>NC_056623.2:46720563-47041605 GCF_002870075.4 Lactuca sativa
GGTATGATTTACCCCATCTTTGATAGAAAATGGGTGAGACCCATTCAGGTAGTCCCAAAAAAGGTCGGGGTCATAGTTGTCAAGATTTCTGAGGGAGAATTGGTGCCAACTTGTGTGCAAAACGGGTGGAGAGTTTGTATTGACTATATAAAGTTGAATGCTTCAACAAGAAAATACCATTTCCCTTACCATTTATTGACCAAATGTTAGAGATATTGGCGAGCGAGTCTCACTACTGTTGCTTAGATGGTTTCTCGGGTTTTCATCAAAATCCGGTAGCCTCGGAAAATCAAGATAAAACCACATTCACTTGTCCCTTTGACACATTTACATATAGGTGTATGCCTTTTGGTCTATCAAATGCACCCGCAATATTTCAGAGATGCATGGTGAGCATTTTTTCTGAATATGTTGAAAACATCATTGAAGTTTTAATGGATGATTTCACAATTTATGGAAACTCCTTTGATGAATGTTTGAGCAATCTAACAAAAATTTTGCAAAGGTGCATTGACACAGATTTTGTGCTTAACTATGAAAAATGTCATTCCATGGTGGACAAAGGATTGATTTTGGGTCATATAGTGTCCCAAAAAGGCTTGGAAGTTGAAAAAACCAAGATAGATGTTATCAAAAGTCTACCTTACCCAACAAATGTTCGGGAAGTTTGTTCGTTTCTTGGTCATGCAGGTTCCTATCGGCGGTTCATCAAAGATTTCTCAAAGATTATGGTGCCAATGTGTCAACTACTCCAAAAATATGTTAAATTCGAGTTTACTTAGCCATACAAGGATGCTTTTGATCGTTTGAAGGATTTACTCACCTCCACTCCAATCATCCAACCACCTAATTGGGATCTCCTATTTAAGATCATGTGTGATGCGAGCAACACCGTGGTTGGGGAAATGTTGGTACAAAAGGCGGTCCGAGCTCATCATGTCATTTATTATGCATCCAAGACCCTGGATAATTCACAAACCAACTGCACCACAACAGAAAGGGAGTTGTTGGTTATTGTCTTTGCATTAGAGAAGTTTCGATAGTACCTCCTCGGGACCAAAGTGATTATCTATTCAGACCTTGAAATTATAAAGCACTTACTAATCAAGAAAGATTTGAAGTCGAGGTTAATACGGTGGATGTTGCTTCTGCAAGAGTTCAATATAGAAATCAAGGATAAAAGTGGGAAAGGGAATTTGGTTGCGGATCACCTAAGACATACTGTACCACCCGAAGACCCCATACCAATCCGTGACACATGATATGTGCATATCTACATATATATTTTACATCATATCTTAATATTATTAGCTATATTAATGCTTATTATAAAACAAAAGGTACTTATTATGTTTAATAAATATTGTGAAGCATAAAAGACATTCTCGGAAGCAATATGCAAGTTGGAAGTAGGAATGAAGAGATTAGGCAAGAAGAAGACACAAGAAGGATGTTGTTGGACAACTTGACCCTTCGTTAGTATTTTGGCCATATATCATGACTCGTAACTCCAATTGATGTGATTCAAAATCATCTGAAAACTAAACACAATTTCGGACAACTTTCATGTTTTGAGAAAATGTTGATTCTCAATAACCACGACGTGGTAACTGGAATCTTTGCAATTCTTAACGCTGGCTTGGAGAATACGGGATAAACACGAGGACCACGACGTGGTACCATTATCACGTCGTGGAGCTGGTGTTTGATTAACTTACCTAGCATGTTAAAGTGTTTCTCTTTGTTGCTTTAATTCAAGTTAAATGTAGCTTAGTGACCATTAAATTACATGAACTTATTTACCTAATGATTTAGTGGCCATTAAATTATTAGAATTAGGATTGACCACATATTAGTTAAGTGATAAAAGTAACAATTTAACTGTGTTACAGAACGTATTTGTGACCATAATTGTGTTTAACAAATCTTACATAACCCAATTATAATTAATAACTAATTTTGTGTTTGCTTGTGTAGGACCTTACAAAGTAGTACATGAATTGGTGAAAATATTAGTAGATTTGACCAAATTTCTAATTACATATAAATTTGTAACCAACTTTTTTAATCCATAAATAAGAGCTAACCATAGGAAAAAGGTGGATTCGAAACTAAATGAAAGTGTTTTTAATATATTGATTACAACCGTTTTTGTTGAGTGTTGAAGTTTGTCTGAACTTGCAAAATCAGATAAAAACCTTTTTAATTATTGTTTGATTTTAGATTAATTTAGAGTAGTTATTTTAGTTAATTAAATTTGTTCCTTGTGTTCGACCACAACTTATTTTACTACACTACAATTCAACTAGGTACACTGCCTAGGTGCATTTTAGCTAGTTAAGTTCGTTAGGTTATAAATTTAAAACTAGATAGGTATAATTTGTGCACATCAACACATTTCTAGACGAGCACTTGTTCGCTACCAATGAAGCTCCATAGTATGCGGACACTGTCAATTACTTGGTCACGAATCAATTTCCCTCGGAATCCACACGTTGGCAAAAGGAAAAAATCAAGAAGGAGGCAAAGAGGTATGTATGGGATGAGCCTTACCTTTGGAAGTATTGCGCATACCAAATGATCTGAAGGTGTGTTGAGCAAAATGAGGTACAATCCATACTTAACTTTTGTCAATCCTATGCTTGTGGAGGTCATTTCGGACCCCAAAGGACAGGTAGAAAATTCTTAGATAGTGGATTTTATTGGCCACTATTTTTCATGATTCGTATGTGCTATGTGCACATTATGATAAGTGCCAAAAATCTGGGTCCATAAGTTCTAGGAATCAAATGCTCCTTACCCCCATTTTATTTTGTGAACTATTCGATGTGTGGGGTATTGACTTTATGGGACCATTTCCTCCCTCCTTTGGTTGTTCATATATTTTGTTGGCAGTGGAGTATGTGTCCAAATGGGTGGAAGCCAAGGACACCCATACTAATGATTCCAAAGTCATTGTGTATTTTCTTAAAGCACAAATTTTCTCTTGGTTTGGCTTTCCAAAATCTCTCATAAGTGATCATGGAACTCAATTTTGCAACCGAATGCTTGAAGCGGTTTTGAAAAAGTATGGGGTGACTCATAAAGTTTCAACAGTCTATCACCCCCAAACCAATGGGCAAGCAGAGGTCTCCAATAAGAATATCAAAGGCAAAAGAGCAAATAGTCAAACCAAGTCACAAGGACTGGAGTATAAGGTTGGATGATGCCTTATGGGCATACCGCACTGCTTTCAAGACCCCCATTGGCATGTACCCATACCAGCTTGTATTTAGGAAACCGCCTTCCAGTTGAGCTTGAACACAAAGCCTTTTGGGTTGTGAAGAAATTCAACTTGAATGAAGATGAAGAAGACAACAAAAGGAAGTTGTATATTCAATAATCGGAGGAGATCAGAAATGATGCGTATGAAAGTGAAATGATTTACAAAGAGAAGACCAAGGCGTATCATGACAAGATGATCTGTCGGAAAACGTTCACAAAAGGTCAAAAAGTGTTGCTTTACCATTCAAGATTCAAGTTGATATCGGGGAAACTAAGATCAATCTAGGTTGGGCCCTTTGTGGTTACAAATGTCTTTGACCATGGTGCGGTGGAAATTACAAGCCAACAAACCGAGAAGATTTTCAAAGTTAATGGGCATAGATTAAAATCGTATTAAAAGGGATTCCAAGTGAAAAATGAATAGATGCAAGTGGTTGAGAACCCCACATACCAAGAATGAACCATACTCATGGGCCAAGTCGACCCAACGTCTTAAAATAAGGGCGGCTAACCGGGAGGCAACCCAGGGGTATTTTTGTCTTTTCCTTCAAAACATTTCCGTTTCTTTAAAAATTTTGGGATTTTAATGTTCCAAATGTGTTATAACATGCTTTCAATACACGAAACGGATCTTGGGATGAAAAACATTTCTTTTGGACGATTTGGGATTTTTTGGGTTCAAAAACGAGAATTGACAAACAAAGGCGAACACGGGTCGTGTTCAATTTGGCATGCAGCTCAACACGGTTCGTGTTGGTGTTTTTTTTTCGAAAAATCAGACCCTGAAAAACCTCGCGAACACGGGTCGTGTTCCTGTAGTGTTAAACAACACAGGTCGTGTTCAACTAATTCAACTTATTCTCAACATTTTCACCCAACATGGGTCATGTTGGTTTGGCCTAAAATGAAACAGGTCGTGTTGGCGCATCAGACTGTGGGATTTTTCCAACTTAAAATCGGGTTTTTGCCTCATTCTCCCACAAATACTTCCCAAAACAGTTTCTCTCCCCAAGAAACCCGAAGGTTCGATTTTCTTCAAAATCCATTGATTCCTCCACGATTTTGGCTTAAATCTTCAAAAAGGTTTGATTTTCATCTTCTACGCTTCATCTCCTATATCACACACACCATTTTCTTGCTCTTTCATGGTGGATTTGAGGGTTTTCACAAAACCTAGGTCCGAAAATTACTAAAGATTTTGGTCTCTTTATGCTTAAATCTTCATGTAGGCAAGCTTGGGGAGGTTGAAGAGGAACTTCTCAACCACAACAACGCATCTCCACCAACGATTTGATACAATCTTTCCAATTCTTCAATTGTGGATTTTGTGTTTTTAAAGTCAAATTTCATGCATTTGTGGCCATATTAGACTGGACAATCACTTGAAAATCATTCAAATCTGAGTTTCCCATGAAATTTTGGTGGCCAAATTTGTGTTGACTAGACCCATCAACAGTTGACTTTTTGACTCGTTGACCTGTTGACTTTTTGCTCCCAAATTTTGATCATGGAAAGTGAGCAACCTAAACGACCTAGGCACACTAAGTCATCAACCCATCGTCGTAGGTCCCCGTCACTTCCGTCTCCACCTCCACCTAATCCGGAACATGGTAGTGTGGTTTGTCTTGGCCCACTTCAAGTTGCCAAACTTGAGGCCTTCCTTCAACGCACACATACTATCCAAAAATTTGTGCATGTGCCATATGGCAAGGGTTGCTGCAAGTCCATGAACTCAGCTACAAAGTCCCAACAGTCGAGTTCTTATCCTCCGTCTATTTGGACCATGGGGTCCTAAATTTCCGGCTCATGAACCATGATTATGCCCATTCCTTGAACCAAATCAATGCCATTGTTGGGGCCCCAACTGAAAATACCTTTGGCCCCAATGACCCAATTGTAGGATACAGTGACCTCACGTGGTGGACTCAACTCACTCATCAGCATCCTTATGTCTCAAGCGCGGCTAAAGCCTCCTCACTCATCCATCCTGTGATGAAGGTAGCTCATCGGATCATCGCTTCGCTAGTCAACCCTAGAGAAGAGCGAAGCGCTATTAGCGAGCTTGAGCTAAAAATCCTCTATGTTATGGCCCACCCGGATGAAAACCTCATACCTTACTACAGATTATTTCTTTGCAACAAACTCATCCGTATCAGCACATCTCGATCGGGAAAACTCTATTGTGGTGGCATTGTCAGCATGTTTGCCAAAAGTGCTTCCGTCCGGGCCCCATATCCCAGAAATCACCAGCCACTGCCCGACGAGAATCATCATTGGACTGTGGGCCAAAATCACGACCCAAAGCTCCTGATCACACCCGAGAACTAAAACATTCTTGCCCTCAAACGTCCTACCAATTTCACTAATGGGAAAATCACCCCATACCTTTTCCCCGTCTCCTATTCTAGTGAGGAAGATGGGGAAGGTGAAGAAAGTGAGGGGGATATAGATGATGATGGTGGAGAGGAGGAACCACAAAATGTTTCTCCTACGGGTGGTGCCAGCTCATCCCATGATGTTGGGCACCCGTCATATCACCAAATATACATGGAGTAATTCCAATCGATTCACACCCGCCTTGACACCTATCATCAAGACCTCATGCTTCTAAACCCAAATATTTTCCACCTTCACCACCCAATATGCTCGGGATCAAGAGCGTCAGCACAAGCACGAGGAGGACTTTTGGACTTGGACCCAAAAACTTCGGGTACTATCCTCCTCCTCCTCAATATGTTTTCCCACCCTCTCCAAGCATCAGGGGTGATGTTTATATTTAAGCTTGGGGAGGGGTAGAGTTGTACATTAGGTTCATCTTCATGCATTTAAAAAAAAAAAGATTTTAACCTTCTTATTTTCATTTTTTTCTTTCATTCTGCATTTTAAAATCTATAAAACCCAAAAATATTTTTCTCTCTGTTCTATTTTTAAAGTTTTTGCATCCCATTTTCATGCATTGTTTCTAATATATATATATATATACGAGATGAAGACAATCTTTACATACGATAGCTCCATGCAGTGGGAATCAAAATGTAAAAAATTCGAAGCGTACCGGAAGTGTAGACTCAGCTGTCATAACTAGGGGACCCAAACACCGTAATTCGATACCCCAACGTTAGATAATAAAAAAAATGACATACTGAAACGTTTTTGTGGGCGATAATAACAGCTTTGGGATGACTTGCTTATGAATATTTAATATATATATATATATATATATATATATATCGGTAACTCTGGACCCACATAACATGGCCCTATTTGTTGACACGTGTTACCCTCACGGTAATAGAGAGTTTAAGTATCAGACCCACACAGTCAAGAAGGAAGAAATGGTACAACTATCATATCCAGTACCTAAATCAAAATTTCAAGCACTCAATCGAAGAAACTTTCAGAAATTCAAAAGTTGATTGAAGAAGTCAAGCTTAAAACGAAGATACAAATCCAAGTTCCATCAAATCAAAAGCCATCTCAAATTCAAATCTGGCGAATGAAGAACTGTGTGATATGATACTTGTGGCTCTCGAAAAAGTGAAATCGTAATGCTTGGGCTCCTACGGGAGTTGGCCTTGCTGCTTCGGCGAAAGCTGATTTGGTCATGTTGGGTTCTTAAGGATGCGTTGATTCTGATTCTTGACCAAATAGTCTTAAGGACATGAGATCCTGGACTGTGTTACTTTCGCTCACAAAGTTAATTAAGGCATAAAGTTTAAATAAAAATATGGTTGGATTATTTGGTTACACCGTTTCGTGGTCTTCCTCACTTTGGGAGTATGTGATATATGGAAGATAGCAGGATGATTGCCTAGGTATTAGTAATTGGAGCCCCATCGATGTAAAGTTTGATCGTATATATATATATATATATATATATATATATATATATATATATATATATATATATATATATATATATAGGAATGAGTTCTATGGAAAACAAATAACTAGGGCAACATCTACCGGAACCAATAATCAAATGACACGTGTCCATTTCTTTCTTTACAAGTAATATATTGTGGAAGTTATTGTGGAAGTGATGTGTTGTCATGTTTTCATTGGTTCAAATATGTGTTGCCCTAATCATTCATTTTCCATATAACTCTTCCCTATATATATATATATATATATATATATATATATATATATATATATATATATATATATATATATATATATATATATATATATATATATATATATATAAGTTACTTGGGTTTTAAAAAAAATTATTTAGTTCATTTTTTTCTTTTTTTTTCTTAAGCTTCTTTTGTACATGTATTTCTTTTTCATGTTTTTCATTACATGCATTCGTTCTTAGCTTTTAGGATCTTTCAATCCCCTTTTGCCCTATGTTTCTTTTTGCTATCTAGAAATCGTCATGTTTCATCCAATTCTTATTCTTTCTTGAAGACAAAAAAGGTCTAAGCTTGGGGAGATTTGTTAGGTGCATTTTGTGCACCTTTTTGCACACCTTTTAGTCCTTTTATGCATCTATTTAGCATAGTTGTTCTTCATTTTTCTTGCATTTCATCAAATTCATTTTAGTCTCTAGAACAACCTTATTTTCACGCTTTCGTGATCTTTTCAGGTAAACCGGAGGTTGGAACACACTTTGGGAGGTGTCGGGAAGCATGGGTGAAGATTTTAGAATGATCGGACGCAAAACGGAAAAGTTGGAAAAATCAAGATTGGACTTGAAGGTAGGAGCATACAGGGGGCGTGTTGAATTTACACTGAAAAGGAGAGCATGGGTCGTGTTTGACCAAAAAGAGGATGTTGGCCATGCTGAACACGACCCGTGTCAGTTTAGCCTATTTTGACATGGGTCGTGTTGGTCCAGCTGAGCAATTTTGAGCATTGTAATTTGGAAGAAGAATCGAGGATGGAATGCCAATTTCCACTCAACACGACCTATGATGATTTACTCTATTTTAACATGAGGCGTGTTCGACCCTAAAACTAACTTTTGGCAGTTTTTCCTATCTTTTATAATACGGGATTAGGGTCATTTTTAGAGACACATGTCATATCAGAGCACTGTTGGTGAGAGGATTTCGAAGGATTTTGCAAGGATTTTATCATTTATCATTAGGAAACATTATTTCTCTTATTTGTAGGTTGTAATTGCGTATTGTTTCCATCTTTTTGACTTGTGATATTGTTCTAGCCATGTATGGCTAGAACTCTAGTTTCTCCAACTTCTCTAGTTTCTCCAACTTTATGTCTTGACTTTTAGTTGCGATTTCAATCATGTGATTTGATGTTTGCTTTTAATTTCTATCTAGTGAATTTGATTTTGTTTTAATTGAATGTTTTATTCTAATTATGATTGTTGTTGGCCATTTGAATTGGGGTTAAGTCGTTCAAGTTATCTAGTTGCAAAATTCATAATTGTTTTGTGAATTGGACTAAGTAACATAGATTTCCGTTGAATGAATTTAGTGTAAATCTAATTCACACACTCTCAAGCTCCCGAGCTTGTGAGGAGTATTGGGTGTTGTTGGGAACATTCATATAAAGTTAATGCAATATTTCAATCTAGGTCTAAGAGCTTGTTTAGATTATGTTTGTAAGGTTAGGGTTAATCAAAGAGCTTGTTTTAGTTAATTTATATAGTGAATAGGAAGTGTTAGAGCTTGTTAACACTTTCAAGTACCAACTTAGATAAAATTTGAGCAAATATCTAATCATCTTTGAATTGCATTGCTAAATTGTCATACATAGAGTTGGAGTCCTTACAACTTTTGAATTTAATTCACTCATTTAGTCGATTACTTTTGTCTTTAATTATTTGTTCTAGTCATTGCATTCAAAACCCCCTTTTTACTGTTGGTGACCAATGTACCTTGTGCAAAGAGGTATAGATTGATTATCCTGTCTCTCTGTGGTTCGAACCTAGTTGCCTTGTACTACCTTTTAGTGCAATATAGTAGTGTTCTTTTGGAGTATATCCTACCCCTATCATTTTTTGGGTTTGACACCCCTAACAATCATCTTTGGATTTTTAGGGTTGGCCTGGTTGCTAGCCATTTTGGGGCCCGCACTCTCTCCTTCAAGGATTTTAGGGAATGTGGTGCGCCATATTTCTGGGGTGAAAGACCCTATTGCCACCAAGCGTTTGCTAGTAGATATCAAGTGTGCCCAAATGACGAGATTTTGCCCCGAGGGGTCGAAGGTTCGATTTGTCGTAGGATTTATGAGGGAGTGAGCTCGAGATTGGTAGGAGGAGGTTGGCTATACTCTGGGAGCCCCGTCCATTGAGGCCATGTCTTGGCCAGATTTTGTGACCCGATTCAGAGTAGAGTTTGCACCAGTTGTTGAGGTGCAACAGTTAGCGAGGGAGTTCCCAGTTCCCAAACATATTTATAAGGCATTTAGACAGGCTAAAATACTTGACTTAGTCAATTAATTTCGTCAAAATAATTCCATCATTTTATTTCTCATCAAACTCTACTTATGGTATTAAGTGCCCAAAATGCCCATAAACTTACTAATGAACCATGTAGCCTTTTCCCAACCATTCTACACCACAATTTGATCATAATGAATGAATTTCAACCCTTCCCAACCCAATCCACTTTATTTGTAAGATTAAAATCGAACTAAGGAACCATTATATTAATTTCATAGTTTCCAATTTTTCCTTTATGGACAAATAATGTAACGCCCATAGATCAGGGCTAGTCAATTTAGAGACGATAGGCGTCAAAAATAAATTTTTGATGAAAGATTATTTATAATGAATAATCTTAACTAAGTTGTAGTATATGTTACAAGGATTCCGTACATATAAAGAACGCCGAAATCCGAGTTATAACGAAGAAGTTATGACCTGTCGAAGTTTCGCGACAGAACCGGCACGACACAGCGCGACGTAAAAAGTGAATTTACGTTAGAGCGATATTTAGCCTTAGCAATCTAAATGAAAGTCGTAGAATACGTTAAAACGTGAGTGTGCATAAAAAGAACGCCCAAATCTAACTTCGTATGAGGAAGTTATGATTTTTCGAAGTTTCGACTTAGCGGTATGCAGCCCGAATACTCGATTTGAGACCGAGCGGTTTTTAGCCGAAACAATCTAAATGAGAATCAAAGGTCTCATTAATAGGAGTAAAACGATAAAAAGATAGGCGAAAACGGACGTCGGATGAAGAAGTTATGAATTTATAACGGAATTTTCCTGTCCCGGCCTACTAAAAATAAATAATAAAAATAAAGTCAAAATTAGCCGACAGAGTCTAAACGAAAGTTGTAGAGCGTAGTCTCACCTACGCGGGGATATAAAGAACGTCGAAAACGGAGTTCGTATGAGGAAGATATGAATTTTTGAAGTTTATTTAATAATTTCGATATTTAATTTAAATAAAAATTAACCGATATTATCCATGGGGGGAGTCAGCGATCTGATCCACATTACGCCCGGCGTAATGTATAATTACGCCCAGCGTAATTCGAGTTTCAGCCCCCTATAAAAGGGTGTCAAGGGCAGCCAAGTAGTTTGCTCATTTCTTCTCTCTTTCTCGCGTTTTTGCATCGATTTACGTGCAAGAAATATCCCGAAGCCCCGGTATCATTCCCGAGCCCCGAAGCAAGTCCCGAGGTCCCGAAGATCCCGAGAAGTAAGATTCCCGAGCCGAAGCTCTGCTCGCAAGGAGTCCGGTTTTTGTGAAGATCTTCCAGATCTGTCGAAGAATACTACTTCTACAAGCCGTAGTGCTGCCCGATCATCTTCTAATCAAGTGAGTGTATAGTTACTTTCTTCTAACACATAAATATTAAGTATTTGCTATAAAATACGTGCTATGTGTATAATATAAAGTTGTTTATATGTGTGGGTGTATATTCCCTTTCATAAACACGGGTATAATACAAGTATCATTTGAATGTATTAAGTATATGTTTGGGTGAGTGTGTAGTTACTTTCTTCTAACACATAAATATTAAGTATTTGCTATAAAATACATGCTATGTGTATAATATAAAGTTGTTTATATGTGTGGGTGTATAGTCCCTCTCATAAATACGGGTATAATACAAGTATGGTTTGAATGTATTAAGTATATGTTTGGGTGAGTGTGTGGTTACTTTCTTCTAACACATAAACATGAAGTATTTGTTATAAAATACGTGCTATGTGTTTATATATTGTTGTTTATTTGAGATGAGTGTGGAATAGATGTTTTATATAGTTTTTAAATGAGTTAAACTATATATGTGTTTTATATCTACAAATATGTTGGGTAGAACATGGGTAGATGAGATAGTTGGTATGTGATAAAATGATGAGGTATGAAAGATGATTAAGAATGATATTGGCAGATGCACCAATTAGAGAATATCATAATACTAGCAGATGCGCTTAAGAATAATAACGGTAGATGCACCAAGTAGTGAATGTCGTAATCCTGGCAGATGCGCTTATAGGATAATGTCGGCAGATGCGCCTAAGAGAGAATGTCATAAACCTGGCAGTCGCGCCTCATAGTGTATGACGTAATCCTGGCAGAGGCGCTTAAAGGATAATGTTGGCAGATGCGCCTTATGTAGAAATGGAAGTTTGTGCTAATTCCTTAGGTCAATCCTTAGGAATGAATGAAGGAAGGATAGTTGATTAATAGGGTAAAACCTTAAGAAATAAAGAAGATAATGGTGATGGGTAATTGGGTTGATTGTTTAATGGTTGAATATAATAATTATATTATTGTGGGTCGAAAACTCTATATGCTCACCAGGCTCCCAAGCCTGACCCACTCAGTTTTCTTTGCATTACAGGTAATGGCACAAGAGTATAAGTTGGTGGACTTGACAAGAGATTTTGGATTATAGGCCAGTAGTTATGAATAACTGTTGTAAGGTCTATTTTGTTCTATTTATGCTTTTGGTCTGTATTGAACATGACATCCCGAGGTTTTATTATTAAATGAAAATACATTCTCTTTGAGAAATGTTTTGATAAGTTATTATCATATTTTGTTTTGGGAACAAATTCCGCAACCGTTTTCTTTAAAACGAATACTCTGATTTATAAAACAAATCATAAACAAATCGGTCTTTTCTGGCCGTGAAATCGGGGATGTCACAAATAATCCCTAAGATCTCTTAGAGATCAAGTAATCCTTCATGTTTTGAATCCTAAAAATAAAGTCAAAGCTAGCCGATGGAGTTTGAAAGAAAGTTGTAGATCTCGTCGATAGATATGCGTGGATATAAAGAACGTCAAAAATGGAGCTCGTATGTGAAAGTTATGGATTTTACAAGATAATTAATTTTCGGATTAACAAGAGGGCGATACGCGTCGCGATCTGGCACCCACCTTTCTCCCCACGGCTTGCCACCAGATGCTGACATGTGGAAAATTACGCCTATCATAATTCTTAAGTACGCCCAATGTAACGATGTTTAACCCATTATGCCCAGCGTAAATTTGTGTACGCCCAGCGTACTAGGCTCCTGGCAGCCTATAAATAGAGGCCGAATTTCACACTTTTCATCACGTCTTTCCATTCTATTCTCTCCCAAACCGCCCAAGGCCACAATGCCTTTCTCTAGCACTTCCTAAGTGTTAGTACCAAAGCTCCATAGCACCAGAAATCCCCTTAGAAATAGAGCTTTTAGTATAGAAGTTCTGTCCGCGCAGAGTCCGATTTGTCGATAAACCACATGTAAGTTGAGCTATGCTTACAGTGCTTTAAGTATAACTTATGTTTAAGTTCATTATCATTATTACGAACCTATAAAAAAGATTTATCAGTGATACCAATTCGTTATACTGATTGATCTACTTACGGGAGAGGTGTTTAGAATGGTCACGTTAGCTTGGTTGTTGGATTTCAAAAAAGTTATATGCCGAAATGATCTTGCCTCCCAACTTTCATGCTTGGTTGATTCTTACTTTATATATCTTGAAGTAGACTTTGAATTAATGATGTATCTAGACTAATAATTAGTCGCAAGAAACATTAGACTAAGACTCCATGATAATAATACTAGGTTACTGTTGGAATAGTGTCTAAGCCCGTAACTATATTTGGTATGTACTTGACCCGGTTGTGCATGGTCCTTTTGGGTTGCCTTCACCAAAGCAACTTGACAAGGTAATTTAAGGAGAGAGAGAGAGAGAGAGGATATTATGGTTTATTAATATATTATAAGAATAATATATTAAAGGAGAAATCATATTTATTTAATTAGTATTAGTCATAAATTAATTAGGAATTAATTTGGTGACTAAAAGAGATTAATTAAATAAAGGGGCATAAACTGTCAAATGTGTGATAGTTGAGTTTTGGGCTTGGAAACCTAATGGACTAAGGGGGAACGAAATTATGATGAAGGATCATCATATTTTCGTCCAAGGACCTATTCCAGAAGGTTCCTTGGGCTTCTTGGTCATTAAGTTGTCCATTAGGGTTTAGACTGAAACCCTAGCAGCCTACAGTATAAATAAGACCCCTAGCCTTCAATTTCCGCCACTTGCTTCCCAAAAGAAACCCTAGGCCAAAATTAGGCATCCTCCTTCCTCTCTCATAGTTTCCTTCTTGCTTGTGGTGTTTGTAAGCCATTAGAGGAGTTACAATTGTGACTCTAAGCTCCAAGAAAGAAGATTCAAGCTTCCATTAAAGAGGTAAACATCTAGATCTGATGTTATATGTTAATTTCGAAATCATGTATGCTAGATTAGGGTTAGCAAGTCTTGGATTCATTGCATGTACAATAAAGAAACCTAGATCCAAGCATTAGGGTTTGTATGAGCACATAGGATTGTTCTTATGCATAAAATCCATCAGTGGTATCAGAGCCTTGATTGGTTATGTGATGTAATTGTCGTGTTTCTACTGAAAATCGTTTTTTTTTGCCTCTTCCCGACTCAACTCGGCGAGTCCAGGACTGACTCGGCGAGTTCGGGAGTCAGACAGAGCATATATCGGGATTTTCTTGCTGTTTTGCTATAGGATAAATGCCAAAATCGTTTTTTAATAATAAAATCTGAATTTATTGTATTTAAATGATTATCCTTACCAAAACAAAAGATAATTTCAAATCTTTTGAATAATAGTTTCTTTATATGATAAATATGGATTATTTAAATTATTTGGTAATTATCTTGTGACTAAAAATGGATTAGGTCAAATATAGATAATCATAAAATTAATTGTTTAATTTATATTATTTGTTATTTGATCCCTTGTGTTTTGAAAAGTTCAAAACTTGTCCTCAAGTTTTGAAATTTAAATTTTATGATTAAAAGTTTAATTTTGAATGATTTAAATTTCACACCCTTAGAATTTTATAAGTTTAAAATTCAACCCTATACTGTAATATTATTACAAGATTAATTAATATATATGTATAACTTAAAGTGCTAGTCTTACTGTTAGTAGGCCTCATTCACGAAGCCGATCTATAAGGGGGGTATAAGGTTATGGCTTATAAAATGGCCATTTAATGGGTATCCACTCTTACCCACCGCTTCTTTGATTGGTGGAGGGTCGTTAGCCGAACGGGTAGGATAAGGCAATCCTTTCCTCGTTAAAAGTATAATGAATGATACAAAGTAACTACAATGTTTTACAAATTCCCAATCTTATTTACTTTAGGGTAAAATGTGAATATGATGCTAATCCATGGAATTACACTTTGTACCCTTGTCAAACATTAGTGAAGCGTGTGTGGTTAACCGGCACACTAATTTGGGATTGACATTGGTAGCGAAGGGTGGTTCGATGTTTGTCATAGATCAATGGAGTGTGTGTGGTTTACCTGCACATTGATTAGGTGATAGAGACATTGAATGCACCATGTTGATTCGCATGGTTATTCACACTTTGTTTGTGATCCTCGGTATCCCAGTCACAAACTTAAAGGGCATATCGAGATTTAAACATGCCATTGAAAAGTTCAATGAGTCTCAAAAGAATCTAGGAGTTTTCAAATACATTTAAAACTTAAATTATTTTCGTTTTTCATGGTGGAAATTAGTGAATCGTCATTCACTTACCTTCAAATTATTTACATTTAGATTACGTCATCCCTTTTCTAAATTGTGAATAATGTTGTTGGATCCTAGCCCTAATTTTTCATTTGGGTGTTTAATTGGGGATTCATTTCTAATCAAACTTTGTTCCTTTCTTTTTCAGATGTCTGCTAACAAAAACAACAACGCTTCTGGGTCATTCTCGTTGATGAACCTATGTCAAAAAGTGACATTTGATGGGTCAAATTTCAACGAGTGGATGAGATACATTCGTATCATGACTCGCTACGAGGACAAAGAATATGTCCTCGATGAGAAGCTTGAAAAGATCATCCCAGATGTTGCTACTCCTGAAGAGTTGGCCGCCTTTGAGGCCCACGAGCATGATGCTACGAAAGTTCATTGCATCATGCTGGCCACCATGAACCTCGAACTCCAGAAGTCCTATAAGGACATGTATCCATATGAAATGCATCAAGATTTGTTGGACAGATACAACTAAAGCGCAAGGCAAGAGCGCTATGAGATCATTACTGACATGATCACCGCTAAGATGGGGAGTGGAGAATCCCTAACCTCTCATTTGCAAAAAATGCAGAGGTATGTTGATCGTCTTCTCAAACTTAATGTTAAGTTTGATGAGGATTTGGCTATCGACATCATCCTCCACTCCTTGCCTTCCTGCTACAACCAGTTCAGAATGACCTACCACATGAATAAGGAAGAGGTCTCCTTGAGTAAGCTTCAAGGACTTCTAAGAGCAACCTCAAAGACAAATCTGTTGCATCATCCCCTGTTGTGGATGCTCATGTGTTGGAAATTGGCCAAGGGAAGGGAAAGAAGAGGAAGGCTCCTTCAAAGAGCCACCAAAAGGTAAAGTCCCATGATGGTTCATCCTCTAGTGGGACCAAAGCAGGTTCTGCTAAACCCTCCTCTGACCCTAAGGAAGTAGAGTGCTTTTATTTCCACGAGAAGGGCCACTGGAAACGAAGCTGCCCTAAATATCAACATGACATTAGGGATGGGAAGATAAAGCCCACCTTCGCATGTTTGTATTCTATTAAATCTAACAACTCATCACTTTCTACTTCATGGGTTCTTTATACAGTATGTGGTTTCCACATTTGTTCTGATCTGCAGGGCCTAAGAAGAAGTAAGGAAGTGGAGCATGGGAAAATAAACTTGATTATGGGAAACAGAAGATCGTCGCATGTGACCAAAGTCGGAGTTTATTCTTTAGTTTTGAGTAATGGGTTAGGATTAGATTTAAATAATTGTTGCTATTCGCCAGATATGGCAAAGAACATAATTTCTTTTCATGGATTATATAGACAAGGTTTCAGATATTCATTTGATAATAGTAATGATTCAATTAATGTTTATTTGAATGGTGTTTTTTATTTCAATGCATTTCCTTGTAATGGAATATACGAATCTGTGTTGGTTGTAGACAATTTAGGAAATGATGTGTTGAATATTGATTCGTATAATAGTCTAGACAAAGCATGCTTGTGGCATTGTCACCTTGGCCATGTCAATAAGAAACGCATAGCCCAACTCTAAAAGGATGGAGTGTTGGAGTCATTCGACCTTAGGGACGATGACGTGTGTGAATCTTGTTTACTTGGGAAGATGACAAAGTCGCCCTTTACTGGCTATCCATAACTTGAGGACAAAAATGAAGACTCTTCATTTTCATGTAACTTATGTGTTTAAATGTGTGTTAAAGAAAAGTGACCTTTGGATATCCATAACTTGAGGACAAATTATGGACTCCATTAAAACACATAAATGATCAAGAATTAATTCCAAACAATTCAGCAAATAATTCCTATCATCTTCTAAATTCATAAGAACATGAACATGATCATCAAAATTTCAAGAATTATATGAACACATAAAAATCATGGAATTTTGATATATGCTATTGTAAATGGATTAGAACAACCATTACACCAACTAAAACAAGTTTTAAAACACCAAAACAGTTTAGGGTAATGTTTCTAGTCCATTTCCAGCAGCAAAAGTCGAAATTCTGCATTCCGATCATTCTAACTCTTTTTTTTATTTTTTTTATTTTTTTTTTACTATTTTGCATCAAGTATCAAACAAGCAAGCCTAGGCTCTGATACCACTGTTGGGTTTTGAGCAATCTAACACTTCCTAAGTGTGCATGCAACCCTAATAAACATTGGATCTATGTTTGTCTAATACACGCAAAATAATAATTTTTCCAAGGTTCATAACCTATCTAACATGGCATGGGGTACTGTTAAACATAAAAGAATTAGATGAGATTACATACCTTTTGATGATGAGTTTGATTCCTAAGGAGTTTGAGGGCCAAGCACCAATAGTGTGAATGCCTCAAATGGAATCACAAATCACCACAAACTCTTAGAAAACTTTAGAGAGAGTGTATACACACATAGAAAATCGGCCACACACACAAAACCACACTAGTGGCTATTTCATGCAACATAAGCATGCTTATATAGTGTGCATGGTTAGGGTGAAACCCTAATAACCCATGACCTTTCCTTTTCCAAGGATCCATGGGTTAAAAGCTCCATGGACTTCCATATAAGCCTAGCCCATTAACAAATGAGTGTTAGCCCATACCATATAAAACAATAGCCCACAATTTAATTAGTCTTCCTTTTAATCTCTAAATTAATTCATAATTAATTTAAGACTAAGACTAATTAAATAACTTCATATTAATATATTATAACTTACAATATATTTATAAACATATGTGTATAACTCTCATAAAATTATCCATAAATCGTTTGGGTGAAGTGCAACCCAAATGGACCATGCCGGGCCGGGTCAAGTATGTACCAAATAAGTTATGGACTTAGACACCTTATCCAACAGACTCCCACTTGGATAAGTCTAATAACTATATTTGCGTATGTTACTTCAGGAACCAACCAACAATCGTAGCTCTCGAAAACTCTGTTGAACTATGAAGCGCCATTTTAGATAAGTGATCATATAATCCTCTGTTCTCATGATATCAGCCGGACAAATACATGGAACAACGTCGTACTTATTGTCCAGCAGTTTGTTTCCCGATTTCCGATTTGTTTGACAAAGAATTTAATCGAACACATCAGTTTAGTTCTGACCGGCTGGTACAATGGTCACAACAAAATCATCGAGGGGCCCAGATATCGCTTCTATTTCTAGAAGGAACAGATAAACTTCGACTCATATGCTTGTTCTACTACTTGTTGAATTGTACACAAAGGCACGTTTTATAACATCAAGTTACTGATGCGTTTACGTGCAATCAATGCACAACCAACTCATAGGTAACAACTCATATCTCTAGGTTTGAAGATTTATATGATATTACCGTCTCACGATCACTCGAGATAAATTCCATGAAGTGATACAAGTGAGCGTGGGTTTATTCCAATACTCATAACTTATGAGCACTCATGAATGTTGTAGCAACCATTGCTATGACTAAACCCATTTAGCCATCTACAAACTCGATTCATGACAGTCTTGATTCATACCTACTTCCAACATATGAACGACTGTGGAGTGTTTAAATAACTTGGTCATTCAGAAAGAATAACCTAGCTATTTTGGAAGTCAAAACATGCAAAGTGAAACACAATAATAATCAAATCCAATATGGTCTCAGAACCCTTTTGAATATAAATAGAACCACCTTTTATTTATCACCATATTGATTACACATTATTCATTGTATAATGTTTCAAACAATCAACTTGTTGAATAAAAAACAACAGTCGTCCCATGCTCCTAGCATGTACACTTTGTTTTTCTAAACAATAGTTATGCCATACTCCAAGTATGCACACTATGTTTGTCTATGATCCTTACATTGTGATATAGATCGATTGAACATGATTCCATTGATACTCATTTCACAATCCCAAATCCTTATTGTAAATGTGAGAATCCCCGATTCCTATCATTTACCAAAAAGTCTGTTAGATTTTAAACTTTTATGCAATGTTCCTCTTGTAATGATTATGCGCAAAGTCACCAAAACCTTGTCACCAGTCATTACAGAGTATTCCAAAGAAGATCAACTTCTATGGAACGGAAGTCTCATATTCAAAGTACATTGCTTTGAACATCCTTCTTGCATTAAGGTTTTCTAATCTTACATAGATTGAATAACTTCCACCTATGGAGACATTTCCATAGTCCCATTTTGACTATCACTTCTGAACAAGAGTTACTTCTTTTCAAAATATGTCAATATGGTCCTTTCCGACAACTTACATCATACTTCCAACTTTCCCTGAGCAACCAATCTTTGGCGAACCTCAGATTGTCCTCGACAATTGCTTAATCACTTTAGTCATATCCAGTTCTAGACTTTTCCCTTCTCAATGCCTTAAGCATTTGGAAAATTTAGAAAAGATGAATATTATAGCACATGCAATCGATCCTATATCCGAAGCATATGGGACACGATTCATGATGTTTGACATAAAGACATGATACTAGACCAGTCTTTTGCTACAATATTTTTTATTTTTTTTATTTGCCATGTTTTCAAAATTTAACTATGAAGAGGGATGTCGTAATCATAATCGAATTTTGAAAACGCAATATATATATAGAATTTCTTCAAGTTGAACCATTCCAACATAAAATTCATATATATATTCTTGACTAAAGATGATTAAAATCTCAATCTAAGCTTTAGAATTGAAATGAAGTATAATTTCCTCTCCCTTAATTATAGCAAAACAACTTTTCAACCCCTGCAACTTCACGAATTGAAACTTTGTTTTCTATAATTAACATTGTTAACTTGCAACACTAAACGTAATAATCATGCTCCCACTAAGATGATGATTATCAGCATAACACTTATGCTCCCACTAGCTCTGACACATTTCCAGAAATCTGCTGGACTTTTGAAATTTAGATTCATACACCCTTTCTTAGATAGCTCACATGTGTGTCTAAACAATTTTCAGGACTATGAAAAGGGATGCCGTAATCATAGTCTCAATTGCTTAAGCATTTGCCATTCCTCACAAGTCCATGTTAGTGTGCCGGTTAACCACACGCGCTCCACTAACGACTTTTGAAAATGCAAATAACACAATTGATATCTACGTAAAATCTACTTAGTGAAAGCGTTTCCTCACCATCATTTTCATGAATCGGAGAGAAACCTTATGACACTTAGATTTTATAGTGTATGAGTTCCTATCCATGTGAATTTGTCAAAACCATAATCACAAGATAAGGTTAGTGACAAATTCAGTCTTATATGGATTAAATTTGTTCAATCTTAGTTTCTTGTCACCTTGGTAGCACAAGGCCCACCAATGCTTCCAAGTTGAACTCTGATAACTCACATGCAAATTCAACTTATTTGAAGTAGGTACAGAAATAAGAATTATATCAACACGATAGGTTGCAAACCTTAAGTCGTGTGCTAGTGATAAATTCAAGATTTAATGACTCTTTCTGGATCTTTAAGGCTCCCACTGTCCCCTTGATATATAAGTTTCCCCAGTCAAGAACCATTCCTTGACAAAACAAATATTCAAGGGATAGTGCGGATTCTTATCAAGACTAACACTTCACACAATTGGTCTTAGTTGGTCTTTGTCTCATCCAAGACATCACAACTTACCAATCTCAAATGTACAAGAGTAGAATACATTTTACTCTTACATTTGACTAGTGTTAATAAATCTTCCTTTATGTCACTCCAGGTTACAATCTTGGAGTATGACTCTAAGAATTATTTTGGAACGAAATATGACTCGTCTTCTTGATTTTAACCAATCCAACAATTCATGACCTCTCTTCTTAGCCATAACAATGCACTAAGACGTCCTTAGAGTATGAATTTGTGATATGGTTTCATAATCATTAAGATGATCATGAAATACGATACTAAAGTACTCTCCCATCCTTTCAGATTTGAGAAACTTTTATCTTTCTGCCTAATTTGATTCTTCTCATTTGTTTTGTCATACATTGTAACCTTTCCAATGTTACAGAATTATACTTAACCTTATAAGTATAATCATATTTACTAATCTTTAGTTAATCATGACAAATCAATCTTTGTGGTGGACCTTGACCAGCGCACACCCAGTGTACCTAATTTCTTAGTCCTTCAATTGACTCACATATACATGTGATCAAAGAATTAGTCTTAATTTTCAAAGATGAAAATTCTCATTCATCATACAATACAACTTGTATGATTCCAAGTTTCTGTCCAATTGAAACTTGGGTGATGAAAAACTTTCTTCATTTGGTAAATTCAGACACTACCACAAATGAAAGAATCAAATCCGCTTTCCAATATTGCTATTACTGGAAACATATAAGCAACAATTTTCCACAGATGCCATTGTAAGGATATTTTTAAAATAAATAAAATTAAAACCCTTTTTTTCTTTTATTTTAAAACTTTGTGGAAAAACTTATCCACATGAAAACCTTGTTGTTATCTATTCATAAGCAATATATTATAACTCTTAAGCAACAGCTCAAAATTCTGATTACCGAACCATGCGATCGAAACCCACTTTCGCAATCAGAATCAACATATACTTACTTTAAGCTTCCTATCTTTTCTTTGATTCTTAAAAACATCAGCATGTGACCCATTCACATTATGTAATAAGAATCTCCAAATAGGAACTTAATAGAGTTAGATAGTGGACTTTACCCGAAGTAGAGTCAAACCTCTTGACTTGATCAACCTTATGACCTTTCAGGTGAATAGGGCAGCTTCGCAACCAATGCCCCTTCCTTTGGCAACAAAACACATGGAACCTTTGGTAATGGCACATGAGACTATCTCAGAATTTGCCTTTCTCTTTACCATTTGGTCAACCGAGTTGACTATGGCCGATCCCTTTCCATTGGGAAGAGAAATCCTTTTCTAGATATCCAATGCTACCATTGTCAATGTCCATGTAGACTTGGGAAGTTGTTCTTTTAATCAAATTTTATTTACTGGTGTTCCAAATCATTGCTGATTCCACAACACCAAGCAAATAGATAACATCATTAAGGGTCATGTCATAGTCCGTCTCATAGTAGTCCCAAAGAGACTCACTATGTTACTAAGAAAGTGATTGAACATCCAACTCTCACGGGACTTTGACACCCAACTCTCCCGGCTTGTCAATATGTGACTTTATCTCCAAGATATGAGCACACATAGACTATGCTTGCCAATAGGGATTGAGTGACTTTAAACTTTTCAAGAACTTGTGGGTGAGGGAGAATAATTGGAGGAGGTGGAGGAAGTGAAGCATGATGTTGAGGGACACCATCTTCAAGAGATTTGGGAAGATCATAGTTGTCTGAACCAGACATCTATAATGGGAGAAAATCAAGTTAGTTGATTCAAAATCCTTAATATAACACCCAATATGAAATATTAAGGCTAGGACCCAACACAATATTTTATAATTTGGAAGAGGGATGTCGTAATCCAAGCTATAAAATATTTGAAGGTAGGCGAATGACGATTCACCAATTTCCACCATGAAAAACGAAATAATTTATTAGGTTTTAATTGGATTTGAAATTCCTAGATCTTTTGAGATTCATTGAACTTTTCAATGGCATGTTTCAATCTCGAGTGTGCCCTCTCAAATTTTGTGACTGGGATACCGAGGATCACAAAACAAGGTGTGAATAACCATACCAATTCACTTGGTACCCTTAATATTATCACCTAATCAATGTGTCGGTTAACCACACACGCTCCATTGATCTATGACAAACATTAAGTCACCCTTCGTGATCCTTACTAGTCCAAGTTAGTGTGTCGGTTAACCACACACACTCCACCAACGACTTGGTAAGTTACAAAGTGTGAATTCCATGGGCTAGCACCAAATTCACATTTTTCCTAAAGTAACTAAGATTGGGAATTAAATAAAAACATTTAGTTACTATATAATTGTTGGATTAATTTCTAAGTCCATAACTATAATTGGTAAGACTTGACCCGACCCGACATGGTCCATTTGGGTTGCATACCATCATGCACTTGGATGAGAGAAATAAGACACTTATGGTTATTAATATATTATAAGTTCTAGTATATTAATAATAAGAATAATAAGATTATTTAATTAGTATTGATCAAGAATTAATCTAGGATTAATTAAGTGATCAAAAGAAGACTAATTAAATATATGGGTTGATTGTGTAAATCATCCATACTTGTATAGTGGGCTAATGCTCCATGGATAATCAAGTTGGGCTAAAACCCATAGGATGGTCCATGGATGCTCCATGGTGTATTTGAACCCATGGATCCAAGGAAATGGAAAGTCATGACAATTAGGGTTTGCCCTAATTGTAACACTATATAAAGATATTATTCTTGACAAAATCGGCACTAGTAGGGTTCTAGAGAGGGCTAGCCGATTTCATGAGTTGTAAGAATTCTCTCAAGCTATTCTAAGTGTTTTGATGATTGTGATTCCATTTGAGGTGTCACACTTGGGGCACTAGGCACTCAAGCTTCATGAAGACTTCTTACATCAAGAGGTATGTATTCTATCTTGCTATAGTTATTGTTTTGTATGCTAGATTAGGATAATACCTTGGAAGTTCTTATTTGCATGTATAATAGAGAAAACATAGATCCAAGGTATTTAGGGTTGCATGTACACTTAGGAGTGTTAGAATGCTCAAAACCCAACAGTGGTATCAGAGCCTAGGCTTGTTTTCTTGTTATACCTGCAATAGAAGCTGAAAAAACGAATTTGGTGCTGTCTGGCCATCAGACTCGGCGAGTCCATCAGGAGACTCGGCGAGTCCATGCCTAAAAAGTGATGAATTCGATCCAACTCGCCGAGTTGGTTCATGCACTCGACGAGTTGGACCCCCAGACAGCATATTTTCGAGTTTTTTGGCTAGAAATGGACTAGGAACATTACCCTAAGTTGTTTTTGATCTTATAAACTTGTTTTTGATGTGGTAATGTTCATGCTAATCCATTTTCAAAGATAATTTTCAATAGATTCATGTTTTGTATTAGTTTAAGGTTTAGACTAATTACATGAAAAAGTTTGATTTGAATTATCTTGTTCTTATGAGTTGCTTAGATTAATAGAAATGTTGAGTGAAATAGTTGTTTTCAATCCATTTTAATCTAAGAGTTGAGTATAAAATGTGTTTGTGTAACTTGTCCTCAAGTTACATGAAGAGTCACATTAAAGACTCATAAAACTCATAATAGTTGGCAATGGTTACAAAATGAAGAGTCTTGTGTCATTGAATAACCTTTTATGACTCCATAACTTGTCCTCAAGTTATGGAAGTTCAAGAGTCACTTCATTAAAGAAAAATATCTAACCATAATTAAATCCATAAGTTATAAAATAAAGAAAAAGTTAGTTCTTTTATTAGTTTAAAGTCTTCCATAACTTGTCCTCAAGTTATGGAACTTGAAGAGTTTTTGGATTAAAACTACTTTAAACACATAAGTTATGGAATTAATTAGTTTTGAATAGTTTCAAAACTTGCCCTCAAGTTTTGGAATTTGAAAAGTTTTCAAGTATGAATACTTTAATTCCAAGTTAGCCCTTAAAATTTTAAAAGTTAAAATTCAACCCTTATACTTTATAATATTATAAGTTAATAATATATATATGTATAAGAGTAAAGTCAGTCTTACCGCTAGTACGCCTCATTCACGAAGCCGTTCTATAAGGTGGGTATAAGGTTGTTGCCTATAAAATGGAAACTTAATGGGTGTCCACTCTCACCCACCGCTTGCTTGACTGGTGGAGGGTCGTTAGCCGAACGGGTTTGACAGGACTAGAATTCTCCCTTCATTAAAAGTATTAATGATAATACTAAGTAACTAAACTCTTAATAATACCCAATCTTAGTTACTTAGGAAAAATGTGAATAAGGTGCTAATCCATGAAATTACACTTTGCACTTTGTTTAAGTCGTTAGTGGAGCGTGTGTGGTTAACCGGCACACTAACTTGGACTTAACAAGGTAGGTAAAGGGTGACTTAATATTTATCATAGTATCGATGGAGCGTGTGTGGTTAACCGGCACATCGATTGAGGGGTAATTTATTAAGGGTACCAAGTGATTTGCATGGTTACTTCACACCTTGTTTTGTGATCCTCGGCATCCCAGTCACAAAACCTGAAGGGCACACTCGAGATTGAAACATGCCTTTGAAAAGTTCAATGAATCTCAAAGATCTAGGAGTTTCAAAACCAATTAAAACCTAATAATACATTTCGTTTATCTTGGTGGAAATTGGTGAATCGTCATTCACCTACCTTCAAATATTTTATAGCTTGGATTACGGCATACCTCTTCTAAGTTATAAAATAGTTTGTTGGGTCCTAGCCTTAATATTTCATATTGGGTGTCATATTAAGGACTTTAAATCAACTATCTTGAATATATCCCAAAAGATGTCTGGTTTAGACATTTATGATCTTCCCAAATCTCTTGAAACAAGGTTTCCTAATGAAGATGATGTCCCATGGATATCATACTTCTTTCACCTCCTCCAATTATTCTCCCTAACCCACAAGTTCTTGAAAAGTTTAAGGTCACTCAAGCCCTATTGGCAAGGCAAGGTCTAGGTGTGGTCACATCTTGGAGATGTAGTCACATATTGACAAGCCGGGAGAGTTGGGTGTCAAAGTCTTGAGAAAGTTGGTGGTTCAATCACTTTCTAAGTCACATAGTGAGTTCCTTTGGGACACCTATGAAATAGACTATGACAAGACCCTTAATGATCTTATCTAAGATCAACTTCCTTAAAACTTGATGGACATTGACAATAGTGACACAGGAAATCCAGAAAAGCTCTCTCTTCCCAATGGAAAGGGATCGACCATAGTCAACTCGGTTGACCAAATGGTAAAGAGAAAAGCTAAGTCTGTGATAGTCTCGTGCACCTTTATCAAAGGGTCCATATGTTTATATTGCCAAAGAAAGGGGCATTGGTTGCGAAGCTGCCAAAATTTACCTAAGGATGTTAAAGTCAATAAGTTTGACTCTACTTCAGGTAAATTCCACTATCTAACTCTGTTAAGTTTCTATTCTGAGATTCTTGATACATGATGTGACTGGGTCACATGGTGATGTTTTAAGAATGAAAGAAAAGTGAAGAAACTTAAAGAAAGAATATGCTGAATCTAATCGCGTAGATGGATTTCTATCGCATAGTTTGAAGATCGGATTCTTGAGCTACTTCTTAGGAGTTATGAGATATTGCTTAGGAATAGGTA
Source organism: Lactuca sativa (assembly GCF_002870075.4). Classification (NCBI taxonomy): domain Eukaryota; kingdom Viridiplantae; phylum Streptophyta; class Magnoliopsida; order Asterales; family Asteraceae; genus Lactuca; species Lactuca sativa. The sequence goes on from NC_056623.2 coordinate 46,747,075, forward strand.
ACAACAAGTTTTCATATGGTTGTAAGGATAAGTTTTTTTCCGCAAAGTTTTAAAATAAAAGAAAATTTTTGATTTTATTTATTTTAAAATATCCTTACAATGGCATTTGAGGAAAAATTGTTGCTTATATGATTCCATTAAGAGCAAGAGTGGAAATATGAAATTGATTCTTTTATTTGTGGTAATGTCTAGATTTACCAAATAAGGAAAGATTCTCATCACCCAAGTTTCAATTGGACCGGAACTTGGAATCATGCAAGTTGTATAGCATGATGAATGAGAACTTTCAAGTTTTGGAAAATTAAGACTAATTACTCGTTCACATGGATGTGTGAGTCAAGTAATGGACTAAGGGATCGAGTACACATTCTTGTGCACTGGTCAAGTCCACCACAAAAGGATTGATAAAACTATTCGTCATAGTTTACTAAAACACAGTAAATATGATTATACTTACAAGCTTAAGTGTAACTCTGAGACATTGGATAAGGTTCCAATGTATGGCAGAGCGAATAAGAAGAATCAAATTAGGCAGAAGGATAAAAGTTTCTCAAATCTGAAAAGATGGGAGAGTACTTTAGTATCAGTTTTGTGATCATCTTAATGATTAAGAAACCATAGCACAATTAGTTCTCTAAGGAAAATCTTAGTGCATTTTTATGACTAAGAAAAGGAACTTGAATTGTTGAAATGGTTAAATCAAGAAGATGAGTCATACTTTGTTCCAATACAAGTCTTAGAGTCCTACTCCAAGATTGTAACTTGAGTGACATGTCTTAAAGAAGGTTTAAAACACTTGTCAAATGTAAGAGTAAAAGTTGTCTACTCTTGTACATTTGAAATTGGTAAGTTGTGATGTTTTGGATAAAACAAAGACCAACTAAGGCCAATTGTGTGAAGTGTTTGTCCTGATTAGAATCCACACTATCTCTTGGATATTTGACAAAGGAGTCTTATAGGTCAAGAGGACAGTGGGAGTCTTAAAGGTCTTGAAAGTCTCAAGAACTAATCAAGAATAAAACCTGAAGTTCTTCACTAGCACACGACTTGAGGTTTATAACCTATCGTGTTGACATATTCTGTGCCCATTCCAGTTAAAGTTGACTTTGCATATGAGTTCTTAGAGTTCTCAACAACTTGGAAGCAATGGTAGGCCCTTGAGCTGCCAGGTGGCAAGAAATTAAGATTGAGTTCAGTCCATATGAGTTTGGATTTGTCATTATCCTTGTCTTGTGACTATGATTTTGACAATTCACATGGATAAGAACACATACACCAGTAAATCTAAGTGTCATAAGGTTTCTCTCCGATTCATGAAAAATGATGGTGAGGAAACACTTTCACTAAGTAGATTTTATCTAGATAGCAATTGTGATATTTGCATTCTCAAAGTCGTTAGTGGAGCGCGTGTGGTTAACCGGCACACTAACCTGCACTTGTGAGAAGTGGCAAAAAGGTCTAACCATTATGATTACGGCATACCTCTTCATAATTGTTTAGACTCACAAGTGTGTTATCTAAGGGAAGGTGTATGATTTTGATACAGCTTTATCAAAACAATCTAGCATCAGAAATCTGAACTTTGGTAAGAAAGTCAATGGAGTATTGATTTCTAGAAGTCCAGCTGATTTCTGAGTACATGTCAAAGCTAGTGGGAGCATAAGTGATATGCTAATAATCATCATGTTAGTGGGAGCATGATAATTATGATAAGTATTGCAAGTTAGCAATGTTAATTATAGAAAACAAAAGTTTCAATTGGGAAAGAGTTGTTTTGCTATAATTAAGGGAGAGGAAATTATACTTCATCTCAAATCTATAAGCTTAGATCGTGAGGTTTTAATCATTTAGTCAAGGAAATATATATGAATTTCATGTTGGAATGGCTCAACATAAGGAAATTCTGTATATGGGTCCATTATTTGCGTTCTAAAATTCGATTATGATTACGGCATCCCTTTTCATAATCTGAATTATGAGAACTTGGCAAATTGAAATGGACATATTATAGCAAAAGACTAGTTTAGTCTTTATGTGAGACATCATGAATCGTGTCCCATATGCTTCGGATATAGGATCGATTACATGTGCTATAATCATCCGTTCTAAAAATTTTCAAAATGCCTGGGGCATTAAGAAGGGAAAAGGTTTAGAACTGGATATGACTAAAAGGATTAAACAATTGTCGAGGACAATCTGAGGTTTACCAAAGATTGGTTGCTCAAGGACAGTTGGAAGTATAGTGATAATTTTGGAAGGACCATATTGACATAGTCTGTAAGGAGGCAACTCTTGTTCAAAAGTGATGGTCAAAATGGAATCTGGAAATGTTTCAAAGTTAGAATTTTCAATCTGTGTAAGATTAAGGAAACTTAATGCAAGAAGGATGTTTCCAAGGAAACGATCTCCTTTGGAATACTCTGTAATGATTATTGTCAAGTCTTTCTGACTTTGTGCATAATCATTACGAGAGGATCAATGCATATAAGTTTAGAATCTAACAGATTTCAGTAAATGGCATGAATTTGGAATTCTTGCATTTGCAGTAAGGATTTGGGAGTGTGAAAAGAGAATCATTGAAGTTATGTTCAATTGATCTAGTTCACAAAGTAAAGATCATAGACAAACATAGTATGCATACTTGGTGTGTGGCATGACTAGTGTTTAGAAAACATAGTGTACATGCTTGGAGCATGGGACAACTATTGTTTTAAATTCAAGATTAAAGTTGATAGCTGAAACAGTATACAATGAATAATGTGTAATCATATGGTGATAAATAAAAGGTGTTTTATTTATGTTCAAAGAGTTGATACCATATTGGATTCAATTATTATTGTGTTTCATTTTGCATGTTTTGACTTCCCGAATAAACTGGGTTATTCTTCCGGAATGACTAAGTTATTCAAACCATCCACAGTCGGTCATATGTTGGAAGTAGATATGAATTAAGACTGTCATGATGGGTTGTAGAGGTCTAAGGTGTTGGACAAGGCTACAACAATCATGAGTGCTCATAAGTTCTGAGTATTGGATTCAACCCGCGCTCATTGGAATCACTTCATGGATTTTATCACGAGTGATCATGAGACGATAATATCTTATATTCTTCAAACCTAGAGATATGAGTTGTTACTATGAGTTGATAGTACATTGATTGCACGAAAACGCATTTGGTAACTTTGTGCTATAAAACGTGCCTTTGTGTATGATTCAACAAGTAGTAGAACAAGCCATATGAGTCGAAGTTTATCCATTCCTTTTACCTTTGGGATAAAAGCGATATCTGTGGGCCCCTCGATGATTTGATGATGACAAATGGAAGTGCTCGGCCGGGCCATGACTGATTTGATTTGTTCAATTAGTCAGTCGTCATAAATCGGAAATCGGGAAACAACAAATAGACAGAGAGAATGATTATAATCCATATGATATCTAGAATGGAGGAATATATGATCCCTTATCTAATGGACAAGTCACTGACAAAGGTCAGAGTTCATCTACAAGGTCAGAGTTCGACAGAAGCTTTTGAGAGCTACGATTGCCGGTCGGTTCTTGAAGTCATTCGCAATAATAGTTTTAGACTTATCCAAGTGGGAGACTGTTGGATTAATGTCTAAGTCCATAACTATAATTGGTAAGACTTGACCCGACCCGGCATGGTCCATTTGGGTTGCATACCATCATGCACTTGGATGAGAGAAATAAGACACTTATGGTTATTAATATATTATAAGTTCTAGTATATTAATAATAAGAATAATAAGATTATTTAATTAGTATTGATCAAGAATTAATCTAGGATTAATTAAGTGATCAAAAGAAGACTAATTAAATATATGGGTTGATTGTGTAAATCATCCATACTTGTATAGTGGGCTAATGCTCCATGGATAATCAAGTTGGGCTAAAACCCATAGGATGGTCCATGGATGCTCCATGGTGTATTTGAACCCATGGATCCAAGGAAATGGAAAGTCATGACAATTAGGGTTTGCCCTAATTGTAACACTATATAAAGATATTATTCTTGACAAAATCGGCACTAGTAGGGTTCTAGAGAGGGCTAGCCGATTTCATGAGTTGTAAGAATTCTCTCAAGCTATTCTAAGTGTTTTGATGATTGTGATTCCATTTGAGGTGTCACACTTGGGGCACTAGGCACTCAAGCTTCATGAAGACTTCTTACATCAAGAGGTATGTATTTTATCTTGCTATAGTTATTGTTTTGTATGCTAGATTAGGATAATACCTTGGAAGTTCTTATTTGCATGTATAATAGAGAAAACATAGATCCAAGGTATTTAGGGTTGCATGTACACTTAGGAGTGTTAGAATGCTCAAAACCCAACAATAATAATCATTATACTTTTAATGAGAATTTAAAGTCATTGTCCTACCCGTTCGGCTAACGACCCTCCACCAGTCAAGCAAGCGGTGGGTGAGAGTGGACACCCATTAAGTTGCCATTTTATAGGCAACAACCTTATACCCACCTTATAGACCGGCTTCGTGAATGAGGCCTACTAACGGTAGAACGACTTATTCTTATACATATATATAATAATTAACCATTAATGTTATAAATAGTATAAGGGTTGAATTTTAACTATTAAAACTCTAAGGGTTGGAATTAAAGTTTATTAAAGTGTGTGAAACTTTACAAATTCCAAAACTTGAGGGCAAATTTTGTAACTATCCAAAAACTTTCATTTCATAACTTATGAATTAAAGGTTCCTAAAAATGAAGACTCTTCATTTTCATGTAACTTATGTGTTTAAATGTGTGTTAAAGAAAAGTGACCTTTGGATATCCATAACTTGAGGACAAATTATGGACTCCATTAAAACACATAAATGATCAAGAATTAATTCCAAACAATTCAGCAAATAATTCCTATCATCTTCTAAATTCATAAGAACATGAACATGATCATCAAAATTTCAAGAATTATATGAACACATAAAAATCATGGAATTTTGATATATGCTATTGTAAATGGATTAGAACAACCATTACACCAACTAAAACAAGTTTTAAAACACCAAAACAGTTTAGGGTAATGTTTCTAGTCCATTTCCAGCAGCAAAAGTCGAAATTCTGCATTCCGATCATTCTACCTCTTTTTTTATTTTTTTTATTTTTTTTTTACTATTTTGCATCAAGTATCAAACAAGCAAGCCTAGGCTCTGATACCACTGTTGGGTTTTGAGCAATCTAACACTTCCTAAGTGTGCATGCAACCCTAATAAACCTTGGATCTATGTTTGTCTAATACACGCAAAATAATAATTTTTCCAAGGTTCATAACCTATCTAACATGTCATGGGGTACTTTTAAACATAAAAGAATTAGATGAGATTACATACCTTTTGATGATGAGTTTGATTCCTAAGGAGTTTGAGGGCCAAGCACCAATAGTGTGAATGCCTCAAATGGAATCACAAATCACCACAAACTCTTAGAAAACTTTAGAGAGAGTGTATACACACATAGAAAATCGGCCACACACACAAAACCACACTAGTGGCTATTTCATGCAACATAAGCATGCTTATATAGTGTGCATGGTTAGGGTGAAACCCTAATAACCCATGACCTTTCCTTTTCCAAGGATCCATGGGTTAAAAGCTCCATGGACTTCCATATAAGCCTAGCCCATTAACAAATGAGTGTTAGCCCATACCATATAAAACAATAGCCCACAATTTAATTAGTCTTCCTTTTAATCTCTAAATTAATTCATAATTAATTTAAGACTAAGACTAATTAAATAACTTCATATTAATATATTATAACTTACAATATATTAATAAACATATGTGTATAACTCTCATAAAATTATCCATAAATAGTTCGGGTGAAGTGCAACCCAAATGGACCATGCCGGGTCGGGTCAAGTATGTACCAAATAAGTTATGGACTTAGACACCTTATCCAACAAGATTTCCAAAACACCTCACGAGATGTGGACAGGGAAAGCTCCCTCGTTGGCACATATCAAGGTTTGGGTTTGCGAGGCTTTCGTAAGACGAGAGACTCACGACAAGCTCGAACCTCATAGTAAGAAGTGTTATTTCATCGGCTATCCACAGAAGTCCTTTAGCTATCTCTTCTACAGACCGAGTGACATTGTTGTCTTCGTTGCGAGGAGAGGGGTTTTCCGAGAAAGATAACTCATAAGCCAAGAGGACAGTGGGAGGCAAATTGATCTTAAAGACATTAAAGAGCAAAGTGATGAAGGAACTTCAAACACTGGCACTCAACCTGAGGAGGAAACTCTTGTTGAACCTGTTGACGATTCCTTACCTCTTAGATGTTCAGTAGGGCTAGTGTTCCACCCCAGTTGTATGGATTCCATATTACTACTGAAGAGGATACATTTATCAGTGATAGTACACTAGTAAATTTGGACGAACCTAGTAGCTATAAGGAATCCATGGCATGCCCGAAGTCTGCTAAGTGGAAAGAGGCAATGAACAGCGAGATTCAGTCCATGTACGACAACCAAGTTTGGAATTTGGTTGATAATGTGTCGGGTCGTAAGACAGTCGGGTGCAAAGTGGATCTTCAAGAAAAAGACAGACATGGATGGGAATGTGCACACTTATAAAGCGCGATTGGTTGCGAAGGGCTTTACTCAAACTCCTGGAGTTGACTATGATGAGACCTTCTCGCCAGTTTCTAAGATAAAGTCTATTAGGGCGATGCTCGCAATAGCTGCGTTTCATGAATATGAAATATGGCAGATGGACGTGAAAACTGCTTTTCTTAATGGAAAGTTGGCTGAGGATGTTTACATGAATCAGCCATAGGGTTTTGTCAATGCGAAGCATCCAAATAGAGTGTGTAAGCTTGAGAAATCCTCGTAGATGGATTCTTTGTTTTGACGAGAACGTCAAAGAGTTTGGTTTTCTGCGAAGTGAAGATGAGTCATGTGTGTATGTCAAGGCTAGTGGGAGTATAGTGAGCTTCATCGTATTGTATGTCGATGACATACTACTCATAGGAAACGATGTCCCAACCTTGCAGGAGGTCAAGTCCTAGCTTGGGAAGTGTTTCGCTATGAAGGACCTCGGAGAGGTTGCGTATATTCTGGGAATAAGGATAGTAAGAAACATAAGTAAGAGACTGACAGGACTCAGTCAGGATACATACTTGGATAAAGTACTAAAGCGTTTTAGTATGGAAAATTTCAAGAAAGGGGAGTTGCCAATCCAAAGCAATACCAAGTTGAGTAAGACTCAATGGCCGAGTACAGAGGCAAAAATAGTTGATATGAGCCGTGTACCTTACACTTCCGCAGTTGGCTCAATCATGTGCGCTATGACTTGTACTCGCCCTGATGTTGACTTCGCTTTGAGCATGGTCAGCAGATATAGGGAACCCCTGGTAGAGCCCATTGGGCTGCAGTTAAGAACATTCTTAAGTACCTTCGGAGGACCAAGGAATGGTTTCTAGTCCTCGGTGGGAGTGATGACTTAAGGGTACGAGGGTACAGTGACACTAGTTTTCAGACGGATCGGGATAATTACCGTTCGCAGTCAGGCTGGGTCTTTACCCTTAACGGAGGAGCAGTGACTTGGAAAAGTTCCAAGCAGGAGATTGTGGCTGATTTAACGTGTGAATCAGAGTACATTGCAGCAAGTGAAGCGTCAAAAGAGGCAATATGGTTGAAGAGCTTCATTGGAGACCTTGGAGTTGTGCCATCCATAAAGGAGCCCATGGAGAATTTATGTGATAATGAAGGAGCGGTTGCCTGAACCAAGGAACCAAGGGATCACGGTAGATCCGGGCATATCGACATAAAATACTATTTTATTAGACATTGGGTAGAAGACGGACTCCTCATAGTGAAGAGGGTATCGTCAGAAGATAACCCAGCTGATCCCCTTACAAAGGGACTGAGCAGGGTTAAGCACTTGCAGCACGTTAGGAGCATTGGGCTGAAGGACGATATGAGTTTGGATTAGATAGATAGGAAACGTGTAATAGATAATCTGTACTTGACATTTGATATAAATAAAGGTGTTTTATTTAAGAGTAAAGTTATTATCTTGTGTTGGTTATTTATCTATTGTTTCATTTTTGCATGTTTTGACTTCCTGAATGATAAGATTATTCAAACGATCCACAGTTGTTCATATGTTGGAAGTAGATATGAATGAAGACTGTCATGAATCTGTTTGTAGATTGTCTAAAAGGTTTAGACATAGCAATAGTTTGTTGCAAAGTTCATGAGTGCTTATGAATTGTGATTTGAGCATTGGAATAAACTCGCGTTTGCTGGTATCACTTCGTGGTATTTTACCTCGAGAGATCGCAAAGCGATAATATCTTATAGTCTTAAAACTTAGAGATATGGTTATTGTTTGTTGGTTGGTTGTGCATTGATGATGTGTAAACGCATTAGTAACTTGATGTTATAAAACACATTGTTGTGCATGATTTAATTAGTAAATAATAAATGCATATGAGTCAAATTTAATCTGTTCCTTTTATTCTAAGAGAATAAAGGTGATATCTTGGCCACTCGATGATTTGATTTGACTTATGTGTCGGGCCCGGTCAGAACAAAGTTGATGTGTTCAACTAAGTTCTATGTCGAATGAATCAGAGATCGAGAAACAAAGTGTTGAACAATAAGTATTGTAAGCATGATATCTAGAACCGAGGATTATACGATTCCTTATCTGAAGGACAAGATTTTGGTCAGAGTTGACAGCAACGTATAAGAACTACGATTGTTAATCGGATCCTGAAGTCATATGTGAGGTATAGTTACTAGACTTATCCAAGTGGGAGACTGTTGGAATAGTGTCTAAGCCCATAACTATATTTGATATGTACTTGACCCGGTTGTGCATGGTCCTTTTGGGTTGCCTTCACCAAAGCAACTTGACAAGGTAATTTAAGGAGAGAGAGAGAGAGAGAGAGAGGATATTATGGTTTATTAATATATTTTAAGAATAATATATTAAAGGAGAAATCATATTTATTTAATTAGTATTAGTCATAAATTAATTAGGAATTAATTTGGTGACTAAAAGAGATTAATTAAATAAAGGGGCATAAACTGTCAAATGTGTGATAGTTGAGTTTTGGGCTTGGAAACCTAATGGACTAAGGGGGAACGAAATTATGATGAAGGATCATCATATTTTCGTCCAAGGACCTATTCCAGAAGGTTCCTTGGGCTTCTTGGTCATTAAGTTGTCCATTAGGGTTTAGACTGAAACCCTAGCAGCCTACAGTATAAATAAGACCCCTAGCCTTCAATTTTCGGCCACTTGCTTCCCAAAAGAAACCCTAGGCCAAAATTAGGCATCCTCCTTCCTCTCTCATAGTTGCCTTCTTGCTTGTGGTGTTTGTAAGCCATTAGAGGAGTTACAATTGTGACTCTAAGCTCCAAGAAAGAAGATTCAAGCTTCCATTGAAGAGGTAAACATCTAGATCTGATGTTATATGTTAATTTCGAAATCATGTATGCTAGATTAGGGTTAGCAAGTCTTGGATTCATTGCATGTACAATAAAGAAACCTAGATCCAAGCATTAGGGTTTGTATGAGCACATAGGATTGTTCTTATGCATAAAATCCATCAGTTACGTCGAAGGAAAAGACAGTTGCTAGAAGCGAAGCGTTGTCTGGATTTCGAGTCATCACTTTAACAAGTGAGTGTATAATTACTTTCATCTTACATATAGATATGAAGTATTTAATATGAATACATGCTATATATGGTTATTATTTGTGTTCCGGATATCTATGCTAGATGAACGATTTATAGACGTTTTACTTGATTTAACCTGTATATGTATTTTTATACCTATAACTATATTGGGTAAAGATTGGTAGATGAAAGATGATATAGATGATAAGAGATGAGAGATGATATAGATGATGAGAGATAAAAGATGAAATAGATTGGGAGAGGCGTTGACTTTAAATATGACGTCATCTAGACGAGTATAAATGACAATCATGGACTATTCTAGAGACTCCAGTAGAATGCTAGCAGGCTCGCAACCTGTAGGTGTTTGTGAACCATGTGTTCATCAGATGTACTCTAAAAACCCATTGACATATATTGTGGGTGGACTCCCTAAAATAGTATTGTCAATAAAGAAGATAAACCTTGACAGCTATGGACTTAGTGTCTATTAGATAAAAACTGGCAGCTATTGACTTAGTGTCTAACAAATAACATTGGCAGTTATGGACTTAGTGCCTATTAGATAAACCCTGACAGTGATGTACTTCGTGCCTATTCCTTAGGAATAAATATAAAAGAATACCTACGGACAAGTATCATGGAGGAATCCCCGAACTAGTACTGTCAGCATAAATGATTCTTAGGGTAGATCCTTAAGAATAAACAAGATAATGGGGATGGGAAATTGGGTTAATTGTTTGATGATTAAACATATTTATTACATAATTGTGGGTTGAAAACCCTATGTACTCACCGGGTTTCCTATACCGACCCACTTAGTTTATTGTATAATGGGTAGCGATATTAAAGATACATTATGCTGAGAGATTCAATGAGTATTAGGACACTAATTTAATTACTGTAAGACTTGTAATATTTCGTTATGCTTATGTTTCTATATTGACGATGACATCTCAGTGTTTTAATATAAATAAAATACATTTCCTCAAAAATGCTTTAATAATATCGTTATCATGTTTTGGGGAACAAATTCCACAACATTATTCTTCATAAAGGATATTCTGATTTTTAAATAAGCATAAGCAAATCGGTTTTTTCTAACCGTGAAATTGAGGATGTCACACATAACCTTCTTTAAATTGCTTAACATCATAAATTTTCTTGATTGTTTGTTGGTGGGTGAGTTCTTGTGGTAGATGTACTTTGAGAGCTGGTTTTTTGTTGCATAACAGCCTCGAAAGTGTAGCTGAATTTTGACGCGAACACACATATGAATTCTCCAAATCCACATTTGGGTGTTGCTTGCTAACACTCGAGACACTTGCCAAGGGCTGTTTAGTCCATTTTCGTTGTTTGGAAGCTTGTTGCTGAGGTGCAACATCATGTTCTTCGTTCTCTAAAAAAATTTCACTTTAATAAGAGAAATTAAATATCCTCCTACTTTATGTTCTTATAAATCCTCCTACTCAATTAAATATTGAGTTTTTGACCATAATAGTGTGGATGGAAAAAAATATTTACCATTTTAGTGTTCTTTCAAAACTATTTACCATTTTAATGTTTTTCTCCTTTTTCTTTATTTTTTTAGTTTTCTTTTCAGTTTTTTTTTTAATTTAAATATCTTATTTTTCTTTTTTTTCTTTTTTATTCTAACTTTTTATTGTTTTTCTCATTTTTCTTTACTTTTTAGTTTCTTTTCAGTTTTTTTTATAATTTAAATATCTTTTTTTTTTCTTTTTGATTCAACCGTTTTATTGTTATATATATAAAATTTGATGGTAAAAAGGTTGTATAAGAAAACCGGATATTTAAATAAAACAGAAAAAAAAACATATATTTAAAAAATAGTAAAAAATGATAAAAAAAACTAAAATGAAAATTGTCATATATATATATATATATATATATATATATATATATATATGACAGTTTTCATTTTAGTTTTTTTTATCATTTTTTACTGTTTTTTAAATATATGTTTTTTTTCTGTTTTATTTAAATATCCGGTTTTCTTATACAACCTTTTTACCATCAAATTTTAGCCTCAACATTAAAAAATCATCAAAAACCACCACTATAATCAAATTTTAAGGTGCAAAAATTCCAACATTCACAGACAATGTTTTTAAAGTGTAAAAAAATCTCAATATTGTTTCTTACAAAAAAAAACACCACAAAAAAACTCCAACATTGTTTATTACAAAAAGAAAAACATCACAATTAGCTTCATCTTGAACCGGTAAAAAATCATTACTTGTAAAAAAAAAATATTATTTTTTAAATTATCTTGACATAGACGGACATCTATTAAGTGGATGACTCTCCAACCATTCTCGAGCACGTGGATTTAACCGGGACATAATCGAAAACGATGTCCGTCTCTGCCAAGGTAATTTAAAAAATAATATTTTTATGGTATTTGTTATTGTTATTCTCTTGTTATTATTATTTTTTTTTTTTACAGATAATGATTTTTTACTGGTTCAAGATGAAGCTAATTGTGATGTTTTTCTTTTTGTAATAAACAATGTTGGAGTTTTTTTTTGTAAGAAACAATGTTGAGATTTTCTTTTTCACTTTAAAAACATTGTATGTGAATGTTGGAATTTTTACACCTTAAAATTTGATTATAGTGGTGGTTTTTGATGATTTTTTAATGTTGAGGCTAAAATTTGATGGTAAAAAGATTGTATAAGAAAATCGGATATTTAAATAAAACAGAAAAAAATAAATAAATAAAACATATATTTAAAAAACAATAAAAAAAGATAAAGAAAAACTAAAATGAAAACTGTCATTTATATATATATATATATATATATATATATATATATATATATATATATATATATATATATATATATATATATATATATATATATATATATATATATATATATATAACAATAAAAAGGTTGAATAAAAAAGAAAAAAAATAAGATATTTAAATTAAAAAAAAACGAAAAGAAACTAAAAGTAAAGAAAAAAAATGAGAAAAACAATAAAAAGGTGGAATAAAAAAGAAAAATAAGATATTTAAATTAAAAAAAAAAAAACTGAAAATGAAACTAAAAAATAAAGAAAAATGAGGAAAACACTAAAATGGTAAATAGTTTTGAAATAACACTAAAATGGTAAATATTTTTTTCATCCACCCTATTATGGTAAAAAACTCATTAAATATTGACATGTGTAACATTTAATGAAATTTAATGATATTTTAATATATTAATGTAACACATGTCATCATTTAATTAAGTACGAGGATTTATAGGAACAACAATATGATGATATTTATTTTCTCCTTTACTTATTATACTATCTTATATTTTGTTAACATATATGGTTGAAACTCAAAATATATATTGATATCTATAAAAATATATTTATTTGTAAATCAATTCATTGATAAAATTGTATATTTATTTGATAAAAATATATAAGCATATATGTCTATAGTTCTAAGGGTAAAAATAAAAAATAATATAAGTGCACTTAAAAAATGACAAATTCTTTAACTTTAGTTTGAAAACAAAGGATATCTATGGATACCCTTCATGAAATTACGTGGCAAAACTAGTTGGTAATTTATAGATAAAAATTGTAGTTTTTATTTATATAGGAATGTTGATAAAAATAGTTTTAAGTTTTTAAAATGTGTAAAATGTCATATAATGTAAAATGTAAAATGTAAAATGTATTAGTTCTTAGAAGCTCTTAAAAAACTATTTGAGGTAAGTTTTTGAATTTGAAAGTTTTTATATAAACTAAAAGCTTTAAATCCATTAATCTGAATTATTTAATTTAAAGTTTTTTTTAGCTAAAACCTAAAAATGCGTTGTGAAACATACCCCTATTGTTTGAGAAACGTAAGGTATAACCATCAGACTGTTAGAAATATTAATTGCTAAACATTTTGCAGATTTAATTGGCATAAATTAATTACAAATAGAAGAAGAAAAACACATCGAGCCACCGACTATCGTTGGTCGCTGCTAGTCTGCTACAATTAGTTTATTCATGAGGCAGGCCGAAGGACACAGAAAGTTGGAAACATTAAAGTTAACCCGATAAACTTTTAATGTCATATGGCCAATAGCCCATTTGCAGATAGTAATGGGCTCGTTTCTTTAGTTTTAATAATATATCTTATTATTATTAAATAAATCACAATTTGGTTTTTATATTTTTTATATATTTATTTTTTTACCAGGTTTACTGATAATCTTCGTTTTATATAATTACTACGATATAACCCGTAAAAACCACGGTCGGTATATTTAAAAATTTTATATAGATAAAAAAATAATAAATGTAAAAAAAACGAAGATATTGTCGATTGTAAGTAATTATAAATTAATTTGTTAAACAAAATAATCATAATAATCTTATTAGGATATGATTTTGTATTTTCAAATTTTGAATTAAATTTGATTTGTTACAAAAAAAGAAAATAATAAAAATCATAGAAAAATGTTACGTGCCAAAGAGATATTCTAAAAAACTGACACGTGTTATTTTTAAGTTTCATTTATTAGAAGAGGTAGATTTAAAAAAAAAAAAAAAAAAAAAAAAAAAAAAAAAAAAAAAAAAACTCAACTTTTATTGTTCGAAAAATCCTCACGTTTAGATCAACTTTTGTAATTTGACTCATAATTCCTTTATTTTCCATGTGGCTAATATTTATGGTGTTCTTGATAGTTTTCAAGAATAAAAGATAAAAAAAAATATTTGATATTTTTCAAAACACAAAAAAATATATCGTGTCGACTTCTTGCTAACAAAATACATATCAAATGGTGATAGGATGGTCTAAGATCGTAGTGGGTGGGAAATAATAGTCTAAGTTGGGTTAATATTGTAGACAACTTAGCAAAATGCTAAATAATTTGCATTTCCAATTCTTGTCGGAAAAATACATAATAATCCGTGTTTAGTTATTGTTAGCAAAATATACATCAAAATCTATTTATATGATTCTTGTTGGCAAAATGCATTATAATTTGTATGTTTGGTTCTTGTTGACAAAATGCATATCGAAATCTATTTGCAAGATTCTTGTTGCAAAATGCATAAAAAAATCACATGTCTAATTTATTGTCGGCAAAATACATATCAAAATCTTTTACATGATGTTCAAAGATTGTAGCAAGTGAAGATACCAAGTCAACCTAGATTGTTGTTCTTCACCTACTATAATCTTCAAGCAACTATAAATGTGAGTTTTTCAATATATATATATATATATATATATATATATATATATATATATATATATATATATATATATATATATATATATATATATATATATATATATATGGAAAGATTGCTTGCAAATCTATTAAAATTGTCAAATCGAAAATAATATAAAAATGTAAATGCCTTTTTAATAAAAAAAAATAAAGTTAATTTTTAATTCGTAACAATATCCGAGTCCAAAAAACACAAAATGTGCCTTCTCACGAATTTGCTTTCAGACAAAATGAAATGGATATGCATATACGCAAATCATGTGGTTATTTATTTCTCAAGAAATTGCTTTTTTCTAATAAAATAAAATTGATATTGTAAGAACCTGAAATTTATAGGGATTTGACTTTTAGTCAAATATTGGCTAAAATGACAAAAGGTTATTTAGAAAAATTTAGTGAGTCTGTGGAGTTGTGGCTTTAAGAAAATGTCTAAAATAAGTTTAAGTCACTTAAAATAGATTAGATAAGTAGGTTCAAGAGAAGAAATACACGAGAAGATGCATTTTGGTCAAAAGGGTTAAATAGAAAATTTTATGCTTTTAGACCAAGTTTGTGAATTAATAGATTAAGACCCATAATAAGTCAGTTAAAAATGACTTGATGGAGTTGTAGAACTCATCCCCACCTTCGTGGATATAGTATTTGTGGAAAACGGATACAAGGTGAAGAAAATATTCATCTTTGAAGATGCCTTAGAAAATGAGACAAAATTGGCATTTTAAACTTTTTGCATAACTTAATGGATATGTTTCGTATGATTTAAGCCAAAAGTAATTAGATATAATTATAGATCTTGTCAATACCTTCCCGTAGATATAAAGATCACTGAAAATAGGTTTGACTCGAAGAAGTTGTGATTATTTAAAGATTGGAAGAAAATGTCTTAAGGCTGGAATCTATGAAATATTGTCACCATGACATGACAAAAAGGACACCACGGTGTGGTCATGCTACTGGAATAGATTTTTAAACATGTTAAAGCCTTATTTTGACCCAAAAACACCCCATGGTTGGGGAGAGCAGATGGGAGGTAATTTTAAGGATGAGAAAGATATTGAATGAGCTAGAGATTTAACATCCTTACACTCCTAAGGTAATGATTTCTCCATTTTTCTTAAGCTTTAATCTTTAATGTTGAATGTGTTAAATTGGTGAGAATGCTTGGTTTAATCAACCTATATATTGTATATGATGTTTTTGAGAGTGTTTAGAAGCTTTGAACAAGTTTTGTATGTGAATTCCATGGGGAAATCCATATATGTGAAGTTAGGGTTTGAAACCCTAACTAATGAAAGGTGAATTGATGCATTAAATTAGATTATAATGAATTAGGTAGTATGGGATGTTTAATTCATTGGTTAGAGTATATTAAAAGGTATAAATTGAGAAGTTAAGATATTTATCCATTAAGTGGTCATTTTAACATAAAAAAGTCATTAATCTCTCAATAAGCCAAGACAAGTTTTAAGAAATAAGAACAAAGAGGATGGAGCAAGGACGCATTAAATGGAAGAATTGAAGAAAAATGGTAGTTAGTCTTCATTAACCAATAAGGCGAGTTATAGCTCTCACTCTCTCTTTGGATTATGATTATATGTTTATAATCTTTTATATATATATATATATATATATATATATATATATATATATATATATATATATATATATATATATATATATACACACACACACATATGATTGGATCTTGAGGCACTAAGTGAATACCCTTAAGTTATTAGATGAAGATAGAGTATGGATATATGTTCTAAATCATGTAAGAGAGCATGTACGTATATTTAGAGTATGTATGAGGTATACGTTTAGAAACATGTATCAGAGCATGTACGTATACTTAGAGAATGTATGGTTAGATGGGAAAGGTACTTGTTAAATACCTAATAGATGGTAGAAAGATATAGAATATGATTATATGCATTATAATCATATAGATGAGTATCTATGTGTGTAGAAGTAAATGGTATTATGTAGAATACCTAAGAGATATGAGAAGAAAAATTAGATTATTACTTAATGAGTTAAGTATTAGATGAGTACTAGAAGATATCTTGATGAGAAAAAGAGTTAGCATATCCATGAGACGTGTGTAGATAAAGAGTAAGAGAGGAACATAAAGATGATTCCTTTGAGAATGAGATATAAATGTTGGAATAGTTGTTCAATGTCATAACTAAATTGGTCAAAGTCAAAACTAAATTAGTTTAAATTTATGTAATAAAAGTAGTCATTTTCAGGTTTCCCTCAATAACTAGAAATAGCTAGAAATGACTTTATAAGAGAAATAAAATAATTTGTTAATTCATTATATGATTAATAAATTAATTAGAAATAGATGGAATTAATTAATTATTAATCATAAGTAATTCAATAGTAATTGGAATTAATTAAAGGTGCAATGGTTGAATTGCAATTGTTTACTAATCGTGCAAGGAAGACAATTCTATAACCCTCCATGGTATGGATGGATTTGGGAGAGTTTTTAGGGTTTCTGGAAGCCTCCTATAGCTCATAAGGATAACTGTCTTGAATATATTAAATATAATATTTAATTATTCAAATACGAGTTTATCCTTGTGATCCACTAGCTATAATTAGGACCCCTATGCATCTTATTTTCCTTTTTAATGATTCAAGGCAGATGAAATCCGAATTTCACTTCTTTCATCCTTTTTTCCTTCGATTTCTAGGGTTCTAGGGTATTGGGTGTGAGCCATTAGAGGCACTCATACTTTTGGCGCTTGCTTTCCATGAGCTATTGAAAATCAAATGAGTTAGTATATTTAATTATACTAAAATATATATTGCTAATATGATTTGGTCTTTCATATTGGTGTATTATATCGGTTTGTTCATGGTATGTTGATATAATGAGAATATACCATAGATCTCTAGGTTGCATGTGCCTATAAATGTTTTATGAATTCTGATGCGTTCTTTTTATGTTTATTGTAACCTAGAAAAACTCATTCTTGGTATCAAAGCCTAGGATTTTTCTATTATATGTGTATTGGTGAAAAACTGGAGAAAAAAAAAACTGAAAAACCAAGAATAAACCTGTTAATCGAAATTTGCATACTTTCTAGGGTTTTGCGATTTTTCCTTACTTCTTGCCTTTTTTTCGAAAATGGTAGGGATAATTCCTAGATTTTTAATGGTTGTTTTAGTTGCCTAAAACCTTAACATTTAAGTTAGGTAATTTTCAAAATATAAGGAAGATGGATAAAGATTAATATTATTTAATTAAAAGTTTACTTAAGTAATTGTTTAACTCTTAAAAGATTTAATTTTAATTAATTAAAAGTTTAATTAAAGATAATTATTAAACTTAAACGCTTTAAATATTAATCAATTAAAAAGTTACAAAGTTTAAACCTTATATTCTTAAAAAGTTTATATCTGCAAGAGTATATAATATTATATGCAAAAGAATAATGATTTGTCAGTCAAACCAAGACTAGGTCTCATTCATGAAGTCACGTTATAAGAGAAGTATAAGGAAACGACTTATAAAATGACAGTTGAATTGGTGTCATTTTCACTCACCGCTTCTTTGTGTGGTGGATTGTCGTTAGCTGAAAGGGTTCTGATAGGAAGCAAATCTTGTTAAAAGTATAACATAAAGTACTAGAACGCTAAAAATCCCACCATAGTTACTTACGAAAAGTGTGAGCCTGTATGATAATCCATGAAAACGCACATCATTTCTGTATGAGTTGTTAGTCGAGCGTGCATGGCTAACCGTCACACTAACTTAGGACTACAAAGTATAAATGATGAGACAAGTCGATTTTATGATTATTGATGGAGCATGTGTGGTTAACTTGCACATCAATGTAAGATAAAAAAAAATATGAGAACGAGGATGTCACGCGGGTTTGCATGATTATTGACATATTGTTTGTGATTCTCGGCATCCCAGTCACAAATGTAAGAGCACAATCCAAGATTAACACGTCATTGATAGTTCAATGAATCTCAAGAGATCTAGGAGTTTCATTATGATTAAAATTGGTAAAGTGTTTTACCTACCTAAAATAGATCTGTGATGTGATTATGCCATCCCTCTTCATATTAAGAATCGAAAATATGGATCCTAGCCTTAATTTAAAATTGGGTTAATAATCAAGGATTGAATCGACTTCTTTAAACTTTATCTCTTATGTTAGATGGAAATCTTATCCTGCCTCCTCGCGTACCTTCAAATTCTAGCTTCCTTATGTTCTCCATTGAGAATAGCTCATTTTCTATGGAATCTTCCTCAATTAGAAAATGGGAAAGATGTCCTCGATAAGCATATCTCTCAAGTCAATAATGCGTCAAATTTGAAGAAGTTGTTATTCCCCTAAACATGTATATTTGTCAAATAAGGCCTCTTACATCATTATTTATGTCCTCAATGTTCCAAAGGATCTTTTGTGAACATGTGAACATATGAAATAAATTTGCAGTTAGTGAAATGTTTCACTAAAAGGCAATTCAATCGTTATTTGAAAATCATTGAAAGTTCCTAATTGCATTCGATCTAATGAAAGGGTTTTGTATGTTCTCAAGGAGAGATACATATATAAACACGAGAATCTCAATGTTGCCCTTGACAAGAGTCTTGTTATAGATCTTGTGCTTAGATCTCTCACTAGTTCTTATTATAATTTAAACTTGATTATCATATGAATAATATAAAGAAAACATTCATGGAATTCTTAAACCTTCTACGAATTGTGGGAACTGAAAAGGAATTAGATTTCTTATCCAATTTCAGTTATCTTCTTTCTGAATGTTGGCGGAAAGAAGATGAAACGTCTGAATCCCAAATGGAAAGGAACCGTTTTGGCTGAAACTCCCCATTACAAGGGAATGGAATTTGTGTGTCCTCTATTCCACGCAACAATTATTCAAAAGACGCAACTTGCAATCAATACAATGACAAGGATCACAAGAAAATAAGTTTCCCCAAGTATTTGGAGACGATAAAGTCAAATGTTTGACTCTACATCAAGTACTTAAATAATTAAACTCCATAATACTTCCAATTCATGGCTCCTTGATGCGTTATATGGTAATCATATTTGTACGTAATTGAAGGATCTATAAGAAAGAAAAAGTTTTAAGCATCGAGAGCTAAACCTAATCATTGGAATGGATGAGTGTCGCGTGTATTGATGATTATGGATTTTGAGCTTGTGCTTGGTATCGGAGTTAAGAGATATTGATTTATTTGTTATTATTCTTTGGAAATGTCCAGAAACCTAATTTCATTTTATGTGTTGTATAAACATGAATTTCAATATTCATTCTGATAATGGAAAGGTAATAGTCTAGTTTATAAAGATGATAGTTTTATGTCTAAAACATCTTCTTGCAATTGGGATTCATAAATTTGTAGTTTATGCTTCTAATAATAGCAATGTTAACTTAAATTTTGATTCCTATAATAGTTTAGATAAGAACGCACATGTGTCATAATCACCTTGGCAACATAAGAATCGCATCACCAAGCTCCAAATGGACTGGACTTGAAATCATTCTATTTTGGGTTGGATGATGTATATGAGTCTTGTTTGTAGGCAAGATGACTTAATCACCATTCACATGGATATGTAATGAAGACAAAGGATTGTTAGATCTTATACACACTAATGTGTTGACCCTTTAGACCCACCACAAGGGACGAAAAACACTACTACATTATATTTACTAATAGTTTCAGTATATGTGATTATGTTTATATGATTAAGCATAAGTCTGACATTTTGAATAGCTCAAGAGTGTCAGAACAGAGTAAAGAATCAATTGGGCAGGAAGATAAAGGGTATCTGATCCGAAATGAAAGGAGAATGCCTTATTATTGAGTTTTATGATCATCTTAGAGATTATGGAATGTTTTCCATAATTGGATTCTCCAAGGACACCATAATGTAATGGTGTTGCTAAAAGGAAAATCAGATGCTATATGGTTTAATTTATGATGAGTCGCGCTCCGCTACCAATTACATTTTTGGGGAATATACAATTGAAATAGTAGACCATGTGTTGAACCTTATAACCGATTGAGTAGGTTTGGAGACACCTCATGAAAGGTGGACTTTGAAAGCTCCCTCTCATTTAGGTCTAGTGTTGTAAGATATTTCATTGGACGAGAAACCAATGACCAACTTGAATCGAGATATGAGAAGTGTCACATTTTTGGATATTCACTAAAATATTTTGATATTTTTTTAAAGACCCATGAGAATATGGTGCTTATGGGTCAATAGGAGTGTTCTTGGGAGAAATAAAATATACATATCAAAAAGTCGGCGGGAGTCATGTTGACATTGAAGAAAATCAAGATAGGACCGACAATGAACCTATAATGTGCACTCGCTCTCAACTTGAGGTTGAAATACCAGTTGAGTCAAATGACATTGTCTTACCTCTTCACAGATCAAATAGAGTTAGTGCAACTCCTGAGTTTTATGAATTCCATTTAAATGCAGAAGGTGACAGGTTGTTTTGTGATAAAACATTAATCAATTTGGAAAAATTGATAGCTATTATGAAGCAATGGCAGGCCCTAAGAATGCTAATGAGAAGGTTCTAAGGATAGTGAAATTCAGTCCATGAAGGATAACCATGTTTGAAATTGGTTGATCAGAAGCCTAGTCATGCCAGTAGGTTGCAATTAGATATTCAATATGAAAACTACCATGGATAGGAAAGTACATACTTCCGAGGCTAGTATGGTGGAAAAGGGTTTCACTTAGACTCAAGAATTTGATTATGAGGAAAAATTCTCACCAATAGCTGAGAAAAAGTCTATTTGGTTATTTGTTACCATCGTTGCCTTCTATGATTATAAGATATGGTAAAACATATATTTAAATGATTTTGCTTAACAAGAAACTTTGGAAGGATGTGTGACACATCCTGGAAAGATTTTAACATACAAAGTATCCAAATAAAGTGTAAGCTTGAAAAGTCTACGGCTTGAACAAGCATCATGTATGTGACAACTGTCAAATTCTGGTCAATTCAAAGTCAAATAAAGTCAACAAGTCAAACCGGTCAACTCTACTAACCCTTGTGTACTAGGGCTTACGTTATGTATTTACTAAACAACTCGCTATTTTAATAAGGGATCATAAATTGAAAAGTACGTACATCTAGATCTCCTTAACCTAAAACTATGGTGAGTGACGAGCCAAACCGGTAAATCAATGTTGCATACTCATCGGGAGTGTGTAAGATCCTTAAACAAGGCTTAACGGGGTTTACGGACCTTGCATTGCGAAGCCGGACACTCACATTTATCACACACAAAACCGCTCTCAATAGTTTTCACTCTATCTCTTCTTATCGAAAATCTCTCCCAAATCTCTCCAAGAATGTGAAATCTCTCCCAAATATCTCTTTGTATGTGAAATCTCTCCAAGAATCTCAAATATCTCTGAAATCTCTCCAAGAATGTGAAATCTCTCCCAAATATCTCTTTGTATGTGAAATCTCTCCAAGAATGTCAAATCTCTCCCAAATCTCTCTCAAAAGTTTCCGTAACTTTTTGAAGTCATTCGGGTCATTCTGACCCTTAACCGGGTAAAAAACGGCTAAAAACGGGGCAAGAACGGACAAAAAGGGCTTAAGGACCCGAAACCCCTCTTAAGGACCCGAAAGTCCTCTTAGGGGCCGAAAGTCCTCTTAGGGACCGAACCCTTCTGAGCCGAAGGCTGCTGAACCGAACCCGAAGGGTCCTCTCGGGCCCGAACCTCGCACAAGACCCGAATCCGAAGCTTCGATCCATTTCGGATTTTGATGCCTTTGACCGAGCCTTCGCTTCTTGCTGCTTTCGCTTCCTTCGCCTCGCGCCTAGCCTCAGGAGGACCGAACCTCCGACCCAATCCGAGAGGCCTCGCTGGAAGATCAATTCTTTCCGGTTTTCGACTACGACTTCATTTTAACTTCGTTTTTCATCATTTTAACGCGGGATTTTCACCCAAAACTTTATTTTAACATATAAGGAACCATAATTATTAAATTATCACGTTTTTAAGGATAAAACCTTATCCAAAAGAGTGGGTGAAGTACAAGAGGTGGAGTGTTGACTTTCCTTTATTTTATGACACAAGCAACCACCATACCTACTCCATGACTAACCCACACTCCTCGCCACCATACCTTATCACTTCCTTGTCCTTTTTACCTCTCTCATAAGTTATTCCCACGTTCTTAGAGCTGGACATTCATCCTCTCTCCTCATTCTCACTCATTTGCTTCCATTTCACCAAAGATTGAACACTTTCTTCTCTCTCAATCCTCTTACCAAAAATTCGAGATTCAAGGGCCTCCTTCCAAGTTTTCCCTCACTTTTGGTAAGTATATTCATTCTCCAAAAGATTATTTCACTCCCTTTTACTCAAATCATAGATATCTTACACAAACTCCATCATATTTATGTTAGATTTTCGAATCTTCAATCAATCTTCCAAAGTGTTCTTGAGTTGAACACTTCTCTTCTCCATAATCCATCTACTGAAATCACTCAAGGTGAGTTCATACCCCCTACATTTTCATGTTTTCTCAAGTTTTTAGGGGGGGGGGGGAATACAAGTTAAAACACCAAGAACATAACTAAACTTTTTCTAACAGCTTTCATCAGAAAAGTTCAACTCCATTCACGGACTGTTTTGGACAGCTTAAACATTTTAGTTTTCAAAACTGTCTAAGTTGAAAGTAGTTCCACTTCTTAGCTTTAAAACTACTACTTGCACATCTCCATACGATTTTTCTACAATTTATGGTGATTTTTACAAAACTGCCTATCATTTCAAACATCAATCTGGACCAGTCTGTGATTATGGACTTTTTCACACAAGTATGAGGTCATTAAAATTTATAATAAAAATTATGAACAAACTAGACTCATTTTCCAAACTCTCAGAATTAACGGATGCTGATTTGCACCTTTAGTTATTTTTCTATGAATTTTCTAAAACAGAATAGAAATGGTAATACTAGAAAAATGTTTTCAATTTCATATACACCTTGTAACTTGTTGAGCAAGGTGTGTACCTTAATGTGATGATGTGTTATTACCATATATTTCATCTTGTCTTATTATATAGACATACATCAGAAAACAAATGGATTCTTACCTCCATAAGTATGGTAAATATATAAATGATATTACAAAGCTATATCCATTAAAATACAAACATTGGTAAACTATGACAAGTAAGGCTTATGCTCACTACCCACACAAATATTTAATAAACTATAATAGGTATAGTTTAGGGTTCTTTTACATAAAAAACACATTATTAAAGGTGTTACACATATAAAAGAGTTATTACCACTATGAATAATTATGATAAACTATAATAAGTATAGTTAAGTCATTATACCCCCACAAACGAACATGCTAGTTATAATCGGTATAGTTATGGCATATATATATTACAAACAAAGTGATAAACTATAATAGGTATAGTTTATGTTTCATCTACACTACGAACTTAATTACAATAAAGGAATTCACCATCACCGCCACTTTCGATAAGCTATAATATGCATAGTTCATGTTCACTACCACTATCTCTATTTGATGAACTATGATATGTATAGGTTATATTCACCATCACCACCACTTTTGGTAAACTATAATATGCATAGTTCATGTTCACTAGTCACTATCACTATCCGATGAATTATGATATGCATAGTTTATGTTCGCAGCCACTATTACTATTTCGTACACTACACTAGGATTGGTTCCATTTATTTTGGATTTAAGTCCACATTCAATCTCGCATTGTTAGTTTTCAGCTATAATTTCTAAGTGTATATGCTAGAGTTATATAGAACCTAGTCGTGATTGGCTTATAATTGGTGGTTCCGCCTCATCTCCTATTCCTCGTTGGGTTGTGGACCTAGGGCAGACCCATTACATTCGACGTTTTATCGAACTTTAATTTTATATAACTTATATACACAAGGAAATTATAGAAGGAATCTATAGGGAATTCTAGGATGCACTATTTCATAACATAGAAACTTACATTTCACATTTTGAGGAAAAGTACCGGGTCTTCATATAAATGGGGTACATTCCAAAGTACCAGGTTTACGTAAAATAGTTATTATGATATTGAAACCATATTTTCATCCAGAATTGTTAGACTTCAACTATAATTGTTGAGCGTATATGCATGAGTCGTATAAGAATTTGGTCTTGATTGGCTTAGAATTGGTGGGGCCCGCCTCATCTCCTGTTCCTCATTGGGTTGTAGACATAGGGCAGACCCACTATATTCAACGTTTTATCTAACTTAAATCTTATATAACTTATATACGCTGGACGATTATAGGGGAAATCTACGGGACATTTTAGGATTTATTAACGCATCATATAGAAATATTATGTTCATACTTAACAAAGAAAATATTGGATTTTCTGGAAATCAAACTCTATCGATTTTACAAGGAAAACGGTTTCTACTTCAAACAAAACTCTTATGAACTCACCAACTTAATTGTTGACACTTTTTCAAAACTACTTGTATTCTCAGGAAATCAGTGAAACAGGAAAACTTCAGCGCTTTGAGGATGGGACGTTAAACCGTCAACAATTTATTTTTGTCATCATAATGTAATTGATTTTGAAACATGTAAACATATACTTTGGTGTAACTTTTTCAATTATATTTATGATGGTTGTATTTACTTTGAGCACTATTATACACGTTGTTGTGTGTCACACCCCAAAACCAAGAACGACAGAAACGTTCTGGGGCGGAGGACGTCATGTATAGTATCACAACACAGTAAATGTAAATAAGCAAACAACATCATCCATTGCATTAAATAAATAATTTTAATACAAGCGTGTTCTGTACAGTTTTAGATACCAAAAAGATAAGGTTAATCAAAATAATATGATGAGTCTTGAATGCGCTCCATCTTCTCAAAAGCTGGCATCGGTACCTGTCTACTGATGACCTGAGAATACAAGTTATTTTGAAAGATTTTATCAGCATTAAGCTGGTGAGTTCATAAGTATTTTAGTGTCGGTGTTTGTTATCAAAATCGTTTGAACGTGTCTCAAGTATAAGTTTGTAAAATGTATGTAAGTGTTCGTAAAAGTTTGAATCTCTCAGAAAATCCTATATTTTCTATTAAAGTAGCCTTCTACCAAGGCTTAACTATTTTGTATGCTCGTTTGTTGTAAAAGTGTGTAATTTCCCAAGTGTAACTATCATTTAACAAAGTATATTTTATACATTAATGTTTAAGTGAGGTTATCACTAAAAATATGTAATGGGTAAATCATTGTAGTACTGTAGTTTTGCATTATAGGAACTATTGTTGTACTAACTACCTTAAACCGGATTTATATTAAGGTATAATGTGATAATTGCACCATACTATCGACTGATAACAACGACATAATGAATGGTCGTAATAACGGAATGACGTTTGGCACCCGCAGACCTGCAGGTCCGGCTGTAGCTAGCAGCAAGGTGTAGGATAGTCAATCCAGTATAGATCTATACGCAAACTCACGCTCTCCCTCCAAGAGAATTTTGGCTACAACTCGGGCCATGACATTTAAGGCATGCTCCGATACAGTGGATCACAATTGTTAACGTATTCTTGTATATTAAATGAAATGTTTCTCGTTCTAGTATAGTTGTATATGTTCTCATCGTATAGTTGTATATGTTCTCTTCCTAGTATAGTTGTATATGTTCTCATAGTATAGTTGTATATGTTCTCATAGTATAGTTGTATATGTTCTCTTCCTAGTATAGTTGTATATGTTCTCATAGTATAGTTGTATATGTTCTCATAGTAATGTAATGTATAGACTCATGAATGAACTGACTCATTGATCTAACAGTTGTAATTGTATGATCTTGTGTTACCCCGATGGTAACTCACAAATGATGTGTCTAGTACGTATGAATATGGAAGTACTTTTATGTCTATATATGTATATTTGATATATAATTAATATTGAAACGACCTTTGGATGGTCAGCCGAAATCCCACCAGACCACATCCAAATCGAGAAAAAGGAAATAGGGCGGATGGCCTTCCTAAGCCCTTTAAACATTATTTATACATCTATACATATATGGGCATGCAATTTATAAGAAGTAAAACAAGGTTTAAATAAAAGCATTTGATAAGTAAAAGAGTTTGTAAAACATTTTGAAGTAAAACAGTTTGATAAACAGTTTGAACAGTGATAAAATCATTGGTTTCCTAGTTATTAATCACATGTGATTAAATGCAATCACATGTGATTGAAGCAATAACCATAAGTATTTAACTTGTATCCCCCCCCATAAAGTATTTAAAACATTTAAAATCATTTCAAAGGTTGATTAAAGGGGTATGAACTCACTTGTGGTGAGCTGTTTGGATTGTAGTGTCGGATACCGTGCTAGGTGGCAAACGGAGACTTGCTTACACGCACGAGCCTAGTTATCATATAATAAGCATATATATAACTAATTAGCCAAATAATAACTTAATAAAATAAGTTGGGACACTCAGGAACATGAAAACACTTTGTATAAATGTTATAGGTCCTAAGGGTTGCATCTAAGTCGATACGGGACAAGGCAAAAGGGTTTGAAGCTTCCAAAGACCTTGTATATGAGCTTACCACCCAACAAACCCCACCTTTGGAGTTTACGGCCGTAAACCCATGAGTTTACGACCGTAAACCCATGAGTTTACGGCCGTGAACTCCTCACTTTGTGGTTTTGGGTGTTTTGAAGTGTTATACTAATCCTAGAATAAGCCTAGCATTGTTGGAATAATCCTTGAAGTAGTTTAAGGCCCTAGAATGCTCCATAGAGGAGTTTACGGCCTAAATACCATATCCCCTAGAGTTTACGGCCGTAAACTCCTATGGGGTGTTGGTTTTAATTCTTTTAAGTCCCTTGCACATAAAGGATAGCTTCTAGGTTTTTGTTTAAGGCTAAAGGGGACATTAGGCACACATTTGTGCCTTCACTTGGAGTTTACGGCCCAAGAGATGTTCCTTGGCCGTAAACTCCCTTTAAGGGATGATTTTGATGTAATTTACTCCCCATTCAAGTCATAAGTATTAAAGGGTAATTGTCTTTAAGCCTTAGGGGTGTTTAGGGCACTCTTAGCCCTTGAAAAAGGGGTTTACGGCCCAAGAGCATATCCTTGGCCGTAAACTCCTAAAACTATATGAGTTTGATTGATTTATAGCCTCTATTGTTCATACATAAAGTCCCTAACTAGATACCTAACATGGAAATGAGACTAGGTAGCTTTTAGGCCTTGTTTTGGAGTTTACACCCGAAGAACGTTCTTGGGCCGTAAGCTCCCGGATCTTGCATTTTGGACATGTAAATAATGTTATTAAGCATATAACAAGTATTAAAACACATCTAGGAAAGTAGACTCACAATCTGGGATGAAAACCCGAAGATCCGTCAGAGAGAAAATGGCTTTTCTCTAGTTGGAATTGTGAATAATGAATTAATTTTATTCAGAAATCTATTTATAGTCCTGAAATATTTTGGCAGAAAATATTTTTATTCCGGAAATTGGACTATGACATTACGAAACTTGGAATATTCAAATTTCACAAACCCAGGAGCATCCACTCTCCTGATATCTCCTTAAACGTAGACCCTAATGTACACAAACTTGTTCGGAAAAGTCTGAAAATCACTGAAACTGGACTGGCTTCTATTGAATAGATATTGTTCGTACAAATGGAAATTTCGGGTTGTCACATCATCCCCCCTGTTAGAAGGAATTTCGTCCCGAAATTAGAATTTAAGCAAATAAGAAGCTACAAATAATTAAGCAAAAAGATGAGGGTATTTCAGTTTCATCTGATCCTCGCGTTCCCAAGTGAATTCCGGTCCTCGCTTGGCGTTCCGGCGAACCTTCACGATAGGGACACGGCTTTGCTTTGTTTGGTTGACCTCCCGGTCCATGATCTCTATAGGTTCTTCCACGAAGTTGAGGCTCTCATTGATCTCTATCTCGTCGGGTGGGATTACAAGAGCCTCGTCGGACAGACACTTTTTCAAGTTAGATACGTGGAATGTAGAATGTACGTTACGAAGTGCGTCTGGTAGCTCGAGTTTGTAAGCTACGGAGCCGACTCTTGCAAGAATCTCAAAAGGCCCTATGTACCTCGGATTAAGCTTCCCACGCTTGCCGAAACGTATCAAGCCCTTCCAGGGTGAGACTTTGAGAAGGACTCGGTCTCCCACCTGAAATTCCAAAGGTTTTCTTCGTTTATCAGCGTAGCTCTTCTGTCGGTCTCTAGAGGCTTTCAATTGTTCATGGATCTGAATGATTTTCTCTGTCGTTTCCCGAATGATCTCCGGACCGGTGAGAGTACTGTCGGAAGCTTGCTCCCTGGCTAATTGGGTATCACCCACCTCAGCCCAGCACAGAGGGGATCTGCACCTTCGGCCGTAGAGAGCTTCAAATGGAGCAGCCTTGATGCTCGTGTGATAACTGTTATTATAGGAAAACTCGACAAGGGGTAAATGAGTATCCCATGCCTTCCCAAAGTCAATCACGCAGGCTTGCAACATATCTTCCAGTGTTTGGATGGTCCTCTCACTCTGTCCGTCGGTCTGTGGATGGTAGGCTGTGCTCATGTCTAGCCTTGTTCCCAAGGAATGTTGTAGTGATTGCCAAAATCTTGAGGTGAACCTACTATCTCTATCGGAGATAATGGACATAGGTACACCATGTAGCCGTACGATTTCCCTAATGTATGTTCTCGTAAGTTTCTCCATCTTGTCGGTTTCTTTGATAGGCAGGAAGTGTGCAGACTTGGTCAATCTATCAACGATGACCCATATGGTGTCAAGTCCACCCGTTGTCTTGGGCAACTTGGTTATGAAATCCATAGTGATCCGCTCCCACTTCCATTCCGGGATCTCTGGTTGTTGCAATAAACCAGAGGGCTTCTGGTACTCGACCTTAACCTTTGCGCAAGTAAGGCATTTACTTACGAAGGTAGCAATCTCTGCTTTCATGTTAGGCCACCAGTATAGCTTTTTAAGATCCAGATACATCTTATCTGAACCTGGGTGGACGGAATACCGAGTGTTGTGCGCCTCGGTCATGACCAAGTCTCGTAAACCACCGTGTTTCGGTGTCCAGATCCAGTTCATGAAATATAAGGCTCCGTCACCCTTGGCTTCTAAATTCTTTTCCATTCCTCTAAGGGATTCACTCGTCACATTTTCAGGTTTCATGGCTTCCAGTTGAGCCTCCTAAATTTTTTTAGACAAGTGTGAATGGATGGTAATTGACAATGACTTAACTTTGCGACCAGAATATTCCTTCCGACTTAGGGCGTCTGCTACTACGTTGGCTTTACCCGGATGATAGTGAATATCGCATTTGTAGTCACTGAGTAGCTCGACCCACCGTCGTTGTCTCATGTTGAGCTCCTTCTGATCGAAAATGTGTTGTAAACTCTTGTGGTCGGTAAAGATAGTGCTTTTCGTCCCGTACAAGTAATGTCTCCAGATCTTCAGAGCAAACACTACTGCTCCTAGTTCAAGATCGTGGGTCGTGTAGTTAACATCGTGTGTCTTCAACTGTCTCGAGGCATAGGCGATGACCTTACCTCGCTGCATCAGAACACATCCGAGTCCTTGATTTGATGCATCGCAATAGACTACGAAGTCTTCTATTCCTTCGGGAAGGGATAGTATTGGCGCGGTGCACAAGGCTCGTTTGAGCGTTTGGAACGCTCTTTCTTGTTTCTCTTCCCAGTCAAAGGCCACGCCTTTCTGGGTCAGGGTCGTAAGAGGTTTCGCTATTCGGGAGAAGTTCTGAATGAACCTGCGGTAGTAGCCAGCGAGACCTAGAAATTGGCGAATTTCCGTAGGCGTCTTAGGTGCTGACCAGTTCTCAATGACTTTAATTTTGGATGGGTCCACGTGGATTCCCTCTTCGCTTACCATGTGTCCTAAGAATTCGACTCTTCGGATCCAAAATTCACATTTCGAGAACTTCGCATAAAGTTTCTCTTTTCGTAATGTCTCTAGAACTTTTCGCAGGTGATCGTCGTGCTCTTTCTTACTTCGGGAGTAGATTAGGATGTCGTCAATGAAAACGATGACAAACTGATCCAAGTAAGGCCGACATACTCTATTCATCAGATCCATGAAGACTGCAGGCGCATTGGTCAATCCGAATGGCATCACCACGAACTCGTAATGTCCGTAACGAGTTCGGAAGGCTGTCTTCGGCACATCCTCCTCTAGCACTCGTAACTAGTGATATCCGGATCTCAGATCAATCTTAGAGAAATAGTTTGCCCCTTGCAGTTGGTCGAATAGATCATTTATGCGAGGCAGAGGGTAACGATTCTTGACCGTCAGTTTGTTGAGTTCTCTGTAGTCAATACACATACGGAATGATCCGTCTTTCTTCTTAACGAACAAGATCGGTGCTCCCCAAGGCGAGAAACTCGGTCTTATAAATCCCTTGTTGAGCAGTTCGTTAAGTTGACCAAAGAGTTCCTGCATCTCAGCTGGTGCTAAACGGTAGGGCGACTTGGCTACTGGGCTAGCTCCTGGGACTAAGTCGATTATGAACTCGACCTGTCGTTGCGGAGGTAACCCGGGTAGTTCTTCTGGGAAAATGTCGGGGAAGTCGCTCACTACAGGGATGTTCTTTAGTTCTTTCGTTTCGAGGCTCGTGTCAACGACGTGAGCAAGGAATGCATGGTATTCCTTACGCAGATAATTCTGTGCTTGAATACTTGATATGATGCGAAGACTTGCGTCGGGTTTATCGCCGTAGACTATAAGAGTTTCGTTAGACGGAAGGTTTAGACGGACTGCTTTCTCGTAGCACATGATGTCGGCGCGATGAAGGCTTAACCAATCCATGCCAATGATAACGTTGAAACTTTTTATTGAGACTGGCATGAGGTCGATTGGGAATGAATGGTTATCTAGAGTTAGGGTACAACCTAAGTATATACTACTCGTACTTTCAGTTTTTCCATTAGCCATTTCTACTGTGAATAGTTCTTTGAGTGCGTGCGGTGGTTGATTAAGCATGCGAGAAAATTTATGGTTTACGAAGCTTCGCTCCGCTCCACTATCGAACAGAATGCATGAATAGGAGTTATCGAGGAGGAACGTACCAGTCACCACGGTCGGGTCAGCAACTGCTTCCCCGTGGCCTATAGCTAGTACCCTCCCTGCTCCTCCAGCATTCCTCACTTTGGGGCAGTCCCTCTTAAAGTGGCCTGCTTCGCCACATCCATATCAGGTTGGGCTCACGCCAGAGCTAGGGACTTGGTTGATAGGTTGTGCCAGGAACTTACAGAAACGGACGGTGTGTCCTTTTCTGTTGCAGTTTGAGCACTGCATTTCACGGCAGGGGCCGTTGTGGTGGAAGCTGCATTTGTTGTACTTCGGCAAACTTCCAGCATACTGCTTCACCGGAGTAGTAACAGCAGCAGGGGTTACCGCGGCATGTACTGCCACGATTAGCTGCCTTTTGGCAGCTCGCTGTTTCTTCTTCTCATCCCAGAATTTCCGCTTAGTGTCAGCGGGTTTGGAGGGTTCTGGGATGGCTAGGGTGGTTGTGGTTGCAGGGGTTTTTACTCCATGGTCAATGAGTCGTTGTGCCAATCGCTTGGCACTGTCGAAGGTAGCGAGGTTCAATGCTAAGACATTCCCCTGATAAGGAGGCACTAGCCCCCATATATACCGTTCGATCTTTTTCCCCTCAGTGGGAACCATATTGGGGCAGAGGGCCACCAGTTCGCTAAATCGTGCAGTGTAAGCGACTACGTTGGTTCCCTTCATCGTCAGTTTCCAAAGTTCCTGCTCCAGTTTCTAGATCTCGCCCCTCGGGCAGTATTCCTCAGTCATGAGGTCTTTCATTGTTTCCCAACCTATGTCGTTGGCTACGACGAGAGTTCGTGCCTTAACATGGCCGTTCCACCATGTCAGGGCCTTTCCTTCAAAGGTGCATGCGGCGTACTTGACTTTACTCGCCGCAGGGCATGAACAGATTTCGAAGACTGATTCAGTCTTCTCGAACCATTGCGAGAGAGTAATGACTCCACCGGTGCCATAAAAAGGCTTCGGTTTGCAATTTGTGAAATCGTTGTAGGAGCACTCTCTCGAGCGCACAGGGGTTTCAACCAGGGTGATTCCACAGGAGTTCCACCTCTGCTGGCATCAGTTGAGTGATACTGAGCCATGGCAATCGCCACTGCTGCGGCTACGGCAGCATTCAGGGCTACAGTATCGATGACCGGAGGCGGAGGAGGTGGTGGAGGTGCAGGGTTATTCCTGGGAGATTTGCGAGGAGGCATCTTTCATCTATAAGTTTATAAAGATAAGAAAATGATAAGAATCAATTTGTAAGAAACGTGAGAGTGACACATGGACTAACTAACCATAGCCCAACAGTTGAATGAGTGTTTGAAATCACAACAAGAAATATTAGTAGGAAAGCACAAGTGTACAGATTTTTCCCACAGATTAGATAGATTTCAATAATACTGGTATTACTGATGTAATAAGTTCAGGGAAAATCGACCTAACAGTAGGTCTTACATCATACCAAACAGATAGTTTGACAGTTCTTAGATTCCTAATTAGAGCACTGAAAGTTAGGAATATTTTACAGACAAGTGCTACTTAGAGCACAGATGTTAAAGGCTATTCCTTAACCAAAAGACAGAGATGTACAAGACATCATCTAACGGCGATGGGAATTTCCCGGGCGAGCCCTGAGGTTGGACACTTGACGAAACACCTCTTGAAGGTGTCGATCCTGATCCCTCTGACGAGCTCGAAGTTCCAAGATTTCAGCCCGTGAGGCAGCCAGCTGCTACTGCAGGGTTTCATTAGTTCTCCGGGTCCGTTCCATGTCTTCTTCAAGACGGCGGATACAGACTGTGTTGACACCAGAGTTAGCATCAATCTACATGACCCGGTCGATGGCTGCTTGACCTTGCTCGACATTACGAGCTATTCTGCGGATAATGACAGGTAGAGCTCGGTCAGCAGAGCCACCATCGCTGACGTTGTAAAAGCTTCGGTCCCCAAAGTATGGTAAGGGTTGACCCTGTTCATCACTCCAGCGATTCAAGTTGTTTGCCCACAAGGGAGTAGGACCTGGAAAAGCTGGTCGAGGGTTGTTGTTCGGGGCTTGACCTACAAGCGGTAGGTTGTTGACTTCAGGCTCGGAGTCGGATCCATCAGAAAAGCCTTCTGCGAGGTGATCATCCAAAGGGATTGGATGCTCATCTTCAGGCTCTTCATCGATCCACCCGGCATTGCCTTCATTTGGAAAGTATGGGTCGCCGTGATGGAATCCAGCCATTTAAATCTACGCGAGAAGAGAGGCATAAGAATATAGTATACGTGTAACTAGTAGTACAAAATACACCTATAGTATTTTAAGTTTAAGTTCTACTGATATTCTTGTCGTATTGTTGGTAAGTTTTTAGACTTGTTAACATATCACAACCATTCTAGGGCATATGCTAATCACTCCTAGGACCAGCATAGTTGATCAGGCAATGCCATACCCAGGACTGACCATACATCCCCGAGCTCACTTGTGATATTTAACAATCGTAATACTTTTGTTCTTGTCATTGTGACACTGATTTTAGTATGAATGCAGACTAGTATACTTAATTAAATATTTTAATATTTAAAGTATAGACTCTTGGTCAGAGCGCTTTAATCCCTAATGGGTTTATACTTTAGTATATCTTTTATGGGTTGACATACTTGATTCACTATAAACAATGCTCTGATACCAATCTGTCACACCCCAAAACCAAGAACGGCGGAAAACGTTCTGGGGCGGAGGACGTCATGTATAGTATCACAACACAGTAAATGTAAATAAGCAAACAACATCATCCATTGCATTAAATAAATAATTTTAATACAAGCGTGTTCTGTACAGTTTTAGACACCAAAAAGATAAGGTTAATCAAAATAATATGATGAGTCTTGAATGCGCTCCATCTTCTCAAAAGCTGGCATCGGTACCTGTCTACTGATGACCTGAGAATACAAGTTATTTTGAAAGATTTTATCAGCATTAAGCTGGTGAGTTCATAAGTATTTTAGTGTCGGTGTTTGTTATCAAAATCGTTTGAACGTGTCTCAAGTATAAGTTTTTAAAATGTATGTAAGTGTTCGTAAAAGTTTGAATCTCTCAGAAAATCCTATATTTTCTATTAAAGTAGCCTTCTACCAAGGCTTAACTATTTTGTATGCTCGTTTGTTGTAAAAGTGTGTAATTTCCCAAGTGTAACTATCATTTAACAAAGTATATTTTATACATTAATGTTTAAGTGAGGTTATCACTAAAAATATGTAATGGGTAAATCATTGTAGTACTGTAGTTTTGCATTATAGGAACTACTGCTGTACTAACTACCTTAAACCGGATTTATATTAAGGTATAATGTGATAATTGCACCATACTATCGACTGATAACAACGACATAATGAATGGTCGTAATAACAGAATGACGTTTGGCACCCGCAGACCTGCAGGTCCGGCTGTAGCTAGCAGCAAGGTGTAGGATAGTCAATCTAGTATAGATCTATACGCAAACTCACGCTCTCCCTCCAAGAGAATTCTGGCTACAACTCGGGCCATGACATTTAAGGCATGCTCCGATACAGTGGATCACAATTGTTAACGTATTCTTGTATATTAAATGAAATGTTTCTCGTTCTAGTATAGTTGTATATGTTCTCATAGTATAGTTGTATATGTTCTCTTCCTAGTATAGTTGTATATGTTCTCATAGTATAGTTGTATATGTTCTCATAGTATAGTTGTATATGTTCTCTTCCTAGTATAGTTGTATATGTTCTCATAGTATAGTTGTATATGTTCTCATAGTATAGTTGTATATGTTCTCATAGTAATGTAATGTATAGACTCATGAATGAACTGACTCATTGATCTAATAGTTGTAATTGTATGATCTTGTGTTACCCCGATGGTAACTCACTAATGATGTGTCTAGTACGTATGAATATGGAAGTACTTTTATGTCTATATATGTATATTTGATATATAATTAATATTGAAACGACCTTCGGATGGTCACCCGAAATCCCACCAGACCACATCCAAATCGAGAAAAAGGAAATAGGGCGGATGGCCTTCCTAAGCCCTTTAAACATTATTTATACATCTATACATATATGGGCATGCAATTTATAAGAAGTAAAACAAGGTTTAAATAAAAGCATTTGATAAGTAAAAGAGTTTGTAAAACATTTTGAAGTAAAACAGTTTGATAAACAGTTTGAACAGTGATAAAATCATTGGTTTCCTAGTTATTAATCACATGTGATTAAATGCAATCACATGTGATTGAAGCAATAACCATAAGTATTTAACTTGTATCCCCCCATAAAGTATTTAAAACATTTAAAATCATTTCAAAGGTTGATTAAAGGGGTATGAACTCACTTGTGGTGAGCTGTTTGGATTGTAGTGTCGGATACCGTGCTAGGTGGCAAACGGAGACTTGCTTACACGCACGAGCCTAGTTATCATATAATAAGCATATATATAACTAATTAGCCAAATAATAACTTAATAAAATAAGTTGGGACACTCAGGAACATGAAAACACTTTGTATAAATGTTATAGGTCCTAAGGGTTGCATCTAAGTCGATACGGGACAAGGCAAAAGGGTTTGAAGCTTCCAAAGACCTTGTATATGAGCTTACCACCCAACAAACCCCACCTTTGGAGTTTACGGCCGTAAACCCATGATTTTACGGCCGTGAACTCCTCACTTTGTGGTTTTGGGTGTTTTGAAGTGTTATACTAATCCTAGAATAAGCCTAGCATTGTTGGAATAATCCTTGAAGTAGTTTAAGGCCCTAGAATGCTCCATAGAGGAGTTTACGGCCTAAAGACCATATCCCCTAGAGTTTACGGCCGTAAACTCCTATGGGGTGTTGGTTTTAATTCTTTTAAGTCCCTTGCACATAAAGGATAGCTTCTAGGTTTTTGTTTAAGGCTAAAGGGGACATTAGGCACACATTTGTGCCTTCACTTGGAGTTTACGGCCCAAGAGATGTTCCTTGGCCGTAAACTCCCTTTAAGGGATGATTTTGATGTAATTTACTCCCCATTCAAGTCATAAGTATTAAAGGGTAATTGTCTTTAAGCCTTAGGGGTGTTTAGGGCACTCTTAGCCCTTGAAAAAGGGGTTTACGGCCCAAGAGCATATCCTTGGCCGTAAACTCCTAAAACTATATGATTTTGATTGATTTATAGCCTCTATTGTTCATACATAAAGTCCCTAACTAGATACCTAACATGGAAATGAGACTAGGTAGCTTTTAGGCCTTGTTTTGGAGTTTACACCCCAAGAACGTTCTTGGGCTGTAAGCTCCCGGATCTTGCATTTTGGACATGTAAATAATGTTATTAAGCATATAACAAGTATTAAAACACATCTAGGAAAGTAGACTCACAATCTGGGATGAAAACCCGAAGATCCGTCAGAGAGAAAATGGCTTTTCTCTAGTTGGAATTGTGAATAATGAATTAATTTAATTCAGAAATCTATTTATAGTCCTGAAATATTTTGACAGAAAATATTTTTATTCCGGAAATTGGACTATGACATTATGAAACTTGGAATATTCAAATTTCACAAACCCAGGAGTATCCACTCTCCTGATATCTCCTTAAACGTAGACCCTAATGTACACAAACTTGTTCGGAAAAGTCTGAAAATCACTGAAACTGGACTGGCTTCTATTGAATAGATATTGTTCATACAAATGGAAATTTCGGGTTGTCACATTGTGATACTGTACATGAAGTCCTCCACCCCCGGACGTTTCGGGGGTATGACAATGTAGCAAGAGTTCGTGCTTCATTAAGAAAAGTCAAAGAGTATTGTCTTATAGAAGTCTAGACGAGTCTTGAGTACATCTCAAAGATAGTGTGAGTGTCCTTGTCTTCCCGGTGTTGCATATTGATGACAACACTATTTATAGGAAACATTGTTCCTAAGTTGCAAAGTGTAAAAGTTCAAGAATTATTTTTCTATAATGGAATTAAGGGCAGCGACATTGATACTTGGACTTCGGATCTAAAAGTACAGATCGAAATGTTTAGTAGGATTCAGCCAAAGCACATATATGAATAATGTGTTGAAAGGCTTCAACATGGAAAGTTATAAGAATGGGATTGTTCCTATGTATCATAATCGGGAGTTGAGTGAATCTCAAAATCCCTTGATCTAGTCATGAAAATGATATGATGAGTCGACTTCCATATGCTTCAGATATAGGAACGATCATGTATGCTGTGATTTGTGCTTGTTTTGATGTCTTAGATGCCCTTAGTATCATGAGATTGTATCATAAATTTGCGCGACTGAATCCCTAGACAATTATCAAGAAAATTTTGAGGTACTGAAAGAGACCAAAGGACTAGTTGCTTGTAGACAATAGAGAACATAATTAAGAAGATAAATAGTGAAACCAATTTTTAGGGATGACTATGGGTCATAGTCTAAATGGACATTAATTTTGAATTGTAGTGTAATTACATTAAGTGCAAGTGAAGTATCCAAGAAGTGTACAATGACTAGGAAATTTCATAGTGAACATTGGAGTTATTTTGAATAACAATTTGCCATTAGAAATATTATGAGAAAGTGTGGCCACATAGAATAATGATCCTTGAGATCACATAAGGTCAATTCATAGAAGGAGGAAATTCCACTACACCCAAGAAAAAAGTTGAGGAGTGAGCTCTAGTTGTGAAATAAATATATTTATGATGATTCGTTCACAATACAAATGTAACGTCCACATTTCTCGCTAGACATTAATAATATGATGTAATAGTTAGAGTCAACAATTGTAATATTTTTGAAGTAAATAGAGAGAATTATTTGAGTATTACGTCTTCTATGTGTAGTTATATGTAGTATACATACTTATAGTGATATAGTAAAAAATATGAATAAAATACGCGTCAAAATAGAATAATAATTAGGACGAATATCCTCGATGAAAGATGAAGTATTCGAGATAAGGATTATGGGGATATAAGGAATGCTGAAATCCAACTTCGTATGAAGAAGTTGTGCTTCTTTGAATTTCGCGATTAAACTGACAGGGCTCCGCGTATCAAAGAAAGTAAATTTTTGATAAATTACTTTTTAGACTTAGTGTTCTAAATGAAATATGTAGTAGTCGATAAACCGAGAGAGTACAAATAGAGAACGTCCAAATCTGACTTCGTGAGAGGAACTTATGATGTTTCGAAGTCTCGGCGCAGCAGTGCGGGCAAAAAAATTGAATTTTGGAACGGTAGGTTATTAGAAATAATCTGAATAAGAATTGAATATCTCTTCAATAGGATTCCGTCAATATAGTCAGCATCAAGAATGGAGTCCGTATGTAGGAGTTATGATTTTCGCGGCGAATTCAACAACCTAAGCCTGTGAAAAAATACATTTGTTTTGATAGAGTGAGAATTAGCTATTGGGATCTAAAGGAAAGTTGTAGACCTCATTGAGATATTTACGGGGATATAAAGAACGTTGAAAACGAAGCTTGTATGAATAAGTTACGCCATTTTGAAAATCTAGAAAATCGGTGCGTGAAGTACGCGGCGTGCACGATGACGTGGCACCGCGAGAGAGCGTCACATGGCCATGTCGGGGGGGGGGGGGGGGGCTTCTTCCGAGACATACCGACGTGCACCAAGGAGATTTTGACACGTGGCACCATAGGAAGGTGACACATGGCACCTTCTAAAAAAGGCATACGCAGACAAATGCGGCGACGACACATGGCAGAAGCTCAATGGAGCCAGCAGGGCCATAGGGCGTGACGCGCTCCCATACATGCGCGACACACTTGGATTTTCTTGGCTATAAATAATGGCCTTCGTATAAGCATTCACCCTATACACTTTCCCTCTCGAGCAATCTTCACTTTTAAGTCGTTTTACCTTTTTTTTTTGTGTTCCAACGAATCCCTGCAACTCATGAGGTATTCAACCAAGTAGTAGCCATCAAGTATGAGCCCTACGAGTGTGATTTCTAGACTTTGGTCAGGAGGAACCCCTGTAAGTTAAGATATATTATAGTTATTTTAGTGTAACTTACTGTAAGGTCACACCTTATGATCTGATGAGTTAAACACCTTACACACTGACCGCCAACACCATCGCCACCATTAGCACCAACGTCAACGCCTCAAGTTCTTATCAACGTCACCGTATAGATAGTAATCTTATGTAATCTTTGTATATTATGCAATTATATGTATAGAATAGATAGTAGATCTGATATTTTGGTAATAAGGATATGTTTATATGTTGATTAGATACAATCCATTGATTAAAGGGATATAGTAGTATAGTTTAGTATATATTCAACATTAGAGTGAAACCCTAATGTGAACCTCTTTGTGACCATCTTTCTGGTATTCACTCTCTTTGTGAGAACAATCTTTCTTTGTGAAAGAAATCTTTGTGATTAATTCATGATCTTTACTTTTTTTGTTCTTTATTTTGTTTAGTTAATTTGATCTTTGTTAATTATACTTGAAGTGTATCCGATCGATACAAACTTTCAATTGGTATCAGAGCAAGTTTTTTATACACTCAAGTTATCATTTCGATCTCTTACAATCCTAAATCATCTGCTTTTAACAAGATCTCTCCTTTTGATAAACTCAACTCTATTGATTGAAAATCAAAGGCCATGGACGTTCTCGAGATCATGGACTATGACATGCTTGACATCATCAATAAAGGTCCCATCGTTGTTATGAATCAATCATCCAATGACAATACATCCAATAGTGAGTCAAATAAGAAATGTGTACCACGGTATAACAAGGAAGAAAAAAGGGTGTTAAACCTCGATGTAAAGGCGAGAGTTTTTATTGGAAACTCACTCCCATTTTCTGTCTATCGTTAGGTTCAAAACTGTTCAACTGCACAATAGATGACGAACACACTATCATTTGTGTTTCATGAAGAAAATGTATCAGATGACGAAGCTCCAAAAGGTAAGTGTCTCATGGCTAAGATCATTAAATCTCAAGTCGATACATCGAATGACAACATCGGAACTCTTGATGTTGATCTTTCTCAAGCTGCTACAAACCCTAAGTTTGACTGGGACTCAACATCAACGTATCAGGTAAAAAAATTTGTTAACTATTCTTCCATCGAAAACATTGAAAAAGCTTACATGAATGATCAGTTGCATCTCAATTTATTTGTTTCAAACAACGAAAGATGTTCTCTCAAAATTAAGTTAAAAAACTAAAACAGAAACTCTCCTCTTTCAAAAAATCTCTTTCTCTTTTAGAAAAAGGAAAACACTTGTATCTCACTGACCTACAATTTTCTTCAATCTGAAAAGGAAAAAGTTGTTGATCATGCTAGATGCACTTAGTTTATTTTAAAAAAATTAGGCCTCTTCTCACTATAATGTCACGAGAATTATTAATGATCAAATGCATGATCAATGTGAGAAAATTCTTGGAGGCGATATATAAGGTGTTGTCTCTTTAATCAAAAGGGTAGAGACTAAACAAACCTTTTATAACGCTGATTGTTTGGATAAATATTTTAAAAATAGATTTGTAAGTACTTGTTTTATAAATATAAGTTTAATTGATACTCATTGCGTTATTGACTCTAATGGTAACACCAAATGTGTATCTCGATTATCTGCTCTTGATCCTTCCCACCAACCTCCTCATCGTGAGTATATTCTGCCCTCCACTAAGACTTTGCTGAAATGTCATATATCTAATGACAAAGTTAATTTGGTAAAAAAATTCTTATCATTTTTCCTCAGTTCTCTGTTAGCAACTCTGAATCTGGAGATCAATCAATGTCTTCTAGTCCAAATGACTCTTCAATATCTCTTGAGCCTCGTGACAAAGTGTCACCTGAGCATACCATTGACGACATTGCTTGGTCCAGTACTAAAGCAAGAATTTTTAAATCAATTGATCAAAATTCTTCAGATTCAGCTGTAAAAAAGAAACCAAATTCCAATGTTAAAAGAAAGAATCTTGGAACCAGAGTTTGTTATCGATGTGGTGATGCTTCTCACAAAGTTAGCAAGTGCACTTTTGAGAAAAAGCTTCGTTCACACTAACAACATCATGATTCGAAATGATAAGTGGATCGAAAAGGGAAACTCTTTAAATTGTCTACCTGATGCTTGTTATAATATTTTTTCTTAAGTGACCCATTGCAAGATGGGTCGGTGTAAATTAACTCTATATTTTAGTTTCAGTGTAAAGAACATATTTGGTATTTAGATAGCGGTTGCTCAAGACATATGACCGAATTCAAGTCTCTTCTAGAAGATTTCATAAAGAAGGATGGTCCTACTGGTACATATGAGGATAATGCAAAATGATATACAAAGGGATACATAACTATCAAGTGCAATTTTGTTGTATTAAAGAATGTCTCTTACATGAAAGGTCTTTAGCACAATCTCACTTCAATCAGCCAACTATGTGATGATGGTTAAAAGTTTCTTCGAACAAGAAAGAATGAAAATTTGTTGATGAAAAGAATGTCACTATTTTGACTGCAAATCAACATAATGACATTTATGTCATGGATATGTTCTAACTCTCTTCGTCGCAGCTTCTTCTCTTGTACTCAGTCTCATCTAAATTTCACTTGAACTTCAAGAACATATCAAAGATTTATAGGAATCAACTTGTGATAGGAATTCCTAAGATATAATTTGTCAAAGATAAACTATGCTCAACGTGTGAAAAAGGAAAGAAAACCAATTCCTCATTCAAGCCAAGGTCCTGTTTTTTCATTATCAAACCTCTTCATCTTCTCCACATGGATCTTTTTGGATCGGTCCCAATTAAGTCAAGGGTTGGGAAGAAGCATACTCTCATTATTGTGGATGGATTTTCAAGATTTACCTGGGTAGTCTTTTTAAGGAAAAAGAGCCATGCTGTTAATGAAATCAGTTCACTCATTAAGCAATGGGAAGTTCTTTATGATCATAAAGTCAGGTAATTACATTGTGATCATCGAACCGAACTTAGAAACTCCTCTTTGGAATACTCTGGCTCAATCTCGGGAATTTCTCAAAACTTATATGTTGTTAGAACTCCCCAACAAAATGACATTGTTGAAAAAAAGAAATAGAACTCTCACTGAAGCTGGAAGAACTATGGTCGTTACAGTTGGTCTTCCTCTGTTATTTTGGGCTGAAGCTGTCAAGACAGTGTGTTATACCCAAAATTGTTCCATCATTGTTAAGTGTCATGGGAAAACTGCCTATGAGCTACTTAAGGGGAGGAAATCGGAAATCTCTTACGTTCATGTGTTTGAGTGTGCTTGTTACATTTTGAATCAAAGATATCAGTGATGTAAGTTTGAAGTTAAAGTCGATGAAGGAGTGTTTCAAGGTTATTCTAGTGTTTCCAAGGCTATCAGGGTATTCAATATTTCAAGGAAAACTGTTGAGCAAATTGCTCATGTCACTTTGGATGAAGACTCGTTCATTCATGCTCAAATTGATCATCCTTCATCCATTCATAATGAAATTACGTTCAGTCCTTCAGACCCTATTCATGATTTCTTGCCAATTGACATTGAGCCAGTTGTTCCCAATGTTGATCAAATTGTCAACTCCTAATCTAACTTTGAAGATCAACCTGCATTCTCTGAAGAAGCCGAGCCATCTAACCAGGAAGAGTTTGTTCCAAATAATACGAATGAATGTTCTAATCTTGGAATTCTTCGAGATCATCCTGAATCTCAAATCATTGGAGATGTAAGTTCTGGGATTCTCACTTGTAGTAGAGTCAACGACAACTTCTGCATGTTTGTGAATTTTGTCTCAATGATTGAACCAAATAATATCGATAATGCCCTGAAAGAAGATGAATGGATCAAGGCTATGCAGGATGAGTTGAATGAATTTGAACAACATCGTGTATGGACTCTTGTTCCTAAGCCTCAAGGAAAAACTATCATTGACACTTGTTGGGTGTTCAGAAATAAAATGGATGAAGATGTGATCATTATTAGAAACAAAGCAAGACTTGTGGCTCAAGGATCCTGTCAATCGGAAGGGTTAGACTATGATGAAATGTTTCCCCTGTTGCTAGACTTGAAGTAATCCGTATATTTCTTTCTTCCACTTCATTCAAGAACTTGAAAGTCTATTAAATGGATGTTAAGACTGCCTTCCTACACAGGGATCTTCAAGAAGAAGTCTTTCTAACCCAACCTCGAGGGCTTGAAAGTGAAGAATTTCCAAATCATGTATATCGTCTTGATAAAACGGTCTATATTTTGAAGCATGCACCCAGACCATGGTATGACACATTGGCCAGTTATCTTCTGTAGAGTGGATACAAAAGAGGAAAAATTGACAACATTTTGTTTATCAAGAATTCATGTAACACGCAGAAATTTGAGGAGCAACATTGGGGTATAGATTACTTTTGAGGATTTGACACGGTGTGTTGGAGGCACCAACACGGTGTGTCTTGTTATGAGAAGGCGTGGTTTTCATTTAGGCAACACGGCGTGTTTCCTCTTGGAACACGACGTGTTGATGGTTCGAGATGAAACCCTAATTTTCTGGGCTTTGCTCCCTATTTAATGGAAAGTGGAGGCTAGGGTTTGTTCACCCTCAACCCCCATTAGCCCCTCAAACCCTGAGAGAAACCCTAATCATCTTTCCCTCCCATTTCAAAGCTACTTTGTTGTTTTTGAGGAGGAAGGTGGAACAAGGAAGTAAAGATCCAGCAAGCAAGTCACATCCTTCAGTTTCACACTCCTTAGGA
The DNA here is from genome assembly GCF_002870075.4 of Lactuca sativa. NCBI lineage: Eukaryota > Viridiplantae > Streptophyta > Magnoliopsida > Asterales > Asteraceae > Lactuca > Lactuca sativa. The sequence goes on from NC_056623.2 coordinate 46,791,889, forward strand.
CCTTTGTAAGTGTCCATGATCCGGTTTTTATCATTCAAAGTTTCTAGATATTGAGTTTTGTCCCTTTTTCTTCTTGTTCCTGGATGTTGGAATGGGTAGATCTCATAAAGTTTTCAACTTTATGAATCTCCAGGTCATGGTGACCTAGTAGTGCCTTGGATCTGATGTATAATCGAGTTATGATGCCAAGCTTAGAAGTTAGGTCAAAAACCCTCATTTTGACCTAATATAGGTTCAAGACATATGTAGGAAATGTATGTCTAAAAATCACAAACCTTTGGGATGGTTTAGGTGTTTAAATTACTTATAGAAAGGATAGACTTCAGACCTTAAGGATTAGGTGCATTTTGGGTTAAGCCTTGCATCATCAAGCTTATGATTTGAGTTTTTGAACCTATTTGGTGGTCCCAGTGGATAAAGTTGGAAACTTTATCATACTTAATCACATTTTTGTATAGATCTGAGCTTTAGGAGCTCTTGGAGTCGAAATGGCAGCTGAATGTATTAAGTTGTTGGAACTCAGGCGAACACGGCGTGTTGGATGGGGTTTTCCCCACTATTTGGATGATGGCGAAACATAACGTGTTTGCAAGTCAACACGGCATGTTGGGTCAACATGGACTGTTGACCTTGACTTTGACTTTTGACTTTGACCAAGTTTGACCTAAAGGGTATTTTAGGTATTTTGGTTGGTGTTTGAGATTCGGTCCTTTGGATGTTGATTCCGAATTGGTATTTTGGTTGGATAGGTGGCGGTAAGCTGAGATTCAAAGACGAGGCCTCATCAGCTATGGATCATATCGAGAGGTGATTTTTTCCTCACTATACTTGCGGTTAGGATCCATGGGTTAAACACTCCATGGACTATCCATGAAAGCTTAGCCCAACCTAAATGAACTTGGCCCATTCCATATATATAAGAGTCCATATTTAATTAGTTCCTTTTGATCACTTAATTAATTATAAATTAATTCTTGATCAATACTAATTAAATAATATGATTCCATATTAATATATTAGAACTTATAATATATTAATATTAATCATAAACATACTATTCTCAAAAGATTATCCATATAAATTGTGTCGGTGAAGTGCAACCCAAATGGACCATGCCGGGTCGGGTCAAGTACATACCAAATATAGTTATGGACTTAGACATATAAATTCTGTTGGGTTTTGAGCATTCTAACACTTCCTAAGTGTACATGCAACCCTAAATACCTTGGATCTATGTTTTCTCTATTATACATGCAAATAAGAACATCCAAGGTATTATCCTAATCTAGCATACAAAAACTATGAATGTAACAAGATAGAATACATACCTCTTGATGTAGCTTGATGTCTTCAAGCTTTAAGAGCTTAGCCCCAATAGTGTGGAAGCCTCAAGTGGAATCACAAATCACCAAGACACCTTGGAATACTTTAGAGAATATGATTACTTGGTTCTCTCTAGTGAAATTGGCTAGCCCTTCTTTAGTTTATTCACACTAGTGCCAATTTCACCAACCAAAGACATCTTTATATAGTATGGAGGATTAGGGTTAAACCCTAATACCCATGACCTTTCATTTCCTAGGATCCATGGGTTAAACACTCCATGGACTATCCATGAAAGCTTAGCCCAACCTAAATGAACTTGGCCCATTCCATATATATAAGAGTCCATATTTAATTAGTTCCTTTTGATCACTTAATTAATTATAAATTAATTCTTGATCAATACTAATTAAATAATATGATTCCATATTAATATATTAGAACTTATAATATATTAATATTAATCATAAACATACTATTCTCAAAAGATTATCCATATAAATTGTGTCGGTGAAGTGCAACCCAAATGGACCATGCCGGGTCGGGTCAAGTACATACCAAATATAGTTATGGACTTAGACATTAATCCAACAGTCTCCCACTTGGATAAGTCTAAAACTATTATTGCGTATGACTTCAAACCTAACTGGCAATCGTAGCTCTTAAAGCTGCTGTCGAACTCTGATCTTGTCAACGAACTTGTCCATTAGATAAGGGATCATATATTCCTCCATTCTAGATATCATATGGACTGAGACATGGATTATAATCATTCTCTCTGTCCATTTGTTGTTTCCCGATTTCCGATTTATGACGACTGACTAATTGAACGAATCAAATCAGTCCTAGCCCGGCCGAGCACTTCCATTTGTCATCATCAAATCATCGAGGGGCCCACAGATATCGCTTTTATCCCGAAGGTAAAAGGAATGGATAAACTTCGACTCATATGGCTTGTTCTACTACTTGTTGAATCATACACAAAGGCACGTTTTATAGCACCGAGTTACCAAATGCGTTTTCGTGCAATCAATGTACAACCAACTCATAGTAACAACTCATATCTCTAGGTTTGAAGAATATAAGATATTATCGTCTCATGATCACTCGTGATAAAATCCATGAAGTGATTCCAATGAGCGCGGGTTGAATCCAATACTCAGAACTTATGAGCACTCATGAGTGTTGTAGCCCTTTGTCCAACACCTTAGACCTCTACAAGCCAACCCATGACAGTCTTAATTCATATCTACTTCCAACATATGACCGACTGTGGATGGTTTGAATAACTTAGTCATTCCGGAAGAATAACCTAGTTTATTCGGGAAGTCAAAACATGCAAAATGAAACACAATAATAATTGAATCCAATATGGTATCAACTCTTTGAACATAAATAAAACACCTTTTATTTATCACCATATGATTACACATTATTCATTGTATACTGTTTCAGCTATCAACTTTATTCTTGAATTTAAAACAATAGTTGTCCCATGCTCCAAGCATGTACACTATGTTTTCTTAAACACTAGTCATGCCACACACCAAGTATGCATACTATGTTTGTCTATGATCCTTACTTTGTGAACTAGATCAATTGAACATAACTTCAATGATTCTCTTTTCACACTCCCAAATCCTTACCGCAAATGCAAGAATTCCAAATTCATGCCATTTACTGAAATCTGTTAGATTCTAAACTTATATGCATTGATCCTCTCGTAACGATTATGCACAAAGTCACAAAGACTTGGCAACAATCATTACAGAGTATTCCAAAGGAGATCAACGCCTTGGAAATATCCTTCTTGCATTAAGTTTCCTTAATCTTACACAGATTGAAAATTCTAACTTTGAAACATTTCCAGATTCCATTTTGACTATCACTTCTGAACAAGAGTTGCCTCCTTACAGATTATGTCAATATGGTCCTTCTAGAATTATCACTATACTTCCAATTGTCCTTGAGCAACCAATCTTTGGTAAACCTTAGATTGTCCTCGACAATTGTTTAATCCTTTTAGTCATATCCAGTTCTAAACCTTTTCCCTTCTTAATGCCCCAGGCATTTGGAAAATTTTAAAACGGATGAATATAGCACATGTAATCGATCCTATATCCGAAGCATATGGGACGCGATTCATGATGTCTTACATAAAGACTAAACCAGTCTTTTGCTATAATATTTCCATTTCAATTTGCCAAGTTCTCATAATTCAGATTATGAAAAGGGATGCCGTAATCATAATCGAATTTTAGAACGCAAATAATGGACCCATATACAGAATTTCCTTATGTTGAGCCATTCCAACATGAAATTCATATATATCCTTGACTAAATGATTAAAACCTCACGATCTAAGCTTATAGATTTGAGATGAAGCATAATTTCCTCTCCCTTAATTATAGCAAAACAACTTTTTCCCAATTGAAACTTTTGTTTTCTATAATTAACATTGCTAACTTGCAATACTTATCATAATTATCATGCTCCCACTAACATGATGATTATTAGCATAACACTTATGCTCCCACTAGCTTTGACATGTACTCAGAAATCAGCTGGACAGTCTGAAATTTAGATTCATACACCCTTTCCGTAGATAGCTCACCTGTGTGTCTAAGCAATTTCAAGAACCATGAAAAGGGATACCGTAATCATAATGGTTAGACCTTTTTGCCACTTCTCACAAGTCCATATTAGTGTGCCGGTTAACCACACGCGCTCCACTAACGACTTTGAGAATGCAAATATCACAATTGCTATCTAGCTAAAATCTACTTAGTGAAAGTGTTTCCTCACCATCATTTTCATGAATCGGAGAGAAACCTTATGACACTTAGATTTATATGGTGTATGAGTTCCTACCCATATGAATTTGTCAAACCATAATCACAAGACAAAGATAATGACAAATCCAAAACCATATGGATTGAACTCAATCTTAACTTCTTGCCACATGGCAGCTCAAGGGCCTGCCATTGCTTCCAAGTTGTTATGCAACAAACTGAGAACTCTAAGAACTCATATGCAAAGCCAACTTTAACTGGAATGGGCACAGATATGTCAACACGATAGGTTATAAACCTCAAGTCGTGTGCTAGTGAAGAACTTGAGGTTTTATTCTTGATTATTTCTTGAGACTTTCAAGACCTTTAAGACTCCCACTGTCCTCTTGACATATAAGACTCCCTTGTCAAACATCCAAGAGATAGTGCGGATTCTAATCAAGAAAAACACTTTACCCAATTGGCCTAAGTTGGTCTTTGTTTTATCCAAAACATCACAACTTACCAATTTCAAATGTACAAGAGTAGAAAACTTTTACTCTTACATTTGACAAGTGTTTTAAACTTCTTTTGAGACATGTCACTCAAATTACAATCTTGGAGTATGACTCTAAGACTTATATTGGAACGAAGTATGACTCATCTTCTTGATTTAACCACTTCAACAATTCAAGATCCCTCTTCTTAGTCATAAGAATGCACTAAGATTTCCTTAGAGAACTAATTGTGCTATGGTTTCTTAATCATTAAGATGATCACAAAAACTGATACTAAAGTACTCTCCCATCTTTTCAGATTTGAGAAACTTTTATCCTTCTGCCTAAATTGATTCTTCTTATTCGCTCTGCCTTACATTGGAACCTTTTCCAATGTCTCAGAGTTACACTTAAGCTTGTAAGTATAATCATATTTACTGAACTTAAGTAAATCATGACGAATAGTCTTATCAAACTTTTTGTGGTGGACTTGACCAGTGCACAAGAATGTGTACTCGATCCCTTAGTCCTTTACTTGATTCACACATCCATGTGAACAAGTAATTAGTCTTAATTTTCCAAAACTTGAAAGTTCTCATTCATCATGCTATACAACTTGCATGATTCCAAGTTCCGGTCCAATTGAACCTTGGATGATGAGAATCTTTCCTTATTTGGTAAATTTAGACATTACCACAAATGAAAGAATCAATTTCATATTTCCACTCTTGCTCTTAACGGAATTATATAAGCAACAATTTTTCCTCAAATGCCATTGTAAGGATATTTTAAAATAAATAAAATCAAAAAATTTTCTTTTATTTTAAAACTTTGCGGAAAAAACTTATCCTTACAATCCATATGAGAACTTGTTGTTATCTATTCCTAGGCAATATCTCATAACTCCTAAGAAGTAGCTCAAGAATCCGATTTTTCAAACTATGCGATAGAAATCCATCTATGCGATCAGATTCAGCATATTCTTCCTTTAAGTTTCTTCACTTTCCTTTGATTCTTAAACCATCACCATGCGACCCGGTCACATCATGTATCAAGAATCTCAGAATAGAAACTTAACAGAGTTAGATAGTGGATTTTGCCTGAAGTAGAGTCAAACTTATTGACTTTAACATCCTTAGGTAAATTTGGCAGCTTCGCAACCAATGCCCTTTCTTTGGCAATACAAACATATGGACCCTTTGATAATGGTACATAGGACTATCACAGACTTAGCTTTTCTCTTTACCATTTGGTCAACCGAGTTGACTATAGCCGATCCCTTTCCATTGGGAAGAGAATGCTTTACTGGATATCCAATGTCATCATTGTCAATGTCCATAAAGTTTTAGGAAGTTGATCGTAACAAATAGATAAGATCATTAAGGGTCTTGTCATAGTCTTTTTCATAGGTGTTCCAAAAGAACTCACTATGTGACTTAGAAAGTAGTTGAACCACCAACTTTCTCAAGACTTTGACACCCAACTCTCCCGGCTTGTCAATATGTGACTACATCTCCAAGATGTGACCACACCTAGACCTTGCCTTGCCTAATAGGGCCTGAGTGACCTTAAACTTTTCAAGAACTTGTGGGTTAGGGAGAATAATTTGAAGAGGTGAAGAAGTATGATATCCATGGGACATCATCTTCATTAGGAAACCTTGTTTCAAGAGATTTGGGAAGATCATAGGTGTCTAAACCAGACATCTTTTGGGAGATATTCAAGATAGTTGATTTAAAGTCCTTAATATGACACCCAATATGAAATATTAAGGCTAGGACCCAACAAACTATTTTATAACTTAGAAGAGGTATGCCGTAATTCAAGCTATAAAATATTTGAAGGTAGGTGAATGACGATTCACCAATTTCCACCAAGATAAACGAAATGTATTATTAGGTTTTAATTGGTTTTGAAACTCCTAGATCTTTGAGATTCATTGAACTTTTCAAAGGCATGTTTCAATCTCGAGTGTGCCCTTCAGGTTTTGTGACTGGGATGCCGAGGATCACAAAACAAGGTGTGAAGTAACCATGCAAATCACTTGGTACCCTTAATAAATTACCCCTCAATCGATGTGCCGGTTAACCACACACGCTCCATCGATACTATGATAAATATTAAGTCACCCTTTACCTACCTTGTTAAGTCCAAGTTAGTGTGCCGGTTAACCACACACGCTCCACTAACGACTTAGACAAAGTGTAAAGTGTAATTTCATGGATTAGCACCTTATTCACATTTTTCCTAAGTAACTAAGATTGGGTATTATTAAAAGTTTAGTTACTTAGTATTTTCATTAATACTTTTAATGAAGGGAGAATTATAGTCCTGTCAAACCCGTTCGGCTAACGACCCTCCACCGGTCAAGCAAGCGGTGGGTGAGAGTGGACACCCATTAAGTTGCCATTTTATAGGCAACAACCTTATACCCACCTTATAGACCGGCTTCGTGAATGAGGCGTACTAGCGGTAAGACTGACTTTACTCTTATACATATATATATTATTAACTTATAATATTATAAAGTATAAGGGTTGAATTTTAACTTTTAAAATTCTAAGGGCTAACTTGGAATTAAAGTATTCATAAGAGAAAACTTTACAAATTCCAAAACTTGAGGGCAAGTTTTGAAACTATTCAAAACTAATTAATTCCATAACTTATGTGTTTAAAGTAGTTTTAATCCAAAAACTCTTCAAGTTCCATAACTTGAGGACAAGTTATGGAAGACTTTAAACTAATAAAAGAATTAACTTTTCTTTATTTTATAACTTATGGAATTAATTAAGGTTACACTTTTATTTTATTTTATTTTATTTTATTAAATGAAGAGACTCTTGGTCCTCCATAACTTGAGGACAAGTTATGGAGTCATAAAACCATTTAATTAGAACTAGACTCTTCATTTTGTAACCTTTGCCAATTTTTATGAGTTTTATGATTCTTAAATGTGACTTTTCATATAACTTGAGGACAAGTTACAAAAACACATTTTTGAATCAATTCTTAGATTAATTTGGATTAAAACCAACTATCACATAATTTTCATCATTAATCCAAATTCACTCATAAAACAAGATAACACAAAAAACTTTTGGTGATCCATAACTTATTCTTAAGTTATGTAATCCTTTAAAACATTAACACCAAATTTTGTAACTCCAAAAAAAACTTTGAATCAATTTTTTTTTTTAAAACCTTTTCAAATCCATAACTTATGGAGGTTTCAAAAAATAAAAATCTTTAGATCAAACTTTTAAAACTAATAAAATAATCATATTATTTTATCTTTTATTAAATTTGACCTAATTCAACTCATAAAGCAAATTATTCAAATTTTACAAATAATTAGTTTTTCACAAGAACAAGTAATTATCTTAAAATTTGACGAACTTCATGTTTTTTTTTCCTTTTTTTTTCAACTTTGAAAATAAAATATTTGCATCAATATAACAGAAAACAACCCATGAACATGCAACCCAACAGAATGCTCAAATATAGTCTTGGTGTCTGTTGGGTTTTGAGCATTGTAACACTTCCTAAGTGTACATGCAACCCTAAATACCTTGGATCTATGTTTTCTCTATTATACATGCAAATAAGAACATCCAAGGTATTATCCTAATCTAGCATACAAAAACTATGAATGTAACAAGATAGAATACATACCTCTTGATGTAGCTTGATGTCTTCAAGCTTTAAGAGCTTAGCCCCAATAGTGTGGAAGCCTCAAGTGGAATCACAAATCACCAAGACACCTTGGAATACTTTAGAGAATATGATTACTTGGTTCTCTCTAGTGAAATTGGCTAGCCCTTCTTTAGTGTATCCACACTAGTGCCAATTTCACCAACCAAAGACATCTTTATATAGTATGGAGGATTAGGGTTAAACCCTAATACCCATGACCTTTCATTTCCTAGGATCCATGGGTTAAACACTCCATGGACTATCCATGAAAGCTTAGCCCAACCTAAATGAACTTGGCCCATTCCATATATATAAGAGTCCATATTTAATTAGTTCCTTTTGATCACTTAATTAATTATAAATTAATTCTTGATCAATACTAATTAAATAATATGATTCCATATTAATATATTAGAACTTATAATATATTAATATTAATCATAAACATACTATTCTCAAAAGATTATCCATATAAATTGTGTCGGTGAAGTGCAACCCAAATGGACCATGCCGGGTCGGGTCAAGTACATACCAAATATAGTTATGGACTTAGACATTAATCCAACAGTCTCCCACTTGGATAAGTCTAAAACTATTATTGCGTATGACTTCAAACCTAACTGGCAATCGTAGCTCTTAAAGCTGCTGTCGAACTCTGATCTTGTCAACGAACTTGTCCATTAGATAAGGGATCATATATTCCTCCATTCTAGATATCATATGGACTGAGACATGGATTATAATCATTCTCTCTGTCCATTTGTTGTTTCCCGATTTCCGATTTATGACGACTGACTAATTGAACAAATCAAATCAGTCCTGGCCCGGCCGAGCACTTCCATTTGTCATCATCAAATCATCGAGGGGCCTACAGATATCGCTTTTATCCCGAAGGTAAAAGGAATGGATAAACTTCGACTCATATGGCTTGTTCTACTACTTGTTGAATCATACACAAAGGCACGTTTTATAGCACCGAGTTACCAAATGCGTTTTCGTGCAATCAATGTACAACCAACTCATAGTAACAACTCATATCTCTAGGTTTGAAGAATATAAGATATTATCGTCTCATGATCACTCGTGATAAAATCCATGAAGTGATTCCAATGAGCGCGGGTTGAATCCAATACTCAGAACTTATGAGCACTCATGAGTGTTGTAGCCCTTTGTCCAACACCTTAGACCTCTACAAGCCAACCCATGACAGTCTTAATTCATATCTACTTCCAACATATGACCGACTGTGGATGGTTTGAATAACTTAGTCATTCCGGAAGAATAACCTAGTTTATTCGGGAAGTCAAAACATACAAAATGAAACACAATAATAATTGAATCCAATATGGTATCAACCCTTTGAACATAAATAAAACACCTTTTATTTATCACCATATGATTACACATTATTCATTGTATACTGTTTCAGCTATCAACTTTATTCTTGAATTTAAAACAATAGTTGTCCCATGCTCCAAGCATGTACACTATGTTTTCTTAAACACTAGTCATGCCAGACACCAAGTATGCATACTATGTTTCTCTATGATCTTTACTTTGTGAACTAGATCAATTGAACATAACTTCAATGATTCTCTTTTCACACTCCCAAATCCTTACCGCAAATGCAAGAATTCCAAATTCATGCCATTTACTGAAATCTGTTAGATTCTAAACTTATATGCATTGATCCTCTTGTAATGATTATGCACAAAGTCATAAAGACTTGACAACAACCATTACAGAGCATTCCAAAGGAGATCATCTCCTTGCAAACATCCTTCTTGCATTAAGTTTCCTTAATCTTACACAGATTGAATAATTTCTAACTTTGAAACATTTCCAGATTCCATTTTGACTATCACTTCTGAACAAGAGTTGCCTCCTTACAGATTATGTCAATATGGTCCTTCCAGAATTATCACTATACTTCCAATTGTCCTTGAGTAAACAATCTTTGGTAAACCTTAGATTGTCCTCGACAATTGTTTAATCCTTTTAGTCATATCCAGTTCTAAACCTTTTCCCTTCTTAATGCCCCAGGCATTTGGAAAATTTTAGAACGGATGATTATAGCACATGTAATCGATCCTATATCCGAAGCATATGGGACACGATTCATGATGTCTCACATAAAGACTAAACCAGTCTTTTGCTATAACATTTCCATTTCTATTTGCCAAGTTCTCATAATTCAGATTATGAAAAAGGATGCCGTAATCATAATCGAATTTTAGAACGCAAAGAATGGACCCATATACAGAATTTCCTTATGTTGAGCCATTCCAACATGAAATTCATATATATCCTTGACTAAATGATTAAAACCTCACGATCTAAGCTTATAGATTTGAGATGAAGTATAATTTCCTCTCCCTTAATTATAGCAAAACAACTTTTCCCAATTGAAACCTTTTGTTTTCTATAATTAACATTGCTAACTTGCAATATTTATCATAATTATCATGCTCCCACTAACATGATGATTATTAGCATAACACTTATGCTCCCACTAGCTTTGACATGTTCTCAGAAATCACCTGGACTTCTAGAAATCAATACTTCATTGACTTTCTTACCAAAGTTCAGATTTCTGATGCTAGATTGTTTTGATAAAACTATATCAAAATCATACACCTTCCCTTTGATATCACACTTGTGTGTCTAAACAATTATGAAGAGGTATGCCGTAATCATAATGGTTAGACCTTTTTGCCACTTCTCACAAGTCCAGGTTAGTGTGCCGGTAAACCACACACGCTCCACTAACGACTTTGAGAATGCAAATATCACAATTGCTATCTAGCTAAAATCTACTTAGTGAAAGTGTTTCCTCACCATCATTTTCATGAATCGGAGAGAAACCTTATGACATTTAGATTTAATGGTGTATGTGTTCTTATCCATGTGAATTGTCAAAATCATAGTCACAAGACAAGGATAATGACAAACCCAAACTCATATGGACTGAACTCAATCTTAATTTCTTGCCACCTGGCAGCTCAAGGGCCTACCATTGCTTCCAAGTTGTTGTGCAACAAATTGAGAACTCTAAGAACTCATATGCAAAGCCAACTTTAACTGGAATGGGCATAGAATATGTCAACACGATAGGTTATGAACCTCAAGTTGTGTGCTAGTGAAAAACTTCAGGTTCCATTCTTGATTAGTTCTTGAGACTTTCAAGACCTTTCAGACTCCCACTGTCCTCTTGACATATAAGACTCCCTTGTCAAACATCCAAGAGATAGTGTGAATTCTAATTAAGAAAAACACTTTACCCAATTGGCCTAAGTTGGTCTTTGTTTTATCCAAAACATCACAACTTACCAATTTCAAATGTATAAGAGTAGAAAACTTTTACTCTTACATTTGACAAGTGTTTTAAACCTTCTTTAAGACATATCACTCAAATGACAATCTTGGAGTATGACTCTAACACTTGTATTGGAACGAAGTATGACTCATCTTCTTGATTTAACCATTTCAACAATTCAAGTTCCTCTTCTTAGTCATAAGAATGCACTAAGATTTCCTTAGAGAACTAATTTTGATATGGTTTCTTAATCATTAAGATGATCACAAAACTGATACTAAAGTACTCTCCCATCTTTTCAGATATGAGAAACTTTTATCCTTCTGCCTAATTTGATTCTTCTTATTCGCCCTGCCATACATTGGAACCTTTTCCAATGTCTCAGAGTTACACTTAAGCTTGTAAGTATAATCATATTTACTGAGCTTTAGTAAACTATGACGAATAGTCTTATCAATCTTTTGTGGTGGACTTAATCAGTGCACAATAATGTGTACTCGATCCCTTAGTCCTTTACTTGACTCACACATCCATGTGGCCGAGTAATTAGTCTTAATTTTCCAAAACTTGAAAGTTCTCATTCATCATGCTATACAACTTGCATGATTCCAAGTTCCGGTCCAATTGAAACTTGGGTGATGAGAATCTTTCCTTATTTGGTAAATCTAGACATTACCACAAATGAAAGAATCAATTTCATATTTCCACTCTTGCTTTTAATGGAATCATATAAGCAACAATTTTTCCTTAAATGCCATTGTAAGGATATTTTAAAATAAATAAAATCAAAAAAAAAAAAAAATTCTTTTATTTTAAAACTTTGCGGAAAAACTTATCCTTACAATCCATATGAAAACTTGTTGTTATCTATTCCTAAGCAATATCTCATAACTCCTAAGAATTAGCTGAAGAATCCGATTTTTCAAACTATGCGATAGACATCCATCTATGCAATCAGATTCAGCATATTCTTTCTTTAGGTTTCTTCACTTTTCTTTGATTCTTAAAACATCACCATGTGACCCAGTCACATAATGTATCAAGAAATTCATAATAGAAACTTAACAGAGTTAGATAGTGGACTTTACCTGAAGTAGAGTCAAACTTATTGACTTTAACATCCTTAGGTAAATCTGGCAGCTTCGCAACCAATGCCCCTTCCTTTGGCAATATAAACATATGGACCCTTTGATAAAGGTACACGGGACTATCACAGACTTAGCTTTTCTCTTTACCATTTGGTCAACCGAGTTGACTGTGGCCGATCCCTTTCCACTGGGAAGAGAGAGCTTTACTAGATATCCAATGTCATCATTGTCAATGTCCATAAAGATTTAGGAAGTTGATCTTAGCAAATAGATAAGATCATTAAGGGTCTTGTCATAGTCTGTTTCATAGGTGTCCCAAAGGAACTCACTATGTGACTTAGAAAGTGATTGAACCACCAACTTTCTCAAGACTTTGACACCCAACTCTCCCGGCTTGTCAATATGTGACTACATCTCCAAGATGTGATCACACCTAGACCTTGCCTTGCCAATAGGGCTTGAGTGACCTTAAACTTTTCAAGAACTTGTGGGTTAGGGAGAATAGTTGGAGGAGGAGAAAGAAGTATGATATCCATGGGGCATCATCTTCATTAGGAAACCTTGTTTCAAAAGATTTGGGAAGATCATATATGTCTAAACCAGACATCTTTTGGGAGATATTCAAGATAGTTGATTTTAAAGTCCTTAATATGACACCCAATATGAAATATTAAGGCTAGGACCCAACAAACTATTTTATAACTCAGAAGAGGGATGTCGTAATCCAAGCTATAAAATATTTGAAGGTAGGTGAATGACGATTCACCAATTTCCACCAAGATAAACGAAATGAATTATTAGGTTTTAATTGGTTTTGAAACTCCTAGATCTTTGAGATTCATTGAACTTTTCAAAGGCATGTTTCAATCTCGAGTGTGCCCTTCAGGTTTTGTGACTGGGATGCCGAGGATCACAAAATAAGGTGTGAAGTAACCATGCAAATCACTTGGTACCCTTAATAAATTACCCCTCAATCGATGTGCCGGTTAACCACACACGCTCCATCGATACTATGATAAATTTTAAGTCACCCTTTACCTACCTTGTTAAGTCCAAGTTAGTGTGCCGGTTAACCACACACGCTCCACTAACGACTTAGACAAAGTGTAAAGTGTAATTTCATGGGTTAGCACCTTATTCACATTTTTCCTAAGTAACTAAGATTGGGTATTATTAAGAGTTTAGTTACTTAGTATTATCATTAATACTTTTAATGAAGGAGAATTATAGTCTTGTCAAACCCGTTCGGCTAACGACCCTCCACCGGTCAAGCAAGCGGTGGGTGAGAGTGGACACCCATTAAGTTGCCATTTTATAGGCAACAACCTTATACCCACCTTATAGACCGGCTTCGTGAATGAGGCGTACTAGCGGTAAGACTGACTTTACTCTTATACATATATATATTATTAACTTATAATATTATAAAGTATAAGGGTTGAATTTTAACTTTTAAAATTCTAAGGGCTAACTTGGAATTAAAGTATTCATAAGAGAAAACTTTACAAATTCCAAAACTTGAGGGCAAGTTTTGAAACTATTCAAAACTAATTAATTCCATAACTTATGTGTTTAAAGTAGTTTTAATCCAAAAACTCTTCAAGTTCCATAACTTGAGGACAAGTTATGGAAGACTTTAAACTAATAAAAGAATTAACTTTTCTTTATTTTATAACTTATGGAATTAATTAAGGTTACACCTTTTTTTTTATTTTTTATTTTATTTTATTAAATGAAGAGACTCTTGGTCTTCCATAACTTGAGGACAAGTTATGGAGTCATAAAACCATTTAATTAGAACTAGACTCTTCATTTTTGTAACCTTTGCCAATTTTTATGAGTTTTATGATTCTTAAATGTGACTTTTCATATAACTTGAGGACAAGTTACAAAAACACATTTTAGAATCAATTCTTAGATTAATTTGGATTAAAACCAACTATCACATAATTTTATTCATTAATCTAAATTCACTCATAAAACAAGGTAACACAAAAAACTTTTGGTGATCCATAACTTATTCTTAAGTTATGGAATCCTTTAAAACATTAACACCAAATTTTGTAACTCCATAAAAACTTTGAATCATTTTTTTTTAAAACCTTTTCATATCCATAACTTATGGAGGTTTCAAAAAAAATAAAACTCTTTAGATCAAACTTTTAAAACTAATAAAATAATCATATTATTTTATCTTTTATTAAATTTGACCTAATTCAACTCATAAAGCAAATTATTCAAATTTTACAAATAATTAGTTTTTCACAAGAACAAGTAATTATCTTAAAATTTGACGAACTTCATGTTTTTTTTCTTTTTTTTCAACTTTGAAATAAAATATTTGCATCAATATAACAGAAAACAACCTGGCTCTGATACCACTTAGGAACTTCATGTTTTTTTTATTTTTTTAGGGTTGCATGTACACTTAGGAAGTGTTAGAATGCTCAAAACCCAACAGACACCAAGACTATATTTGAGCATTCTGTTGGGTTTCGAGCATTCTAACACTTCCTAAGTGTACATGCAACCCTAAATACCTTGGATCTATGTTTTCTCTATTATACATGCAAATAAGAACTTCCAAGGTATTATCCTAATCTAGCATACAAAACAATGACTATAGCAAGATAGAATACATACCTCTTTGGTGTAGAATGTCTTCATGAAGCTTGAGTGCCTAGTGCCCCAAGTGTGACACCTCAAATGGAATCACAATCATCAAAACACTTAGAATAACTTGAGAGAATTCTACACTCTTCAAAATCGGCTAGCCCTTTCTTCACTATCTCTAGTGGCCGATTTTTCCTCAATAATAAGATGCTTATATAGTTACACAATTAGGGTAAACTCTTAATTGTCATGGCTTTCCATTTCCTTGGATCCATGGGTACAAATACACCATGGAGCATCCATGGACCATCCTATGGGTTTTAGCCCAACTTGATTATCCATGGAGCATTAGCCCACTATACAAGTATGGATGATTTACACAATCAACCCATATATTTAATTAGTCTTCTTTTTGATCACTTAATTAATCCTAGATTAATTCTTGATCAATACTAATTAAATAATCTTATTATTCTTATTATTAATATACTAGAACTTATAATATATTAATAACCATAAGTGTCTTATTTCTCTCATTCAAGTGCATGATGGTATGCAACCCAAATGGACCATGCCGGGTCGGGTCAAGTCTTACCAAATATAGTTATGGACTTAGACATTAATCCAACAGTCTCCCACTTGGATAAGTCTAAAACTATTATTGCGTATGACTTCAGGAACCAACTGGCAATCGTAGCTCTCAAAAGCTTCTGTCGAACTCTGACCTTGTAGATGAACTCTGACCTTTGTCAGTGACTTGTCCATTAGATAAGGGATCATATATTCCTCCATTCTAGATATCATATGGACTGAGACATGGATTATAATCATTCTCTCTGTCCATTTGTTGTTTCCCGATTTCCGATTTATGACGACTGACTAATTGAACGAATCAAATCAGTCCTAGCCCGGCCGAGCACTTCCATTTGTCATCATCAAATCATCGAGGGGCCCACAGATATCGCTTTTATCCCGAAGGTAAAAGGAATGGATAAACTTCGACTCATATGGCTTGTTCTACTACTTGTTGAATCATACACAAAGGCACGTTTTATAGCACCGAGTTACCAAATGCGTTTTCGTGCAATCAATGTACAACCAACTCATAGTAACAACTCATATCTCTAGGTTTGAAGAATATAAGATATTATCGTCTCATGATCACTCGTGATAAAATCCATGAAGTGATTCCAATGAGCGCGGGTTGAATCCAATACTCAGAACTTATGAGCACTCATGAGTGTTGTAGCCCTTTGTCCAACACCTTAGACCTCTACAAGCCAACCCATGACAGTCTTAATTCATATCTACTTCCAACATATGACCGACTGTGGATGGTTTGAATAACTTAGTCATTCCGGAAGAATAACCTAGTTTATTCGGGAAGTCAAAACATGCAAAATGAAACACAATAATAATTGAATCCAATATGGTATCAACTCTTTGAACATAAATAAAACACCTTTTATTTATCACCATATGATTACACATTATTCATTGTATACTGTTTCAGCTATCAACTTTATTCTTGAATTTAAAACAATAGTTGTCCCATGCTCCAAGCATGTACACTATGTTTTCTTAAACACTAGTCATGCCACACACCAAGTATGCATACTATGTTTGTCTATGATCCTTACTTTGTGAACTAGATCAATTGAACATAACTTCAATGATTCTCTTTTCACACTCCCAAATCCTTACCGCAAATGCAAGAATTCCAAATTCATGCCATTTACTGAAATCTGTTAGATTCTAAACTTATATGCATTGATCCTCTCGTAACGATTATGCACAAAGTCACAAAGACTTGGCAACAATCATTACAGAGTATTCCAAAGGAGATCAACGCCTTGGAAATATCCTTCTTGCATTAAGTTTCCTTAATCTTACACAGATTGAAAATTCTAACTTTGAAACATTTCCAGATTCCATTTTGACTATCACTTCTGAACAAGAGTTGCCTCCTTACAGATTATGTCAATATGGTCCTTCTAGAATTATCACTATACTTCCAATTGTCCTTGAGCAACCAATCTTTGGTAAACCTTAGATTGTCCTCGACAATTGTTTAATCCTTTTAGTCATATCCAGTTCTAAACCTTTTCCCTTCTTAATGCCCCAGGCATTTGGAAAATTTTAAAACGGATGAATATAGCACATGTAATCGATCCTATATCCGAAGCATATGGGACGCGATTCATGATGTCTTACATAAAGACTAAACCAGTCTTTTGCTATAATATTTCCATTTCAATTTGCCAAGTTCTCATAATTCAGATTATGAAAAGGGATGCCGTAATCATAATCGAATTTTAGAACGCAAATAATGGACCCATATACAGAATTTCCTTATGTTGAGCCATTCCAACATGAAATTCATATATATCCTTGACTAAATGATTAAAACCTCACGATCTAAGCTTATAGATTTGAGATGAAGCATAATTTCCTCTCCCTTAATTATAGCAAAACAACTTTTTCCCAATTGAAACTTTTGTTTTCTATAATTAACATTGCTAACTTGCAATACTTATCATAATTATCATGCTCCCACTAACATGATGATTATTAGCATAACACTTATGCTCCCACTAGCTTTGACATGTACTCAGAAATCAGCTGGACAGTCTGAAATTTAGATTCATACACCCTTTCCGTAGATAGCTCACCTGTGTGTCTAAGCAATTTCAAGAACCATGAAAAGGGATACCGTAATCATAATGGTTAGACCTTTTTGCCACTTCTCACAAGTCCATATTAGTGTGCCGGTTAACCACACGCGCTCCACTAACGACTTTGAGAATGCAAATATCACAATTGCTATCTAGCTAAAATCTACTTAGTGAAAGTGTTTCCTCACCATCATTTTCATGAATCGGAGAGAAACCTTATGACACTTAGATTTATATGGTGTATGAGTTCCTACCCATATGAATTTGTCAAACCATAATCACAAGACAAAGATAATGACAAATCCAAAACCATATGGATTGAACTCAATCTTAACTTCTTGCCACATGGCAGCTCAAGGGCCTGCCATTGCTTCCAAGTTGTTATGCAACAAACTGAGAACTCTAAGAACTCATATGCAAAGCCAACTTTAACTGGAATGGGCACAGATATGTCAACACGATAGGTTATAAACCTCAAGTCGTGTGCTAGTGAAGAACTTGAGGTTTTATTCTTGATTATTTCTTGAGACTTTCAAGACCTTTAAGACTCCCACTGTCCTCTTGACATATAAGACTCCCTTGTCAAACATCCAAGAGATAGTGCGGATTCTAATCAAGAAAAACACTTTACCCAATTGGCCTAAGTTGGTCTTTGTTTTATCCAAAACATCACAACTTACCAATTTCAAATGTACAAGAGTAGAAAACTTTTACTCTTACATTTGACAAGTGTTTTAAACTTCTTTTGAGACATGTCACTCAAATTACAATCTTGGAGTATGACTCTAAGACTTATATTGGAACGAAGTATGACTCATCTTCTTGATTTAACCACTTCAACAATTCAAGATCCCTCTTCTTAGTCATAAGAATGCACTAAGATTTCCTTAGAGAACTAATTGTGCTATGGTTTCTTAATCATTAAGATGATCACAAAAACTGATACTAAAGTACTCTCCCATCTTTTCAGATTTGAGAAACTTTTATCCTTCTGCCTAAATTGATTCTTCTTATTCGCTCTGCCTTACATTGGAACCTTTTCCAATGTCTCAGAGTTACACTTAAGCTTGTAAGTATAATCATATTTACTGAACTTAAGTAAATCATGACGAATAGTCTTATCAAACTTTTTGTGGTGGACTTGACCAGTGCACAAGAATGTGTACTCGATCCCTTAGTCCTTTACTTGATTCACACATCCATGTGAACAAGTAATTAGTCTTAATTTTCCAAAACTTGAAAGTTCTCATTCATCATGCTATACAACTTGCATGATTCCAAGTTCCGGTCCAATTGAACCTTGGATGATGAGAATCTTTCCTTATTTGGTAAATTTAGACATTACCACAAATGAAAGAATCAATTTCATATTTCCACTCTTGCTCTTAACGGAATTATATAAGCAACAATTTTTCCTCAAATGCCATTGTAAGGATATTTTAAAATAAATAAAATCAAAAAATTTTCTTTTATTTTAAAACTTTGCGGAAAAAACTTATCCTTACAATCCATATGAGAACTTGTTGTTATCTATTCCTAAGCAATATCTCATAACTCCTAAGAAGTAACTCAAGAATCCGATTTTTCAAACTATGCGATAGAAATCCATCTATGCGATCAGATTCAGCATATTCTTCCTTTAAGTTTCTTCACTTTCCTTTGATTCTTAAACCATCACCATGCGACCCAGTCACATCATGTATCAAGAATCTCAGAATAGAAACTTAACAGAGTTAGATAGTGGACTTTACCTGAAGTAGAGTCAAACTTATTGACTTTAACATCCTTAGGTAAATTTGGCAGCTTCGCAACCAATGCCCCTTCCTTTGGCAATATAAACATATGGACCCTTTGATAATGGTACACGGGACTATCACAGACTTAGCTTTTCTCTTTACCATTTGGTCAACCGAGTTGACTATGGCCGATCCCTATCCACTGGGAAGAGAATGCTTTACTGGATAACCAATGTCATCATTATCAATGTCCATAAAGTTTTAGGAAGTTGATCTTAGCAAATAGATAAGATCATTAAGGGTCTTGTCATAGTCTTTTTCATAGGTGTTCCAAAAGAACTCACTATGTGACTTAGAAAGTAGTTGAACCACCAACTTTCTCAAGACTTTGACACCCAACTCTCCCGGCTTGTCAATATGTGACTACATCTCCAAGATGTGACCACACCTAGACCTTGCCTTGCCAATAGGGCCTGAGTGACCTTAAAATTTTCAAGAACTTGTGGGTTAGGGAGAATAATTTGAAGAGGTGAAGAAGTATGATATCCATGGGACATCATCTTCATTAGGAAACCTTGTTTCAAGAGATTTGGGAAGATCATAGGTGTCTAAACCAGACATCTTTTGGGAGATATTCAAGATAGTTGATTTTAAAGTCCTTAATATGACACCCAATATGAAAATATTAAGGCTAGGACCCAACAAACTATTTTATAACTTAGAAGAGGTATGCCGTAATCCAAGCTATAAAATATTTGAAGGTAGGTGAATGACGATTCACCAATTTCCACCAAGATAAACGAAATGTATTATTAGGTTTTAATTGGTTTTGAAACTCCTAGATCTTTGAGATTCGTTGAACTTTTCAAAGGCATGTTTCAATCTCGAGTGTGCCCTTCAGGTTTTGTGACTGGGATGCCGAGGATCACAAAACAAGGTGTGAAGTAACCATGCAAATCACTTGGTACCCTTAATAAATTACCCCTCAATCGATGTGCCGGTTAACCACACACGCTCCATCGATACTATGATAAATATTAAGTCACCCTTTACCTACCTTGTTAAGTCCAAGTTAGTGTGCCGGTTAACCACACACGCTCCACTAACGACTTAGACAAAGTGTAAAGTGTAATTTCATGGATTAGCACCTTATTCACATTTTTCCTAAGTAACTAAGATTGGGTATTATTAAGAGTTTAGTTACTTAGTATTTTTCATTAATACTTTTAATGAAGGGAGAATTCTAGTCCTGTCAAACCCGTTCGGCTAACGACCCTCCACCAGTCAAGCAAGCGGTGGGTGAGAGTGGACACCCATTAAGTTGCCATTTTATAGGCAACAACCTTATACCCACCTTATAGACCGGCTTCGTGAATGAGGCGTACTAGCGGTAAGACTGACTTTACTCTTATACATATATATATATTATTAACTTATAATATTATAAAGTATAAGGGTTGAATTTTAACTTTTAAAATTCTAAGGGCTAACTTGGAATTAAAGTATTCATTAGAGAAAACTTTACAAATTCCAAAACTTGAGGGCAAGTTTTGAAACTATTCAAAACTAATTAATTCCATAACTTATGTGTTTAAAGTAGTTTTAATCCAAAAACTCTTCAAGTTCCATAACTTGAGGACAAGTTATGGAAGACTTTAAACTAATAAAAGAATTAACTTTTCTTTATTTTATAACTTATGGAATTAATTAAGGTTACACCTTTTTTTTTATTTTTTTTATTTTATTAAATGAAGAGACTCTTGGTCCTCCATAACTTGAGGACAAGTTATGGAGTCATAAAACCATTTAATTAGAACTAGACTCTTCATTTTGTAACCTTTGCCAATTTTTATGAGTTTTATGATTCTTAAATGTGACTTTTCATATAACTTGAGGACAAGTTACAAAAACACATTTTTGAATCAATTCTTAGATTAATTTGGATTAAAACCAACTATCACATAATTTTCATCATTAATCCAAATTCACTCATAAAACAAGATAACACAAAAAACTTTTGGTGATCCATAACTTATTCTTAAGTTATGTAATCCTTTAAAACATTAACACCAAATTTTGTAACTCCAAAAAAAACTTTGAATCAATTTTTTTTTTTAAAACCTTTTCAAATCCATAACTTATGGAGGTTTCAAAAAATAAAAATCTTTAGATCAAACTTTTAAAACTAATAAAATAATCATATTATTTTATCTTTTATTAAATTTGACCTAATTCAACTCATAAAGCAAATTATTCAAATTTTACAAATAATTAGTTTTTCACAAGAACAAGTAATTATCTTAAAATTTGACGAACTTCATGTTTTTTTTTCCTTTTTTTTTCAACTTTGAAAATAAAATATTTGCATCAATATAACAGAAAACAACCCGTGGCTCTGATACCACTGTTGGGTTTCGAGCATTCTAACACTTCCTAAGTGTACATGCAACCCTAAATACCTTGGATCTATGTTTTCTCTATTATACATGCAAATAAGAACTTCCAAGGTATTATCCTAATCTAGCATACAAAACAATGACTATAGCAAGATAGAATACATACCTCTTTGGTGTAGAATGTCTTCATGAAGCTTGAGTGCCTAGTGCCCCAAGTGTGACACCTCAAATGGAATCACAATCATCAAAACACTTAGAATAACTTGAGAGAATTCTACACTCTTCAAAATCGGCTAGCCCTTTCTTCACTATCTCTAGTGGCCGATTTTTCCTCAATAATAAGATGCTTATATAGTTACACAATTAGGGTAAACTCTTAATTGTCATGGCTTTCCATTTCCTTGGATCCATGGGTACAAATACACCATGGAGCATCCATGGACCATCCTATGGGTTTTAGCCCAACTTGATTATCCATGGAGCATTAGCCCACTATACAAGTATGGATGATTTACACAATCAACCCATATATTTAATTAGTCTTCTTTTTGATCACTTAATTAATCCTAGATTAATTCTTGATCAATACTAATTAAATAATCTTATTATTCTTATTATTAATATACTAGAACTTATAATATATTAATAACCATAAGTGTCTTATTTCTCTCATTCAAGTGCATGATGGTATGCAACCCAAATGGACCATGCCGGGTCGGGTCAAGTCTTACCAAATATAGTTATGGACTTAGACATTAATCCAACAGTTCAAAGGCACCAATGTCGTCCCATTGGATTGATATCCTATTATGTATGTTATTTTGCTGTTGTGATCTGTTAGATCGGTATCCTGTTGTATAGGATGTTGTTTGTAACACCAAATTTTCAAATAATTTTTCACATTTTGAAAACACACTTTCATTCATAAACATTATAAAATGTCCTTGTATCACATATCAATCCATAGTAACACAACCCAAGATCATAATGTGTAAAAACTCTTCATGTGTGTATTGATCATGTCGGCGCCTTCCCGCGATCCTCACTGGTACCTGAAACACGTAACACAACACTGTAAGCATAAATGCTTAGTAAGTTCCCCCAAAATACCACATACAACACATATTATCCACTCAAGGCTATAACTCTGTTTGACCCTCTGGTCAATGTGTCTCAGTGGGACACTCCAGTCCCATGACTCTGTGGACCCTCTGGTCCTAACTATGTGGACCTTTCGGTCCTAACTCTGTAAACTCTGAATCATACATAGCACAAATCACATAGAAATCTCATCATACATAAACATACAAGGTACTCTGTCACATAACTCTAATTACCACTCTTTGGTAAAGTATAGTGAGAAGACTCACCTCGGGTAACTCGGTAATCTCGAGCTCAGTAAAAATCTGGTCTAGCCTCCGCCTAATCACATGGAATAAGCACTCTAATCAATACCACTCTCAAGGATAGACTATTCCCTCTCTTAGCACTCTCAGAAGGGTAAAAGACCATTTTACCCCTCTCATGGCTCAAAGACCCTAAAGTTGACCAAACCCTAAAAGTCAACAAAAGTCAATCCTCCGGGGTACGTTGTGCGTACCAAACCTGTACATTGGGCGTACCCGACGACCTCACAGAAACGGGGAACGCGACCCCTTTACGCCGCGCGTACTGGGATTACGCCCCGCGTAACTCCCAGTTTCAAATTCCTAAGCTTTTGGGGTCTTAAACAGTTAAGACAAACATCCAACTTCCATATCTGGCCATCCTTAATCCTCTTAATCCATAAAGTTGGTGACTTTAAGCCTTTGCATGGCTGTCATAGTCACCAAAACCCATAACATTCCACTTCCAACCCTAAAAAAGCTCATAACTCAAACATGACCCCATAACAACGACCAAGTTGGGATTTTTATGGATCTATAACACATATAACACTGAAATGGGATAGATCTAGCTCCATGGAGTCCCTTATACTCATAAAGTTTCCACCTTTGGGACTCTTAACCCTAGAAATGGTCCATGCAACACTAAACCAAAATAAAGAGGAAAGTTTTGAGCTTTATACCTCTAGATGAAGCGCCTCCCTCTGAAGAACTCATATCCAAACTTGCACTTCAAGCCCTAGCCTCCACAAGCTCCTCTCCTTCTTCTTCACTGACACACAAAGGCACTTTTAGCTCAAAACACTCACACACAAGCTTAAGGACGAAGGAAATGCTCTCTTAGGGTTTCACTCTCTGATATGGTGGTTGAGGATAAGGCCTTAGCATTCCTTATATAGTGCACAAGTCAAATATTAGGGTTTGCATCTGGGCCCTCTACGCCCAACATAACCCTGGGTACGCCCAGCGTACCTAGGCAAGTCCGCGTCCAAATTAAGCGCATGAGTACGCGCAACATACTCCCCAGTACGCCTAACGTACTCATTTGTTACAAAATTCACTCAAGGGCTAATCTTGACAATTTGACAAAACGATAAGGGTTAAATAGATTTACCTGAATTTCAGGATGTTACATTGTTATTGTTGGATTAGGTGTCTAAGTCCATAACTATAATTGGTATGTACATGACCCCAAGAGTAGCATGGTCCATTTGGGTTGCCTTCACCAGAACAACTTGACAGGATGAATATTTGAGAAAGAGGCTATTTATGATTTACTAATATATTATAAGTATAATATATCAATTAAGAAATCATATTGTTTAATTAGTATTGATCAAGAATTAATTTGAAATTAATTTAGTGATCAAAAGAGACTAATTAAATTAACGGGGATTGATTATGTAAATCATTGATATATAGTGTTTGGGCTATTAATCTATGATGGGCTAAGTTTATGTAAGTATCTATAAGAGTTAGCCCACATTAGATATGGATCATAACCCAAGTGTATGGATTAGGTTTTACCCATGACTCTTGGAATCCTACACTATATAAATGCTACCCCTTAGCCAAAATCGACACCCCTATGCATTCTAAGAGAATCATAACTGATTTTGGTGGTGTCTAGCCTCTCTCTCAAAGTCCTCCTTCGATCATGGTGTTTGTGAACCATTTGAGGCATCACGATTGAGGTGTTAAGCTCTTGAAAGGCCAAAACTACAAGCTACAATAAAGAGGTATTCTTCTAATTTGATTTTATGATTAATGTACCAAAATTGTATGCTAGTTGTAGGCATCAGGCTTTCGAAATTTTATTGCATGTATAATTAGAGAAAACATAGATCCAAAACTATTAGGGTTCCATGTGCACCATAAGAGTGTTATAGTGCTTAAAACCCAACAGTGGTATCAGAGCCTAGGATTGTTTTCTGTTATATTTGATACTTGTTAATTTCGAATCTGAAAAAATCGATTTTCTGGCCTCTGACTGATGAACTCGCCGAGTCCAATGCCTGACTCGACGAGTCTACTCAGTAAAAGGGCAACTCGACGAGTCCAATTCATGTACTCGTCGAATAGATGCTTCTGATGGCAGATTTTCGGGATTTTTGGCCTATTTTGGATTAGGATCATGATTAAGTTTATCTTCCCATGCTCCTGATGGCAGATTTTTGACATTTTCCTATTTCCCATGATTAAGTTTATCTTCCCGTGCTCCACATCCCTACTTCCTTTTAGTCTCTGCACATCATAACAAATGTGAGATCCACAACCTGTATCAAGGACCCAAGAATTAGCATGTGATGAGTTATTAGAAAGAATAGTATAAATACATGCAAAGGTGGGCTTTATCTTCCCATCCTTAATATCCTATTAAGTATTTGGGGCAGCTTCGTTTCCAGTGCCCTTTTTCATGACAATGGAAGCACTCTGCATCATTTGGATTGGTAGAGGGATTAGCAGAACCAACTTTGGTCCCACTGGAAGAGGATTTATCAAGAGAATTTCCCTTGCGGCTCTTAGAAGGAGCCTTTCTCTTCTTCCCTTCCCATGTCCAATTGCCAGAACAGGGGCAGTAGCAGTAGTAGGAGTAGGTACAATTTACTTCCCTCTTAAGTTGCTTTTTGCAGTTCTTAGAAGACCTTCAAGCTTGCTAAGGGTGACCTCCTCCTTTTTCATATGATAGGTCATACGTAACTGATCATAACAAGAAGGTAACGAATGTAGGATGATGTCAATGACCAACTCTTCATCGAAGTTTACATTTAACTTCAGCAAGCAGTCCACATATCTCTGCATCTTTTGCAAGTGGGCCGTGATGGACTCTCAATCCTTCATTTTGGTTGTGATCATGGAGGCAATGATCTCATACCTCTCTTGACAAGCACTTTGATGGTACATTTCCATCAAATTTTGGTGCATTTTGAAGGGCCAAAAGTCATCATAGGACTTTTGAAGCTCAGCAGTCATGGTAGCAATCATAATACACGACACCTTTGTCGCGTCCCTCTCATGAACCCCGTATTCCTCGATTTGTTCGGGAATAGCACTTTGTTCATCAATTTCCTTCAACTCTTTATCTAGGACATATTCTTTGTCATTGTAGCGAAGGGCCATGCGAATGTTTCTTATCCAATCGTTAAATTTTGATCCATAGAAGATAGTTCTCCCAACCAAATTCATAAGGGAGAATGAGCTAGAAGGGTTTGAACCTGAAGCATTGTTTAGGATAAACATCTGAAAAGAAAGAACAAATTTTAGATTAGATGGGAATCCTTAATATAACACTCAAATGAAATATTAAGGTTAGGACCCAACACAATATTTTACAATTCGGAAGAGGGATGTCGTTCTCCAATTGCAAAATACTTGAAGGTAGGTAAATGACAATTTACCAATTTCCACCATGAAAAACGAAATTGAATATTAAGTTTTAATTGGATTGAAATTCCTAGATTCTTTTGAGATTCATTGAACGTTTCAATGACTTGTTTAATCTCGATTGTGCCCTTCAAGTTTGTGACTGGGATGTTGTGACAACCCAAAATTTCCATTCTGAACAAACCATATCAAGCCAATAGAAGTTAGAATAGTTACAGTGAAATTCCAGACTTTGGGTATAAGTTTGAGTATTTCAGGATTAGCACTTAAGGAGATATCAGGAGAGTGGATGCACTAGGGTTTTGTGCAACACTGTTATTCCAATACTCTATGATATTAGAGTTCATTTCGGGAATAAAATATTTTCTGCCAAAAATCTCAGGACTATATATAGAAATCTGAACCATATTCATTCATTAGTTACATTTCCAACTAGAGAAAAGTTGAATTCTCTCTCACGGATCTTCGGGTTTTTATCCTAAATTGTGAGTACTTCTATCTAGTTGTATAGTATAGCTTAGATTGTGTTTTATAACATCAAAATCGGATCAAAACCCCAAGATTCGGGAGTTTACCGCCCAAGAACACTTGGAGAGTAAACTCCTTTTTAAGGG
This sequence comes from Lactuca sativa, assembly GCF_002870075.4. Classification (NCBI taxonomy): domain Eukaryota; kingdom Viridiplantae; phylum Streptophyta; class Magnoliopsida; order Asterales; family Asteraceae; genus Lactuca; species Lactuca sativa. Next base: position 46,819,380 of record NC_056623.2, read on the forward strand.
CCAAAAGAGTGCCCAATGTCCCTCAAAGCTTTGGAACTCAAACTAGAAGCCTCCATTACATGTTTTAGACCACAAATCAATTAGAAACAAAGGAAAGAAGTGAGTTCACGGCCAAGGAAGTTCTTGGGCCGTGAACTCCATGTTTAGGTGCCAAAATGCCTTAAAAACCTTCCTTAAGCCAAGAGACTAATTTAGACATGTACCCTAAAGTGTTTATAGCCTAGAAAACATAAGGAATCACAAGGATAAAGGAGTTTACGACCAAGACAAGTTCTTGGGCCGTAAACCCCTATAAATGGGACAAATGACACCCTAACTCCTTCCTTATGCCTAAAACCCAACTTAGATCATATCTTTGAAGTGTTAGGAACCTCAAAACATCAAATGGTACTCCTTACCATGCGTTTACGGCCGTAAACTCATGGGGGAGTGGTCCAAAGGCCGTTAACTCCTAAATGGAGTTAAAAAGAAGCCCAAACACTTGTTTAAGCCTATAAGCACTTCACCACATAAGTTGTAATAATTCTAAGCTTCATTTAGGGACCCTATTGAGAGTTTACGGCCAGGAGTTTACTCCCCTGGGCCGTAAACTCCAACACATATGGTCTTTTGACCATAAACTCCCATAAGAGGTCTTGCACTCCTTTGTCGCAACCCATTAGCCTCCTAGCACTTGACCAAAAGTGTTTTCCTCGCATTAGGATGTTTATACATGTTTAATTAGTGTTATAATCACTAATTGTTTATATACATTTGTCTTCATATGTAATTAGGACCATTGTGTGTGTCTAAAGTCTTCACTTGACACCTAGCAGTCCTACCTCTTCGGTTCATCCGTGTCAACCACAACAGGTGAGTTCATACCCCTTAATCAATGTCTTAACTGTTTTTAAATGTTTTATGGGGGGGATACAAGTAGAATTATGTTAATTATTATATCAATCACATGTGATTAATAAGCAGCATTCAAATGATTGGCTACTCATTAGCCGTTTTACCAAACAGTTTCCTTCAAATGTTTTCATAAACATTTTATATGTTTAAAACTCCTTATTAAACTGTTCATTTTACTCTGTATGTTACATTTCAAACTTATTTACAATTATGTTTCAAACAAATGTTTCCTTATACTTAAATTGTTTTATCAAACCCATGCCTTCAAACCGTTTTATAGATTGACATCAAGTCGATCTTTTCTTAAGATAATAATTATGTTCAAAGGTTTTACAAAACTTATTTATGCTTTTATATTATAAATTGCATGCCTCTATATGTATAGTTATATAAGAAATGTTTAAAAGGCTTAGGAAGGCTATCCACCCTATTTCCTTTTCGCGCTTGAGATGTGGTCTGGTGGGATATCGGGTACTCGTCCGAAGGTCGTTTAAATATTAGTTATATAACATATGTACATATATAGTCATAAAGGCCCTTCCAGTTCATCCCATGCCCTTGGGTAGCAAGGGTATACATCCATGTCCATACGTACCAGTTAGATTACTAGTAAACTACCATATGGGTAGTTTAGGAGGATACTAGAACTATTACTAGAATGCGATATCATACAATGAGTCAGTTCATTCATGAGTCAATACTTGCTAGATAGAGAGAACATACATTACTATGAGAACATATACATTACATTACTATGAGTACATATACAACTATACTAGGAGAAGAACATATACAACTATACTAGAGGAAGAACATATACAACTATACTAGAGGAAGAACATATACAACTATACTAGAAAGAGAACATATACAACGATACTAGAACGAGTAACAATACATTACATATACATATATACATTGACAAAATTGTGATCCACTGTATCGGAGCATGCCTTAAATGTCATGGCCCGAGTTATAGCCAGAGTCTCTTGGAGGGAGAGCGTGAGTTTGCGTATAGATCTATACTGGATTGACTATCCTACACCTTGCTGCTAGCTACAGCCGGACCTGCAGGTCTGCGGGTGCCAAACGTCATTTCTTTTTACGACCTAACTTTTGTCGTTGTTACCAGTCGATAGTATGGTACAATTAATCACATGATACCTTAATATAAATCCGGTTTAAGGTAGTTAGTACATCAGTAGTTCCTATAATACAACACTACAATACTACATTACTTTCCCCTTTACATATATTTAGTGATCATTTCACTTAAACATTAAAAATGTACAAACTATATTTTGTTAATGATAGTTACACTTGGGAAATTTACATACTTTTACAAGAAACGAACATTCAAAGTAGTTAGGTCTTGGTAGAAGACTACATTCAGAGCAGTTAGTTCTTGGTAGAAGACACCCTTATATAGTAGTAGGAATCATAGGGATTTCTAGGGTATTTCAAACATTTACAGTTGATTTACAAAACATTGTTATACTTATAGTTCATATACATTGTTATACTTACAGTTCATATATATTTTCAATACTTACAATTCATATACATACAAATTCTTACATAAAAATTAAGACACTAAAATACTTATGATCTCACCAGCTTCAAAGCTGATACTCGCTTTCAAAATTACTTGTATCCTTAGGTCATCATAGTAAGGTACCGATGCAAGGATTAGGGAAGATGGAGCTCGTTCAAGACTCATCTTTCATTTTGATTTATGCTTTAGTGTTTATCAAAATTTGAAGAACACACTTGTATAATAATTATATTATTAATGCAATGGATGATGTTGTTGCTGATTTACTACTTTTCATTGTTGTGATACTGTACATGACGTCCTCCGCCCCAGAACGTTTCCGCCGTTCTTGGTTTTGGGGTGTGACAGATGCCAAGGATCACAAACAAGGTGTAATAACCATGCAGATGTGCTTGGTACTGTTAATGTTACAAATCACCCAATCAATGTGTCGGTTAACCATACACGCTCCATTGATCTATGATTACATCAAGTTACCCTTTTCCACCCTTGTTAGTCCCGATTAGTGTGTCGGTTAACCACACACACTCCACTAACGACTTAGCAAGGTGCAAAGTGCAATTTCATGGAATAGCACCATTTTCACATTTTTACTAAAGTAACTAAGATTGGGAATTTAATAAAGATTTAGTTACTTTATAATTATCAGTATACTTATAACGAGAATTAATGTCCTATCCTACCCGTTCGGTTAACGACCCTCCACCAGTGAAGGAAGCGGTGGGTGAGAGTGGACACCCATTAAACCACCATTTTATAGGCAGTAACCTTATACCCCCCTTATAGACCGGCTTCATGAATGAGGCCTACTAACGGTAAGACTGACTTGTCTTATGTGTGTGTGTGTGTGTGTGTGTGTATATATATATATATATTAAAATTTTAATATTATAATAGTATAAGGGTTGAATTTTAAACTTTTAAAATTCTAAGGTTTGAAATTAAATGTTTCATTAGTGAGACTTTACAAATTCCAAAACTTAAGGGCAAGTTTTGTAACTCTTCAAAACTTTTGGTTTCCATAACTTATGAAAACTTATGAGTTTTAATGTTCATGAATGAGACTCTTCACATAACTTGAGGACAAGTTACAAAACTAATTTCAGGAACAACTTAGATCAATTATAACCAACATTATCATATAATTTCACCATTGATCTAATATAACTTATAGCATGGCAATTCATATCAAATAATACAAATAATATCTTATTATCTTAAAATTTGACATTTGTCTTTTAATTGGATGGGGATTGTAACGCCCGTCTCTCGAAGTATTAATTATTTAATTTTCTTAAATCATAGTTGGGCCTAGTATGGAAGAAAAGAGTATTGGATTTGGAATTATGCACTTGGGCCAAGTTTTGGGCCGCCCATAAGACGTACGCGGGGCGTAGCCTGGGCATATGCGGGGCGTAATGGACCGCGTTGGAATCGGGTACGCGTACACTTACGCGCAACGTACCACTAGGTACGCGCAGCGTAAGTGAGCAGATAAGAAAACCCTAATTTAAGGGTTTAAGACCTATATAAACCTCATTATAGCCTCCCTCTGGATTCTTACCAGCCTCCTCACCCCTAAAGAAACCCTAATACGTCCTTACTTTCTCTTTTGTGTGATTTTGCTCCTTGTGAGAGTTTTTAGTGAGAAAGAAGTTTTGAAGAAGGAAAGCAAAGGTTGGAGAAGAAGCTTGAGCTCAGAGATCTGGACTAGACTCACTCTTTGTCACCAAAAGAAGGTATAAAGCATTGAACTTTCTTCCTCATATGTTAGATGTAACGACCGGGTTTCAGGGCTAAGCATATTTGTCAATGTAATAGTCTAGGTTAACTATTGTAACTCTTTTTGAAGTAATAAAGATGAAATATTTGAGTATTATGTGAATTATGTGTGTTATCGTGCTTATTATTTAATTATAAATGTATAATTAATAAAGAATAAAAATAAGCGTTAAAAATTAAAGTGTTATATAAACCCTATATCTCTACATAAAGTTGTAGTGGTCGAAACAAGGATTCCGGAGATATAAGGAACGCCGAAATCCGAGTTATAACGACGAAGAAGTTATGACCCGTCGAAGTTTCGCGACAGAACCGGCACGATACCGGGAAGCGTAAATAGTGAATTTACGATAGAGCGAGATTTAGCCTTAACGCTCTAAACGAAAGTCGTAGAATATGTTAAACTAAGAACATCGATAAAAAGAACGCCCAAATCTGACTTCGTATGAGGAAGTTATGAGTTTTCTAAGATTTAGCACAGCAGTGCACAGCCCGAAATCTGAATTTTAGATCAGTCGATTTTTAGCCGACAGGATCTAAATGAAAGTTTTAGTACTCGTAAATACCAACACGTGGATATAAATAACGTCGATAATAGAGCTCGTATGCGAAAGATATGGACGAAGCTTAGTCCTTACTTTTCGAGCGCGGCGAATTCGATACAGTTTTGTAAATCCGAGATATAATGAGAATTAGCCAACGAGGTCTAAGTGAGAGTTGAAGATCTCATTAATAGGAACTCAACGGTAAAAATACAGACAAAAACGGAGCTCGTATGCGAAAGTTATGGATGAAACTTAGTCTCTACTTTTCGAGCGCGGCGAATTCGATATAGTTTTGTAAATCCGAGATAGAATGAGAATTAGCTAACGAGGTCTAAATGAAAGTTGAAGATCTCATTAATAGGAACTCAACGGTAAAAAGACAGACAAAAACGGAGCTTGTATGCAAAAGTTACGGACGAAGCTTGGAGACTACTTTACTATACACTTCCTATAAATAAGAGATGAACTCTTCATTATTTCCTCACACCTTCAAACCTTTCTTTCTCTCTCTAACTTCTCTCTAACCTCCCTAAACCCCTCCCAAGTCTAGGGAACCTCCCTATCACGAGAAGAAAGCCCCGGAGCGCCCGACGGCTCCGAGAAGAAAAGCTTTCGGCTCGGAAACGCTTCTCCAGCGAAGCCCGGTTTTTAATAAAAACCCGTTGTAAGTGAGTTACGCCTATACTATATTTAATATAGCTTTTATTTAATTATAGTAACATTATTAGGACCTTAAAATAATTATTTGGGCTATTATTATGAGTTATATTGAGTGTTATTTAACGCTTATATAATAGTAATAATAGCTAGACTATTAATTAGTCGCGATTAACGTTAAAACTAAACTCTAGTGGTATTAATACTAGGTTTTGGTCAAGGAAAAATTGTTTTAAGAAGTAACGAAGAGTTGTCCGAGTGCTGAGTCACCACTTTACCAGGTGAGTGCATAGTTACTTTCAGCTTACACATAGATATGAAGTATTTTATATAAATTATGTGTTATGTGTGCATATTATCTGAACACTTGCTATCTATGCTGGATGAACATTGTTATACATGTTTTCAATGATTTAAACTGTATATGTATTTTATATCTACGAAAATGTTGGGGTAAAACATGGGTAGATGTAATAGGTGATGTGTGATAAAATGGTGAAAGGTCTCGATGTTGATGTTGTTGATTCTGTCATCTAGCGGAGTATGGATGACGACCACGAACTCTTCTAGACAGTCCAGTGGAACACTAGCAGGCTCGCAACCTGTAGGTGTTTGTGAACGATGTGTTCACCGGTGTACTCCATCCGCCACATGGTTGCCTTTAGGACATTTATTGTTAAGGAATCCCCTTAGCAGTAGTGTCCATCCCGATGATGATCCTTAGACTAGGTCCCTTACGATAGGTGTTTAGGGACGTAAAGTGAGGATAACAGGAATGGGTAATCGGGTTATTGTTGATTGATGAAATTAATAAACTTATTTATTGTGGGTTGAAAACCCTATGTGCTCACCAGGCTCCCAAGCCTGACCCACTCAGTTTTATGTATTACAGGTAGTGGCGCTTGAGCATAGATATGATGTTTGGACGAGGGATTACGGATATAGGCCTGTAGATATGAAATAATGTAGTAAAGCTTATATTGTACTGTTTATGCTTTTGATCTGTACGAACATGACATCCCAAGTCTTTTAATGAAATACATTTCTATGGAAATGCTTTTGATAAAGCTTTATCATATATTGTTTTGGGACAAATTCCGCAACACTTTTATTTAAAATGTTACTCTGATTTTCAAACAAAGCATAAACAAAATCGGTCTTTTTCTGGTCGTGAAAATGGGGATGTCACATTAGATCTAGAGTTATTGAAGTTTTGGACATCTTTAGGTCCAAAGGTTGGACCTAGATCATGAAGATTCGTTTTTGAGCTTGGGATTGCCATCCTTTGGGCTCAAACCACCTCCTTAGTAATAAAGTTTCGATCTTGGAGGTTTGCATGAGGCCATGCAAGAGATCTAGTCATTTCTATGGGGTTAGGTTATTGCTTTTTGAAGTTTGAGCCTTTTTGAGTTATCCAAGCCATCAGGTAAGCAACTTTCTAGCTTAGGACTGAGAATAAGACATGGATCTGAATTTGTAGCTTCTGAATCGAAGGATTAAGCGCTTAATAGGAAGTTGGCTTAACATGGTTGTACGTTGGGCGTACAAGGAGGTACGCACGGCGTACAAGCCAGCAGCCAGTACGCCCCGCGTACGCTGTCAGTTTGGGCTTCGAGCATTTGGGCCTCGGTGTGGGTTGTGCTTTGGACTTAGAGTCTTTGGGCCTTATGAGTCATCAGAAGTCAGTGAATATGGGCATTGTATAGGTGTTGGGCCTAGGGTAAGGCCCAATAAAAAGATTTGGGCCCAATGTAGAAATGGAGCCATTAGTGGGCCTTTAGTGGGCCATTAGAGGACTTAGAAGGAATTAAGGGTTTGGGCCATGTTTGTGACCCACACCATAGCAGGGGTAAAATAGTCATTTTACCATGAGAACAGTTATCAGTATCTAATTTAGTGTTTATGGGATTGTAGCCGGGGAGTTCCGGAGCAGCAGTCAGCCAGTTTCAGATTTTGCATCTCAGCAGCCAGCCTTACGAGGTGAGTTTTCCTTCTAGTAGGAACGGGTCTACGACCACAATTCCGACCCATTTAGTCAGCAGTAGTTTCCGGACTTCGGTTTGATGCAGTAGTTCAGTGTGCTTGATGTCTTTGTGTTATTTGTTTCGGACCTCGGTCCGATGCAGTATGCAGTTTATGTGTTATGTTAATATGATTATGCTATGCTATATTCAGTCGTTTTCGGACTTCGGTCCGATGCAGTTTTCGGACTTTGGTCCGATGCAGAGGGCAAGGCCCTGGTGTGTTCCGGACTTCGGCCCAATGCAGTTTCCGGACTTCGGTCCGATGCAGAAGGCAAGGTCCTGGTTAGTTCCGGACTTCGTTCCGATGCAGTTGTCGGACTTCTGTCTGATGTAGAGGGCAAGGCCTTGGTTAGTTTTCAGACTTCAGTCCGATGCAGTTTTCAAATTTCGTTCTGATGTAGTGGGCAAAGCCCAATATGTGCTTTATATGTTATTGTATGGTATGTGGTAGTTTGGGGGAGCTCACTAAGCTTCGTGCTTACAGATTTCAGTTTGGTTTCAGGTGCTTCCGCTAGCAAGGGGAAGAGCTCGGGATGATGGCATGGCACACACCACAGTCACAGTTTTATTTTGGGATTTTTTAAAGATATTTTGATATGATATTGACTTCAGTTTTGATTTGATACACTTACTATGGCATTTTGAGATATATGATTCATGGTTTTATTAGATAACATTTGATGTTGTGGTTTTTAGTAATATTAAAATAAAAAATTTTGGGTTGTATTTTTAGGATCTTTCAGGGATCATCATTACCAAATCAGAAATACATTGTTTATGATACAAAACATTTTGTGGTAATGATCATAAACCAATTCTGGCCAAAAACTCGAAATTCTGCAACCAACAACATCTACTTGACGAGTGCATGAACTGGACTCGTCGAGTTGCCATTTTACTTAGTGGACTCGTCGAGTCAGCCAGTGATCCCGACGAGTTCGTCAGTCAGAGACCAGAAAATCGATTTTTTCAGCTTTGAAAATTAGCAAGCATCAAATATAGTAGAAAACAATCCTAGGTTCTGATACCATTATTGGGTATTAAGCACTATAATACTCCTATGGTGCACATGCAACCCTAGATGTTTTGGATCTATGTTTTCTCTAATTATACATGCATTTTCAATTTTCAAAAGCATACATCCTAACTAGCATACAATAGAGGATATACAATATAAAACTCATAGTTTGATGAATACCTCTTATGTAGTTTGAAGTTCTTGGCCCTTGAAAACTTTAGCACCTCAAGTGTGATACCTCTAATGTGTCACAAACACCAAATGCAAGAGGAGGCTTGAGAGAATAAGCAAGTTAGCTCAAAATCTATTGTCACACTCTTAGAATGATGAGGTAACCGATTTTAGATCTAGGGGTGTGCTTTTATAGTGCTACAAATGCTAGGGTTACATCCATGCCAACCCTAATGCACCATGACCTTTCATATTACTTAGGCTCCATGGGTTAAACCTCCATGGACTATCCATGTTGGTTTAGCCCATCTTTATTAACCATGGATCTTTGGCCCACACTATAAGAATCATTGATTTACTTAATCAATCCTCGTATATTTAATTAGTCTCTTTTGATCACTAAGTTAATTCCAAATTAATTATTGATCAATACCAATTAAATAATATGATTTCTCAATTACTATATTATACTTATAATATATTAATAAATCACAAATAGCCTTATTCTCAAAAGTCCATCCTATCAAATTGCAATGGTGAAGGCAACCCAAAATGATCATGCTACTATCGGGTCAAGTACATCCCAATTATAGTTATGGGCTTAGACACCTAATCCAACAATAATATCATATACAAATAATCATATAAACAATATCACAGGTACTCCTATAGATCTATTTGTTGGATAAGGTGTCTAAGTCCATAACTTATTTGGTACATACTTGACCCGGCCCGGCATGGTCCATTTGGGTTGCACTTCACCCAAACGATTTATGGATAATTTTATGAGAATTGTATACTTACGATTTATTAATATATTATAAGTTATAATATATTAATATGAAGTCATGTTATTTAATTAGTTTTATTCTTAAATTAATTATGAATTAATTTAGAGATTAAAAAGAAGACTGATTAAATTATGGGCTATTATATTTTATAGTGTGGGCTAATACTCATTTGTTAATGGGCTAAACTAATATGAAAGCCCATGGATGATCCATGGAGCTTTTAAACCATGGATCCTTGGAAAGGAAAATACATGGGTTATTAGGGTTTCACCCTAACCATGCACACTATATAAAGAAGCATATGATGCAAGAAATGACACTCTAGTTGTGTGAGACTTAGTGGTGGCCGATTCCACGAGAAAGTATACTACTCTCTCAAAGTTTTCCAAGTGTTTGTGGTGATTTGTGATTCCATTTGAGGCATTCACACTATTGGTGCTTGGCTCTCAAACTCCAAACAATCAACCATCATCAAAAGGTATGTATTTCTACTAGTACTTTTATGATTCATAATCCTTATGCTATGCTAGTTAGGAAGAAACCTTGGAAGTTATTATTTGCATGTATTTTAGAAGAAAACATAGATCCAAGGTTTATTAGGGTTGCATGCACACTTAGGAAGTGTTAGATTGCTCAAAACCCAACAGTGGTATCAGAGCCTAGGCTTGTTTTCTTGAATACTTGATGTAGATTGCTGAAAATCGAAGTTTATGTGCTGTCTGCTCAGCAGACTCGCCGAGTCCATGAAGGGACTCGACGAGTCCAAGACAAAATTCATCCAACTCGGCGAGTTGGTTCATGCACTCGACGAATTGGAACCCCAGACAGCATATCTTCGAGTTTTGGTGCTGGAATTGGTCTAGAATCATTACCTTAAACTGTTTTGGACTCATAAAACCTGTTTTTGATGTGGTAATGATGATGGTGGACCAATTTCAAAATTATAATCAAAATTTCAAGTTTATATGTGTTCATATGATTCTTGAAATTGTTGATGTGGATGTTCATGTTCATATGAGTTTTGTTAGATCATAGGAATTATTTGCAAATTGTTTGTTAGTTAATCCTTGATCTTAATGTGTTTTAATGGAATTCATAATTTGTCCTCAAGTTATGGAATTCCAAAAGTTTTTTCTTTTAAATGTTTTTTTTAAGAAGTCATAAGTTACACTTTAGAAGAGTTTTTCTAATAAATGCTTTTATGGACTTCATAACTTGTCCTCAAGTTATGGATTTCCAAGAGACTCTTCATTAAAAGTATTAAGCACTTAATTAAAACTCATAAGTTATGAATATCCAAAAGTTTATGAATTGTTCAAAACTTGCCCTCAAGTTTTGGAATTTGTAAAGTCTCACACAAACTTTAATTCCATACCCTAGAAGTTTTAAAAGTTAAAATTCTACCCTTATACTATTATAAGATTAATGGTTAATTATTATATATATGTATAAGAACAAGTCGTTTTACCGTTAGTAGGCCTCATTCACGAAGCCGGTCTATAAGGTGGGTATAAGGTTGCTGCCTATAAAATGGCGACTTAATGGGTGTCCACTCTCACCCACCGCTTGCTTGACTGGTGGAGGGTCGTTAGCCGAACGGGTAAGACAAGGACTTATAAATTATCATTAAGTATGATGAATATTATAAAGTAACTAAATGTTTTATTTAATTCCCAATCTTAGTTACTTTAGGAAAAAATGTGAATTTGGTGCTAGCCCATGGAATTCACACTTTGTACCTTACCAAGTCGTTGGTGGAGCGTGTGTGGTTAACCGGCACACTAACTTGGACTAGTAAGGATCACGAAGGGTGACTTAATGTTTGTCATAGATCAATGTAGCGTGTGTGGTTAACCGGCACATTGATTAGGTGATAATATTAAGGGTACCAAGTGAATTGGTATGGTTATTCACATCTTGTTTTGTGATCCTCGGCATCCCAGTCACAAAATTTGAGAGGGCACACTCGAGATTGAAACATGCCATTGAAAAGTTCAATGAATCTCAAAAGATCTAGGAATTTCAAATCCAATTAAAACCTAATAAATTATTTCGTTTTTCATGGTGGAAATTGGTGAATCGTCATTCTCCTACCTTCAAATATTTTATAGCTTGGATTACGACATCCCTCTTCCAAATTATAAAATATTGTGTTGGGTCCTAGCCTTAATATTTCATATTGGGTGTTATATTAAGGACTTTGAATCAACTAACTTGATTTTCTCCCATTATAGATGTCTGGTTCAGACAATTATGATCTTCCCAAATCTCTTGAAGATGGTGTCCCTCAACATCATGCTTCACTTCCTCCACCTCCTTTAATTATTCCCCCTCACCCACAAGTTCTTGAAAAGTTTAAAGTCACTCAATCCCTATTGGCAAACATAGTCTATGTGTGCTCACATCTTGGAGATAAAGTCACATATTGACAAGCCGGGAGAGTTGGGTGTCAAAGTCCCGTGAAAGTTGGATGTTCAATCACTTTCTTAGTAACATAGTGAGTCTCTTTGGGAATACTATGAGACGGGCTATGACATGACCCTTAATGATGTTATCTATTTGCTTGGTGTTGTGGAATCAACAATGATTTGGAACACCAGTAAAGAAAATTTGATTAAAAGAACAACTTCCCAAGTCTTAAATGGACATTGACAATGGTAGCATTGGATATCTAGAAAAAGATTTCTCTTCCCAATGGAAAGGGATCGGCCATAGTCAACTCGGTTGACCAAATGGTAAAGAGAAAGGCTAAGTCTGAGATAGTATCTTGTGCCATTACCAAATGGTCCATGTGTTTTGTTGCCAAAGGAAGGGGCATTGGTTGCGAAGCTGCCCTATTCACCTGAAAGGTCATAAGGTTGATCAAGTCAAGAGGTTTGACTCTACTTCGGGTAAAGTCCACTGTCTAACTCTATTAAGTTCCTATTTGGAGATTCTTATTACATAATGTGAATGGGTCACATGCTGATGTTTTTAAGAATCAAAGAAAAGATAGGAAGCTTAAAGTAAGTATATGTTGATTCTGATTGCAAAGGTGGGTTTTCGATCGCATGGTTCGGCAATCAGAATTTTGAGCTGTTGCTTAAGAGTTATAATATATTGCTTATGAATAGATAACAACAAGGTTTTCATGTGGATTGTAAGGATAAGTTTTTCCGCAAAGTTTTATAATAAAAGGAAAAAAGGGTTTTAATTTTATTTATTTTAAAAATATCCTTACAATGGCATCTGTGGAAAATTGTTGCTTATATGTTTCCATTAATAGCAATATTGGAAAGCGGATTTGATTCTTTCATTTGTGGTAGTGTCTGAATTTACCAAATGAAGAAAGGTTTTCATCACCCAAGTTTCAATTGGACAGAAACTTGCAATCATACAAGTTGTATTGTATGATGAATGAGAATTTTCATCTTTGAAAATTAAGACTAATTCTTTGATCACATGTATATGTGAGTCAATTGAAGGACTAAGGAATTAGGTACACTGGGTGGGCGCTGGTCAAGGTCCACCACAAAGATTGATTTGTCATGATTTACTGAAGATTAGTAAATATGATTATACTTATAAGGTTAAGTATAATTCTGTAACATTGGAAAGGTTACAATGTATGACAAAACAAATGAGAAGAATCAAATTAGGCAGAAAGATAAAAGTTTCTCAAATTTGAAAGGATGAGAGAGTACTTTAGTATCGTATTTCATGATCATCTTAATGATTATGAAACCATATCACAAATTCATACTCTAAGGACGTCTTAGTGCATTGTTATGGCTAAGAAGAGAGGTCATGAATTGTTGGATTGGTTAAGATCGAGAAGATGAGTCATACTTCGTTCCAAAACAATTCTTAGAGTCATACTCCAAGAGTGTAACATTGAGTGACATAAAGTAAGGTTTAAAACACTTATCAAATGTAGTGTAGAATGTTTCTACCCTTGTACATTTGAGATTGGTAAGTTGTGATGTCTTGGATGAGACAAATACCAACTAAGACCAATTGTGTGAAGTGTTAGTCTTGATAAGAATCCGCACTATCCCTTGAATATTTGTTTTGTCAAGGAATGGTTCTTGACTGGGGAAACTTATATGTCAAGGGGACAGTGGGAGCCTTAAAGATCCTGAAAGAGTTTCAAGAGTTAATCAAGAGTAAAACCTGTAATTTATCACTAGCACACAACTTAAGGTTTGCAACCTATCGTGTTGACATAATTCTTGTTTCTGTACCTACTTCAAATAAGTTGAATTTGCATGTGAGTTATCAGAGTTCAACTTGGAAGCATTGGTGGGCCTTGTGCTACCAATGTGACAAGAAACTAAGATTGAACAAGTTTGATCCATGTAAGGCTGAATTTGTCACTAACCTTATCTTGTGATTATGGTTTTGACAAATTCACATGGATAAGAACTCATACACTATAAAATCTAAGTGTCATAAGGTTTCTCTCCGATTCATGAAAATGATGGTGAGGAAACGCTTTCACTAAGTAGATTTTACGTAGATATCAATTGTGTTATTTGCATTTTCAAAAGTCATTAGTGGAGCGTGTGTGGTTAACCGGCACACTAACATGGACTTGTGAGAAATGGAAAAGGTCTAAGAAATTGAGACTACGATTACGGCATCCCTTTTCATAGTTCTTGAAATTGCTTAGACACACATGTGAGCTATTTAAGAAAGGGTGTATGAATCTAAATTTCAGAAGTCCAACAGATTTCTGGAAATATGTCAGAGCTAGTGGGAGCATAAGTGTTATGCTAATAATCATCATGTTAGTGGGAGAATGATTATTACGTTTAGTGTTGCAAGTTAGCAATGTTAATTATAGAAAACAAAGTTTCAATTCGTGAAGTTGCAGGGGTTGAAAAGTTGTTTTGCTATAATTAAGGGAGAGGAAATTATACTTCATTTCAATTCTAGAAGCTTAGATTGAGATTTTAATCATCTTTAGTCAAGGACATATATATGAATTTTATGTCTGAATGGTTCGACTTAAGGAAATTCTATATATATTGCGTTCTCAAAATTCAATTATGATTACGGCATCCCTCTTCATAGTTAAATTTTGAAAACATGGCAAATAAAAAATATTGTAGCAAAAGACTGGTCTAGTATCATGTCTTTATGTCAAACATCATGAATCGTGTCCCATATGCTTCGGATATAGGATCGATTGCATGTGCTATACTATTCACCTTTTCTAAATTTTCCAAATGCTTAAGGCATTGAGAAGGGAAAAGTCTAGAACTGGATATGACTAAAGTGATTAAGCAATTGTCGAGGACAAATCTAAGGTTCGCAAAGATTGGTTGCTCAGGGACAGTTGGAAGTATGATGTAAGTTTTCGGAAAGGACCATATTGACATATTCTGAAAAGAAGTAACTCTTGTTCGGAAGTGATAGTCAAAATGGGACTATGGAAATGTCTCCATAGGTGGAAGTTATTCAATCTATGTAAGATTAGAAAACCTTAATGCAAGAAGGATGTTCAAAGCAATGTACTTTGAATATGAGACTTCCGTTCCATAGAAGTTGACCTTCTTTGGAATACTCTGTAATGACTGGTGACAAGGTTTTGGTGACTTTATGCATAATCATTACAAGAGGAACATTGCATAAAAGTTTAAAATCTAACAATTTTTTTTGGTAAATGATAGGGATCGGGGATTCTCACATTTACAATAAGGATTTGGGATTGTGAAATGAGTATCATTGGAATCATGTTCAATTGATCTACATCACAATGTAAGGATCATAGACAAACATAGTGTGCATACTTGGAGTATGGCATAACTATTGTTTAGAAAACAAAGTGTACATGCTAGGAGCATGGGACGACTGTTGTTTTATTCAAGTCTTAAGTTGATTGTTTGAAACATTATACAATGAATAATGTGTAATCAATATGGTGATAAATAAAAGGTGGTTCTATTTATATTCAAAAGGGTTCTGAGACCATATTGGATTCGATTATTATTGTGTTTCACTTTGCATGTTTTGACTTCCAAAATAGCTAGGTTATTCTTTCCGAATGACCAAGTTATTTAAACACTCCACAGTCGTTCATATGTTGGAAGTAGGTATGAATCAAGACTGTCATGAATCGAGTTTGTAGATGGCTAAATGGGTTTAGTCATAGCAATGGTTACTACAACATTCATGAGTGCTCATAAGTTATGTGTATTGGAATAAACCCATGCTCACTTGTATCACATCATGGAATTTATCTCGAGTGATCGTGAGACGGTAATATCATATAAATCTTCAAACCTAGAGATATGAGTTGTTACCTATGAGTTGGTTGTGCATTGATTGCACGTAAACGCATCAGTAACTTGATGTTATAAAACGTGCCTTTGTGTACAATTCAACAAGTAGTAGAACAAGCATATGAGTCGAAGTTTATCTGTTCCTTCTAGAAATAGAAGCGATATCTGGGCCCCTCGATGATTTTGTTGTGACCTATGTACCGGCCGGTCAGAACTAAATTGATGTGTTCGATTAAGTTCTTTGTCAAACAAATCGGAAATCGGGAAACAAACTGTTGGACAATAAGTATGACGTTGTTCCATGTATTTGTCCGGCTGATATCATGAGAACAGAGGATTATATGATCACTTATCTAAAATGGCGCTTCATAGTTCAACAGAGTTTTCGAGAGCTACGATTGTTGGTTGGTTCCTGAAGTAACATACGCAAATATAGTTATTAGACTTATCCAAGTGGGAGTCTGTTGGATAAGGTGTCTAAGTCCATAACTTATTTGGTACATACTTGACCCGGCCCGGCATGGTCCATTTGGGTTGCACTTCACCCAAACGATTTATGGATAATTTTATGAGAATTGTATACTTACGATTTATTAATATATTATAAGTTATAATATATTAATATGAAGTCATGTTATTTAATTAGTTTTAGTCTTAAGTTAATTATGAATTAATTTAGAGATAAAAAAGAAGACTGATTAAATTATGGGCTATTATATTTTATAGTGTGGGCTAATACTCATTTGTTAATGGGCTAAACTAATATGAAAGTCCATGGATGATCCATGGAGCTTTTAACCCATGGATCCTTGGAAAGGAAAAGACATGGGTTATTAGGGTTTCACCCTAACCATGCACACTATATAAAGAAGCATATGATGCAAGAAATGACACTCTAGTTGTGTGAGACTTAGTGGTGGCCGATTCCACGAGAAAGTATACTACTCTCTCAAAGTTTTCCAAGTGTTTGTGGTGATTTGTGATTCCATTTGAGGCATTCACACTATTGGTGCTTGGCTCTCAAACTCCAAACAATCAACCATCATCAAAAGGTATGTATTTCTACTAGTACTTTTATGATTCATAATCCTTATGCTATGCTAGTTAGGAAGAAACCTTGGAAGTTATTATTTGCATGTATTTTAGAAGAAAACATAGATCCAAGGTTTATTAGGGTTGCATGCACACTTAGGAAGTGTTAGATTGCTCAAAACCCAACAATATTAACTAACATATCAGAACTAGCATGCATATCCATCCCATACTCTAAATATCAATGAATATCAGGTTATCAAACCAATGGGTCGGCCTTGGTGACTTCAACCCATAAGTTGTAGCACCTGGTTCCTGGTACATATTCCTTGTAATTAATATTTCTTAAATTATGCATTTTGCCTTGGACTCGGCGAGTTGAAGGATCAACTCACCCAGTAGAAGCGGGATGAGACGCGGGGTCTAAGCTTTGGACTCGGCGAGTAGGCCCTGTTTGGGCAAAAACCCTAACCCGGGTGTTTGCACCCTATTTAAGCACTCTAACTCGGTCTACCTTGTCCCTAACACTTCCAGAAGAGCTGTAGAGTGAAACCCTAGCTCCCTTTTTGTCCTTGTGAGTGATTTTGGGCCTTGTGAAGGAAGTTGAAGCTTAAGAGAAGAAGAAGGAGGTGGAAGAGTGCAAGGAGGGGAAGTAGATCCGACATCTACCCTGCAAGAGGCTTCCATTCAGGTAGAAAGGTTCCTACCTTGATCACTAGTTCATTAGATCCCCTTTTTTGTCCCTAATTGGTGGTTTTCAAGCCCTAAAACCCCAAACTCCATGTGTTTGTGCTCTATGGTCCGAAAGGACTTCAGATCTGGACCTTATGGGCATCTTAGAAGTATAAAGTCTCTGTGGTTGGAGTATTTGAGGTCCATAATGAGTGTATGACCTCTTAAAGAGCTTGGATTTGCCTTCTTGAGCTTGTAGGGCCATGCATGCACGTAAAGTTTGCAACTTTATGTGATAAGCATGCCCTAGGAACATAGATCTATGGTTTGGAAGCGTTGCATGTCTCAGATTTGATCTATATGGGAAATGGGTCGAAGGGACTCGACGAGTCCCAAAGTGGAACTCGGCGAGTTCTATGAAGATGGCCTTAGACTCGGCGAGTTGGATGAACAACTCGGCGAGTCCTATGAAGATTGCCTGGAACTCGACGAGTTGTTCTTAAAACTCGGCGAGTCATATGAACTGCTATTGAGTAAGAGGGGTTTAAGTGTTGAAGGTCCAACCCTTCGTATCTGCACGCAGGATTAGCAATTTAACGTGTAGCAATAGTCCCAGAAACCCAAATCCTCATAAAGGATGCTCTGGTGAGGATTTGGAAGCGGGTAAGAGATCTGCTCGTGGGGACTCGGCGAGTTGTTCTTGGACTCGGTGAGTCGGATCGCAAATTGGTTCAATCGTCCCGAGTAGTGAGTTTAGGGTGACTCAGTGAGTGGGAAGAGGGACTTGTCGAGTAGAACCGGGTTAGTAGGAGAAGGACTCGACGAGTCTGTGCCATGACTCGGCGAGTCCAGTCAACTGGAAGTTGACTTTGACCAAGGAGATGACCTTGGACCAAGGGTGGGTCATTCATTTGACCTAAGGGTATTTATGAGTGGCTAATCTATATTTATGGATTTATAGCCGGAAGATTACCAGTACAGCAGCCAGACGTCTAGCAGTCAGACTTTCGGTAGCTACTTTTTGAGGTGAGTTTCCTTCTAGTAGGAACGGGTCTAAGGCACCAAGGTCGGCCCATATAAACGATATGTTAGTGTCGGAGTGTGGGCAGAGCCCGTATCTCATAGTTGAGTTTGATTATGATATATGCCAGTATGATAGAATTGTTTATACTCGTTGTCTGTGTGATACTTGTATGTTATGGTTTAGTAGTTGAGTGTGGGCGAGGCCCGTATCTCCCAGATAACGGAGTGTGGGCGAGGCCCGTATCTCCCAAATAGCGGAGTGTGGGTGAGGCCCGTATCTCCCAGCTAACGGAGTGTGGGCGAGGCCCGTATCTCCATGAGTGTGGGCGAGGCCCGTATCTCTTAGCTGTTCATTGTATGATTGTATGGTATGAGGTATTATGGGGGAACTCACTAAGCTTCGTGCTTATAGTTTATAGTTTGGTTTCAGGTACCTCTTCAACGAAGGGGAAGGAGCTGGCACGGTAGCGGCACATCATACACACATCTCGTTTTCCGCGCTATGAGATTATTCTGGGATTTGTACTCTGACACTATGGTTGATTTCATGTTTTGGTTTTCAGACACGTAATATGTTTTAAGAAATGATATGATCGAATGTTGTTTATTTTCAAATGTTTCGCAAAGTGTTTTAATTAAAAATGAATTTTGGACTTGAAAAATTGGGTCGTTACATAAGTATAGTAAGGAAAACTCACCTCACAAACTGAACATAACTGATGAGGCCCGACTCCGAATCTCAGTTCTCTACTCGATACCTAATTCTATCAAATGACTAGTTTCCATAAGAATCCCAAAATACCCTCAAGGTCAATCTTGGTCAAAGTTGAAGTTAAGGGGTCAAACCCCTCAAGTCAACTGAGTCAAATCCAATAAACCCACTGAGTCAACCTAACCGACTCAAATCATCATGGGCTGACCCATGCGAGTACGTGGGGCGTACTTCGGAGGTACGCTCAGCGATACACGAAGCTACGTAGAAGACCACCATCGGGGTGGTTGACCGAGTACGTGGGGGCGTACTCCCACCTACGTGGGGCGTAATCTTGCAACCTCAAAATCTTTATTAAGTGCTTAATGGCTTAAGCACTTAAGCCCATACTTCATATCCAAGGTCTAGATGTATACTAGAGTCATAAAGTTTCCAACTTTATGACTTTACACGTCCATAAAGTCCTTAACCCAAGGTCTTAATCCATTACGACCTTTTACAAGATGCATGACACATTTCTAGCAATTGGGGCCTCATTTTTATGGCTTAGGACCCCTCTAAGGGTCTAGAAGGATAGCTCAAAACGACAACGACTAACCATGCACAAATATGGAACCTTTGGGACAAGGAAAGCAACATAAAGCACTCAAAATGAGATTTAATCAATGAAGGAATCAATGTGTAGACTTTTTACCTTCTGGAGCTTCTCAAGAAGGCAATGATCCCAAATCCACAAGCTTGCTTCCACTTCAATGCTCCTTGATGCAACTTCTTCTTCCTTAAGCACACGAAAAACACACTCTTGAGGGACTAGGGTTTGCCGAAAAACAACTCAAGGGATATGGAGGCTGAAAGTTTACCAAGAGAGTGCATTTTCGTTTCATTTCTCTTTAAACCACTTTACTTTACTAATTACAATATCTTACTTTCATTTTATTTCATTTTCAAGCATTAGACTTTGAAAATTTACCAATTACAACATCCTCATTTCATTTTAAATATTTTTAAAGCACTCCACTCTAAAAGTTTACCAAGAGAGTGCATTTTCTGTTTTTATTAACGAACTGTTGTTCTATATAAGTCTCTTACCAACATCTAGAAGTTGTGATTCTACAAAAATTTGTTCCGCGAGTGGATATATAAAATGCATGATGGTATTTTTGACTCATTGTTCTGTAATATGTCAACAAAACAATTTCAAGTGAATTACACATTAGGTGTCAATGATTTGAATATTTGTTAAGAGACGTGCTTGGGTTTGTAAATTTATAGAAAAAATTTGGGATGTAATTGAACTCATTTCCTTGACTTTTACTATTTTTTTTTATTAATTGAAAAAATACAGCATACGAGAAAATCAAAAAAATTCTATCAGTACAACTATACATTTTTTGGTAATTTTGATATTATATATTTTTTGCTATATAAATTGAAAACTACTGTTTACAACATCTATTTTTTTTCTTCCACATTTCATAATTCTACAAATAACCTTTTTGATCTATAACATGTTGGATTTTCATATATCTGACTCACCAAACATTAAAAAAATAAAAATAAAAAAATATGACCCATATAAGTCGCAAACCTTTTTATTAATTATCTTTTGATTTGAGATTGAGACCAAATTTACTATGAAAATACAAAAAAGGATTGAAAGTCACTTAATGTACCAAAAAAATCATCAAACTACATGGACAAGTTTACTCTTAATTTTATCATTAACCTTCACAATCGACGGTGAAAACTTATGGGGACTAAGGCGTAATAAACACAAAACGTGGGACATCTTTCTATAGAGTCATACTGCAGGGACCTGAGGTGTATCATAGTCCTAGGGTTTCTTGTGCGCCTCTATATATCTTTCTTTTAGCCTGCTTCTCCCCCTCTTGCATTAGTCTGGCTGCAACGGCGAAGTACTGAAACCCTAAGAACAACAGCAGCTAAGAGCCGCAACAATGGCACAACCTAAAGTTTTGACAACCAAAGAGGCCGATATACAAATGATGCTTTCTGCCGAGGTCCATCTCGGCACCAAGAACTGTGATTTCCAAATGGAACGTTACGCTTTTAAGCGCCGTAACGACGGTATACACTTCATTCTTCTTCATGTTTTCGTTTTCTCCTTGTTTTTTTATAATAAATTTGGTTAGTTTTTTGCTTTACGATTCGATCGGTGCTTTTTTCGAGTTCTAGCATCCGTTATTCATACAATGATTTCCAATTACGCTCTTATTTTCTTCAAATCGACCGTGGTTTCTTCTAGTTTTATATGCGTATCAGTTATCACATATGCTAGCTGTGTAATAGAACTCTGTCACAACCTAGACTAAAACGTATCAAAACTATCGATTTAGTAATCCATGTGTGATTTTAATAACTTTGTTGCGTTTCAACTTAAGATCCTGTAAGATTGGTTTCTTTAATCCTATACTTTAATCTTTGCATTTGACTTGTAACTTGGGACAATCTTAGCAAAGTAGTGGGAGACTGATAGCTTATTTATGTTTACATTGGTTGCTTCTAACACAGCTTCCAGTTTTTCATTTTGAGTTCTCTCCTGATATTACAAACAGTTATCTTACTCATAAGATCTTGTTTTACAGGAATTTACATTATTAACTTAGGAAAGACATGGGAGAAGCTTCAAATGGCTGCCAGAGTGATCGTAGCAATTGAAAACCCTCAGGACATTATTGTCCAATCTGCTAGACCATATGGACAAAGGGCTGTACTGAAATTCGCTCAGTACACAGGTTGCCACGCCATTGCTGGGCGTCACACTCCTGGTACCTTCACAAATCAGCTCCAGACATCTTTCAGTGAGCCACGTCTTCTTATCTTGACAGACCCAAGAACTGATCACCAGGTGAAAATTCTTGATATCAGTTTTTGATTCAGTAGCATTGATGTCTTGAGTTTTATTTTGATGATCCTCTTTTGTTTTAAAACAGCCAATCAAGGAGGCTGCACTAGGAAACATCCCCACAATTGCTTTCTGTGACACTGATTCTCCCATGAGATATGTTGATATTGGTATCCCTGCTAACAACAAGGGAAAGCACAGCATTGGGTGTCTGTTCTGGCTCTTAGCTAGAATGGTGTTGCAGATGAGAGGTGTGATTAACCAAGGACACAAATGGGATGTCATGGTAGGCATCATGATTCTTGAGTACATGTGTTGTTTCAATGGATATGAACATGAAGTGAATTTGGTTTGTTTGCAGGTTGATTTGTTTTTCTACAGGGAGCCAGAAGAGGCTAAGGAACAAAATGAAGATGATGGTCCTGCCCCTGCAGATTATGTTGATTATGCAGCAGGTGCACTTGGCATGGGTGACAATTGGTCAGCCCAGATCCCTGATGCTCAATGGGCTGGTGAGATGGCACAACCACCAATTGCTGGTGCCCCTGTGGTTGCAGGTGTCACTGGCTGGACTGGGGCTGAGGGTAAGGATTCATCATGATAAATCAGTTGATTTTGTATTGGTTTGATGTTATTTGTGTTTTCTAATTTTTTTTTTTTTTATAATTTGTTTAATCAGCTCCGGTGAGTGGTGGTGATGGGTGGGAGGCTGTTGCTGCTCCAGTACCACAAGCTGAAGGTGCAGCTGCAACTGGCTGGGAATGAGACAAGATTGTTCTTCTGTGTTCAACTTTACTTTTTTGTCTTGTTTAAAACTAAGTATGCTGAGACTAGTTTTATGATATGAGTTTTTGATATTTTTCAATGTTCAAAATTTTTGATGGTTTTGTTATGAATGATAGAATTAATTTTGCTTTCAGATTCTGTTTGAATGGTAAAGCTTGGTAAGTTGCTAAACAATGAAATGTTTGTTTGTCGTCTGTCATATCATCAGATCACTGGTAAATTAATTGTGTTTTGATTAATATTTAGGCGGTCTAAAGTTTTTCAAGCTCTGTAAAAAGTTGCCCGATTTAACAAAAAGGTAGCTTGTTTCAGAAAAAATTTCATTCTTTGCCTTCCAAAATATACAGCTTTTGTTTTAGTATTCATTTTTATATATTACGTTTAGGGACGAGCAAAAGGACCGAACCTGCTGGAACCGGTCCGAACCCGACCCGACCTGGGAACAGACTTAGGCCAAAATCAAGAACCGAACCGCCCTGCGGTTCCTATCGGTTCTTGTCATGTCTTCAAATGATGGAACCGGTCTTCGAAAAATAGCATCATACGGTTCTGGTTTTTGTTGGTTTGACCAGTTCCGGTCATATCGGTTCCAGTTTCTATCGGTTTTCGGTTCTAAAAATCCACAAAAATAATGTCCATGTCCCGGCCCCGGCCCTACCGGTTCCATTGGGTTTTGGTTCCGGTTTCGGCCGGTTCTCCAGTCCATATGCTCATCCCTAATTACGTTGTATTTAAAAATAATAGACAATAAATGATTTTGGATATTAGCTTTTAGCCTGTAAAATAAAACCGGTTCAACATGAATCGTTAGAGGTGGAAACGCTGACCAAGGATAAATGAATACCGGTTCAATATGAATCGTTAGATGGAAACGGGGACAAAGGATAAATGAACCTTAATACAAGGCGTCCTTAAATCCTTATTTCAATCCCTGGAAAATATAATTTTATCCCTACTCCAATATAATTTTAAAGAATATTATTACATAAAGAAAAAAATTTAACTTTAATTTTAATTTTACCAACATAATTTTAAAGATTTTAAAAAACAAAAATATTTATAGATTGCATAAACAAATTTTCTATCAAATTTAAATACATATATAAAAAATCAAAAATCAAATAGAAAAAAATTATCAAAATGATAATTTAGGTCAAATAGATAAACCAAGAAGAAAAAAAAAAAACCAAGAAGAAAATATAAAATAAACATGAGGTTAAATTCTAAGGAAAGAAAAAATATAATTTTAATCAGTTAATTATTAATGACGTGGGTTAATAAATACTAGGGTCGGGTGTAGGGATGTCTCAATGCGGGCAACGGGACGATGAGTGCATCCCCCGCTCTCGAAATTCCCCGTACCCCCGTCCCCATCCCAGCCCCCAAAGTCCAGCCTTCCTAACCTCGTCCCCACCCCCCAAATCCTCCTTATTACCGCCCCTGCCCCCGTTCCCCACTCCGATTGATTTTGACCTGTCTTTTTTTTGGACCAAAAAAAGTTATTTGTGTTAAAACGAAACTATTTTTTAGAGAACAAATAACCATTTATAGCATAATTTTATATGTTAAAAATAAAAAAATTATGACGTCTTAAAAACAATATACCAACAGCTTAAAAACCATGTTTTTTGTTGAATTTTGAAAGCTCAAAATCATGTTATTGTTTATTATATTTATGTAATTAATATATATAAATATATGTTTAATTAGTTAAGGGGTGATGAGGGTTTCGGGACGTGATTGTCAACCCCGCCCCCACCCCCAATTAAAATGGGGGTTAACCTTGCCCTTACCTCCGATTTTTTTAATAAATATCCCAAACGGGATGAGGGCCCCATGGGAACGGAGTCCCACAAGACTTTTTGACATCCCTAACCGGGTCCATGGTCGGGGACTATGATATCATCTTCCCCACATTTTTATTGGGGGATTCTCCATCCCCGGTCTTAAGAATTCCCCGATTAAAACGAGTGCAAGTTTTGGGTTCACATGGGATACGTTAATATTACCATCCCTAGTAACGGCTTTACAGTTTCAACTTGAGATGATTTGTATATTCTTCAAATAAACTGGAACCAAAACACTGTATAAAAGAAAAACTGTGGGTTGATCAACTTTGTAAGGTGATATGTTTACTCAAAATCTTCATTATCAGTTTTTCCATTCTATCCAATGCACCACATTGACTTTTAAACTTACTATTAATATCATCATTTGCCTCCCAAACACTTGTTCTTTCCTTTTTTTCTGCATACCCAGCTGCCCAGCTCCTAATCTTTCAATTTGTATTATGTTCCTAATACGTAAGACAACACATTTACAAGGTGTAACCCTGATACTAACTCTACATAAAAATAAACGAGTTGACACCAGCAAACACTGTTTCTGTTTGATAAATGAATGACAAGGTATTAAAAGGGTTTTGAAGTGTATGAAGATAAAAATATTTACAAAGATTCACATATCCTAAGTTATTTAAACAACTATAGCAATCTGTTTTTTTTTCTTAATTTTACATCGTCCAAGTCGAAGGTTGTAACTCTGCCTTGGTGTTTTGACGGAAGGGGGTAGGTAGTCAGTCAGTCACCTTCGTTTTTTTGATTTTCATGAAATTTTCTCTCTTTACCTTTTATTTCCGCGAATGCCAATCCACATCCTTTGGATGTGACAAATGACAAATCAAATGGTTTATCATCTCATCACTAAGATTTTTATTTTTTATTTTTTATTTTTCAGGGCAAAACAGCCAAAACTGGTCAATTGAAAAACAATCCTCCATGCATCACCCATTTCACAAATCCATCAGTGTACTCACTCGCATTTCCATCCTTTTGCTCTTCTCCCTAAAAATGTTTCCAACAAACAGTAAGATATTATATTTTACAAAAATAGCTCAAAATTTAAAAAGAACAATAATTAAAAATAACACTTACCTTGACATGCAGACACGATTCAGAATCACTCATTCCCTTCACCACATTCTCAGATGATGATTGACCAGCAACAGGAGAGCCTATGAGCATAGACCTGCAACACAGAATGTCAAATATCAAATAAAGGGATAAAACTTAAAAGCATATGGTGATATTGGTGGGTGAGAATGAGTCACCTTTCATATTGTTCATCTTCACATGAATTCCCGGATGAGGAAATCCAATCCACATCAAGAAAATTAGAACAGTTGAAAGAATCCAAACGTTTATTGTAGAATATCCGGTCACTATTCGGATAATCTTCAGAATGAGCATCTACAAGAATCTGCCTACGAGACATCGACGGCGTATACCTACATACATGTTTCAATCCTTAAAAAAAAACATGAAACTGACCACATCTACCATTATACATCTTGCCATGTCATTATGGGAAAAAAAAATTAAATCAAACCTCGGGTAAGACGAGTCACTATCACAAGTTGAAATTTCAGGTGATGATTCCGATAGGCCTTTCCTACCACTATCTTCTGTTTCTTCAGGATACAAATGCTCAGATTCTTCATTCTTCCCTCCATTTTCAATCGCTGAGCTGTCATCAACTAGAATGTTCCCATCTGACAAAGACCTTTGAAATAGTGCCCTAGAAAAACATCAGTACATGGAAATATAAATTTTCCTGTTAAACCCATAATAATGGTGTTTAAACATTAAGGATCTATATTTATTGTGTACAATTAAAACAACAGGGACCAATTTTGTACCTTGTATTCTCCTCATAAAAGTTAGAACCACGGCTTCCAACATCGAAATGCTGGTCGGAATCCAATTCCCATAATGCAGGTTTACCAACTTGTGGCTGATAGTGACCCAAGAACCTGTACAAAATCACCCAATTGAATATCAATGATTGATTGATTCTATACATACATGACATTTTTTTAAAAAAAAAAATTGTGTATCTTACACATTAATGGCGTCCTGTTTTTCTGCATCCATGTATGCATTACTATAGTAACGTTGTAGAGTTCTGAAAAATTCCTGGGACTGACTTGCTGCTTTCCATTGACCTCTTCTTTGACTAAATATCTGTGTTATAAAAATTTAATAAACATGAAGTTTAACTGAATTATGGTATAGGGTAGCATAAGTAATTAGTATATAATTAGTTAATACCTTATTGTGAGCAGCAGATCCACCATATTGTAGTGCAAGGGTGTCACCCATTCTTTCATAAACCCCCATCAAATCATCTGCTAGAGGGGAATCCAGCTCAATGAATGGGGCATCTATGTATCCTAAAGCATGCAGTTGATGCCCAAGTGCAGCCCAACCATATGCAAATTGGGCTACATTTGTTCGATCCAAACAATCTATACAATTTGTTCTCAGGACACCTGTCTGATATTTAGGAGGCTTCACACTAAATTTGTTACTGGAGTCACTGTTGTCTTGACTACATACATTATGAACATCACTTTCATCTTGATTTAATGATTCTTGGGATTTTGAATTTGAGGTTACTTGACAATAGAAGAAGCCAGTTAGGTTCAATGCATAAGTAGCCACTTTGCCCAAAAGTGCCAGCACGTTTGTAGATCTAATGAAATAAGAAACAAAAAAATGAGTTAAATTATGGGTAGTTATTTCTTTAATAAAATAAAATGTGGAAGGGAGGAAGGCTACTTTCGGGAATATTTGTTTAGATCCCAGTGAAGAAACTTCAAGCGACGTTCGTCAGGTAAACTTCTATTGATTGACTCTATGGCATTAGCGAATTCCACACGCAAGATGGATTCCCTGGGTTTCTTTTCTCTGGTCTGCAAATAAATCATGGTGATGGATTAAACTAAGAGTTTGTTTGGTATGATGGAATGGAATGAGTAGGGTAATGGAAAGGATCAGTGCATTCCATTGTCATGTTTGGTTGGTTTGAAGGAATGGAATCAGTTATTCAAACGTGTTGCTTGTTATGTATAAATAGAAACTAAATGAAACTAAATTGATAAACAAACAAATTTATATATTATTTTGTAAAAATAAACTTTAATCGTCATTAAATAAAATTCTATAGAAGCATGTATCATGTCATTTGCAATATGTACTATATATATTTCAAATAGTTAAAAAAGTTTACTCATCAATTTAAAAAATGTTTACATTACTAAAAATTAAATAAAAGTAAATACCATGAAATCATAGAATTATAATCAAAAGATACTTTTAGTTAAAGTCTAGATAAAAATAACAAAAAATTTAGTACAAGTTTTGATATCTTTTAAAAAATACTATTGTTAATGAAGATTATATAATAAAACTAATACTACGTATATAATTATAATATATCATTCCATTCCATCAGGGAATGTGAAATGAAAATCAGCCCAGGAGAAGGAATCACATTCCGTTAGGAATATTCAATTCCATTCCTACGTGGCAGAAAACCATGATTTTTTTTATACCAGCATAATGCTCAATTCCATTCCCTCTCTAATTACTGCATACCAAACATTACCTAAAAGAACCGAAAAGTAAATGAAACTATTTATAAGCAATAGGAGTATCTTTTTTTTTACCTTAACTAAATTCAATATAATAATTGGATTCCCGTATCTCTTATAAAGATTCTGGAAGTGGAGTCTGGTGGCTTCATAATTATGGTCCTTCTTTGACACTAAATATAAATAAAGGTTAGCAAAGTAACTGTAAACACTAATTTATATAAGTGGAGTGTTTTTTATACTTACAGACAATATCAGGCTTCATATTTAAACGTGAAGTTTCCTGTGACCAAAAGAGGGGTATTGAGCCCCGATTTTGGACAATAGAACTTATTTGCACAGGAAAACCTTCTGGAACATCTTCAAACACTATTTGTTCTGTTTCAACATCATTAGCAACACAACCCTTCTCATTTACCCCTCTTTTCAAGTATCTACAACATACATAGAGAAAAGTGATCAATAGATTTGATATGTATGTTGGAATGAAATCACAAAGGAATGGAATGAAAAAGGTAATTGAACGAATCGCTCTTCCCACATGGATTGAAAGCATTCTGTGGGGAAGATGCTCCATTCAATTCCAATGTGGCAAACAAATAGAATTTTTTTGATTCCGTTATGATGCTCCATTCCATTCCATTCCTACCCAAATGTAAAGATCAAAGGTAATCAAACCTGGTTCCAGCATAGTGGCGAGATCGTCTAGCAATGAGGGTCAACTTGAATTCTTTTTCGGATAATAAAAGTTTGACCTAATTTATATCAAAATGAAAAGAAACAAAGCCATGTTTAAGAACAGATTCTCAATCATCAGCAATTGTATTAAGCAATGTTACAGAAATATATATGGTACATAAGCATGTTCCATTTCAATAATTATGCAATTAGAGATACATTATATGAGTAACAAAGATACCTGCTTAAAGAAGCCATGAACTAGTGCAACAGTCCAAAGGTTATTGTTGACCTGATTGTGAATTGCAGTAGTCAAAAACTCATTCCAGACAAACATTGTTTCATTAGCATCTTGGCCTGTTTCATGACTAGACAAGTTTTTTTGAAGACTATGCATGACATTGTAGGAGTAGCTGAAAAAGAAGTCCTTTGTAAGATCCACCGAGCAGAGGAGCTTCTTGTATCTATAAAAACCAAAAAGTAAATTACAAGAAAAGTAAATGCCACAAGTTCAATTGAATGCATAAAAATATATAAATGATTAAGTAAAAATACAAAAGCTGCTGACTTTAAAACTTTAAAATCAATATAAGTCACAATAAAAATTGATTTTCCTGTGAAACCCTGATGATACCTTGCCTCATTCAACAGTTTAAACTAACATCACAACGGCAATGGACTTCGCCCCTGTAACTTCCAGGAAGTACACTGACAAAAATGCCCCTATGAAATGATAGTGACTAGAGATGTGTACAAAAAAAGAAGAAAAAAGCACTATTTATCTGCTAGGATTTAGCATTTAATGTATGGCACGTGAATTATATGTAACAGACGATCGACATGTAAGGCGGAGAATCCGTATATGTATAACTATCAAAATATCAATCTAAATTAGGAAAGAGACTAAATGTCCAAAGAGCAATATCAAGTTATAAGTAAAACGAAAAAAGATAAATGGAAAACAACCAAGGTTGAAGTCAATGGTTATCATGATACAATGGTCAACAAGTAATTTCTGACTTTAATAGTTTTGTGTCTCCTAAAAAATACCAAATACATTTTACATTTACATGCAGAATTGACGAAAGACCTGTTTTCATTCTTAGAATAATCCATATTGGATGCAATAGTAGAATTGGGAATTGCTAAGATCTCGCTCTTGGTAATCGCGTATATTGCATGACCACAAATTACACCAATCTTCCTTCTTTTTGTAATGAGCAGCATGTAATAAGGTCCCAAAAACTTTATAAAGCCTAAAATCAGAATACAAACAAGTGAAAAGAGTGAGAACCTTAATCATGTGTATATATACTTATTGACTTGAAAAACATCAGAATGAAAAATGAAGCATACCAACAATGCCATAACAGGCAGTAACAAATTTAAGCCCCCCTGTGCACTTATTTCCTTCATGGATACGCTTTAGCAATTCACTACATTCAGTTTCTGTGTACATTGTAGGATCTTCCATAATATTTAGCTCAGAAGCTTCTGACCTGTCGATCTTTAATACCTTCCACACTGATCTGTTCTTACTGCGTCCAACCATATAAAAGTTCTGTTGCAACAAGTAGAACAAAATGTCTCAACCTTTAGCGACTGTAATGACCAATCACATAATGCAGTATTGAGATTTGGCAAGTTAAAAAAAAGTCTTAAATTTAACTAGCATAAAGAAGGAAGCTCATTTGACAAATCTACCAATTTTGTCAAATAACAGCCATAATAATCCAAATCGAAGCAAAAAAAAAATGATTGCTGATAATCTGCTGTTCCCTAACTTAAATGATACGTTATATCATGGAATTCATAAAAACTTGTGCATAACAAGGTTAATCTCAACACTATTAAATCCAGCGAACTTAAAACCTTCTACAGAAGATCAGCTCTGTAACGGATGCAAAGTATATGTCAACAGAATTGAAATTTGATTACAGAAAGCAGCAATGAAAAATATACCGAGCGAGACTCGTAAAGTCTGAATTTTTGTAGATAAGCATTTTCAAGTTTAGGCATCTCTCTGATCCAAGCATGAAGGTCGTTTTCTGAAGCCATGTTTTTCGGAAGCCCGAGCCTCAAGCCCGGGCTATATCACATAAACAAACAGAACTTCTGAGAGATCGTCGGTCAACTAAGCCGCCACAAACCTAACTTTCACGCGCTGTACATCAAAACAACTTAAAATTTCAGTCTATACATTGAATAGATATGGTAAGATTGAAATTTGAAAAAACGAAGACT
Source organism: Lactuca sativa (assembly GCF_002870075.4). Lineage (NCBI taxonomy): Eukaryota > Viridiplantae > Streptophyta > Magnoliopsida > Asterales > Asteraceae > Lactuca > Lactuca sativa. The sequence goes on from NC_056623.2 coordinate 46,850,530, forward strand.
TCATACCTGAAATCTATGAATGAAAGCCCGGAATCGAGTAGAGCAGCTGAGCTGGTAGATCAGAAACCGGTGCAAATGATCCGGTGATGGTAAACAAGGAAGAGAGAGAGAGAGAGACAGAGAAGAAAATCACAGGTCCGGCGACTGTATCCACAGAAAAATATGAAAAAAAAAAAATGGGAATTGAATTTTTAGGTATTTTGGTCGCTCAGATTCGTAGATTTAAGAGAGGAGTAAATGATTGTTCAACCTACATACAGCCACAAGGCTACGGCGTAAATGTATTTCTATATTCCCGCTAACCTTTACTTCCCGTAATTCTATGGCTAATTGGTATTGCAAAAACGGAATATACCTATTCCACTTCATATAATTTATTTTTTTCTATTTTTAACTACATAGTTTTAACTTTTAACACATACCCTACTACTATTAATTATAAAGATTGAGATTGAGATTACAACATTCTGTCCATAGTTATCTTTTTTTTTTTTATTCGTCATGTTCTAGCCATATTATTACAATATTTAACCAAATATTATCTAGCGTTATAGATTTACGATTTTATTTAACAATCATTTTAACATTATGTATAAATATAAATGTCTACATCTACCTCTTTTTTACTCCATAAAAACGAGGATCTTACAATTTTTATTACTTCTTAAGATATAGCATTCTTATAAAAAGTTAATATTATTTAGTTTAAGATTGTTAAAATATATTTCTTTTTCTTAATATTTTTTTACAAAAATCTTTAAATACCTTTTGGAGCCTTCCCTATATCTGGCGATTATGAAAGGAAATTATCCCTTTTTAGTTTGTTTTCACGTCAAGTTGGAGATGATGATAAATGATTTATACATGTTTCGGTTTTTGTCTTTGTAGTTAATAGGACCTTATCAACACAAATGATTGAACGAACACGGCACCACAAAACTAAATTTAGTTTTTATTATGACTAAGAACAACAAAATATATGATTAAAATGAAGTTTTAAACAAAAAATTAATAAAAACAAAACTGTGTGTTCATAAGTGTATTAAAAAATAAAATCTCTTGAAACCCAACTATTGATTTTGTCCATCTGTTTTGAAACTTATATATAAAATTGAACAAAATTATATATGATATTAAATATTATGTTATCAAGATTTGATCATCATAGTTTCTGTATAACTTCTAAGTTTTGATAACAAATAAAATAACAAGTATATTTAAGTTAATTGAAAGAAAGTAAAAATTATTATGTAGGTGGAAGTGGCAACCACTTTCGTCATAATTTAGGATTATAGAACAACCAATTAATATTAATATTTAAATATATTTAATTAGTCAAAATGCGGAAGAAGCAATAGAATCATGGAACGTGTTCCTCAAATCCTTTTTTTCATTTTTTCATTTTTTCTTATCAAAAAAACAAAAGACCTATTTTTCCTTTTTAAAGTTATAGAGAAGTCAATTTTAAAACTAGAATGTATGCATCAAAAAAGCAAAAGCTTAAAAATGTCAATATATAAATATAAAATATAGACTACTTTCTCGTGTATACTCGGTATTCAATATTCAAACTTCAACATTTGCTTCTACTTCCTCGTGTTTTCATTTCATTTTTTATTAAAATTTGAAAAAAGCAACATGTTTTTCTTTTTATTGTAAGACGCAATATACAAAATGTGTACGGACCACAAAACTAGTTGGTAACTAAAATATGTAGGTTTTTATTTGTTATATAATTTGGTAAAAATTGTTGTAAACTTTTGAAATATATAAAATGACATAAAATGATAATTGTTTAAAGAAAATAAATACATAAATATATTTTTAAGGACAATTTTAGAAATTGATTTAAAAACCCAACATTTTGTTAAAAAAAATATAAAAGCTCTAAAAGTTTTGCCACTCGATAAAAAAACAATTGAATTGGGTTTAATGAAATAACATTATTTTTAAACGACGGAATCATGTTTTATAATAAGAAACTATGTATTATTATCTTCATTTCTAATAATATAAACTTTAGAATCATATTCAATATAGAAATTATTTACCTATCAATGCAAATATCATAGGAGCTTTGAGGGTGGTCAAATTGGATATATATATATATATATATATATATATATATATATATATATATATATATATATAGAGAGAGAGAGAGAGAGAGAGAGAGAGAGAGAGTTATGTTCAAATGTTTTCACTATTTATTGTATGCATGTATGATTGATTCTGGACCAATCATACATGCATACAATAGATAGTAAAAACAAAATAACCTAACCATATATATATATATATATATATATATATATATATATATATATATATATATATATATATATATATATATATATATATATATATATATATAACGATAAAAACTTTTTTTTCTGACTCGTTCCAGCATTTAAAGATATTTAAATTCTGAGGAACTACCTATAAATACAATTCATTTAACTTCAATTTATAAAATACTTAAATTTAATAGCCTGATATCCAATTTATCAATCTCATAAGTTTTAATTTATAAAAAGTGGTTTAATGATAAAACTTTGATATATGATACATTACAGATTACAGATTTCATGTGAAATGTTTTACAAAAACACATGACGCTTAAAATTATAATAAAACCCATAATGATTGGAGCATAAATGTGTATTAAATAAATAATAAATAAATATATAATAGAAAATGGTGGACGATACAAGTTGAGGGTGACATGTCAAGATGCTGAAGACGTGTCCACATGGGCAATCAGCTATATGTTAGCTGATGTGTCACCTTGAAAATAATTTGTTGTTATTACTTATTACCGGCATTTAATCGTTACTTGCCGCTAATTACGCTTTGACAACCATCTTATCCCAAAATTATTGGGTAACTAAAAAAATTATCATCTTTTTATTTGACACATCTTTATATATTTTTTATTAAATAAATAAAAATATACAAACTAATAAAATTTAGAAAAATATAAAAAAATCTCAAAGTAATGATAACATTTCATTAATAGATAAAAAATTATAAAAATTAAAATAATTAAAAAATTTCATAAAAATACATAAAAATATTTCATTCTCAGCCCTAGCGTATTTGTTATTTTATGTTTGCATGTTGGTACCATTCAATTGTACTTTGGTCGATTGATCAAGTAGTCGAAGGTTTTGAAACAATTACAACACACGGTATGGACGATGAGAAGTGATGTTATTGTTGATGTGACACTTCATAACCCGATCATAACAAGATGAATATCACCCCAAGTCTAGTTAAGAGGGTGTTAAGGCACAACTCGGTGTAATGAAGACAAACAAAAACGAGAAATGTGATTGGCTTTTGCTTTCGTCAACTAATCAAATTCTTTCTTTATTCTTTTCTCTCTACTTCTTAACATGTTATAACATATGCATACCACCCCCACTTCATATTATAACATGTTGAAATGTGAGGTGGTAGTAGTTGGCTTCATAACACTGTTGCTCATACCCACTACTCTAAGACATCCTTCAGGTCTCGCCCAATACAGATCTGTCTGTAGCATACGATGGGTCCCGCCCAACACACTCATCAAGCCTCGCTTGGCACCAGGCCCTGCCCGATATACATACAAACATATACAATACATGCAAGATTCACACAGACAACTAGCATTCTAATAACAATAATCACTGGTACGATATCTCCCACACTCCGAACCATACGGAACCCTTCCGACCCTAACTTATCTTGCTGATTCCACTGGGGAATCAAGAATTATGACAAATACTTGTTGATGAACTCTTCATCCGAAAACAAGGCGGCTCCAAATACGAGCTTCAGTTAGATAACCACTGCAGAGAGGCACAAACAATACCAGCATTTCCACAACTTCCTGGCTAAGACCGAATGTATAGAGAGAGATCCACAAAGCAGTGGACTCTCAAGGCTACAAACATCGAATCAGCTCTATCAATAGGCTTCCTGAGGCCGGAAGCCCATCAGATCAAAAATCCAAAACCCAATATCCAGGACTGACATTCATCCATTTATTGAATCCACCCATTGTATGAGAGTATGATCATTACCAACCATGCGGAAAAAAAGAACTCAAACACATCAATCGTGAATTTTCCACCCATTTACAAATCCATAATATACACCAAAATCCTTTAATTAACACGTAACTCCCTGTCACGCCATTCCACTCGCTGCTCATACGAGCAAAGATAAGAATTCTAAGAACCTTCACATTTACCTCTAATCCTTAACAACTCTGGTGTAACCCCATCTGGCAAGACACTCGAGACATAACAAAGATATTTTGATTTGAGACTTCGTAACCGATTCTCAACCTTGATGATCAACCCCTAAAAACATATTGCGAACAAACGGGAGTAAAATGCAACATTTTGTAGAGACTTTCTGATACTCCCAACAACCTTTAATTGTTTCCTTTATCCGAACCAACTGATTTGTGAGTCTCCCAAATTTCATCAACACGCCAACACCAAAAGTACCTCAAGCAGAAGAAAGAACAACCATGATCATATCAACATGTAGGCTACAAGGCATCACATAACATGCCGATCTATCATGCAATTCCTGAAAGTATCCCTATCCTTATCCTAGCATGTGAACATTCATATCATATATCATATCAACATGTATGGGTATTCTGGTGATCACTTACTTGAGCTCGGCTGATTCCACGCATCATACCCACCCCCTTTCTTTATAAAAATCTTTTTAGAAATTTTTTTTTCTTTCAAAAGATTACCAATTCCCCAGTTTGAGTTCGGACATACCCAAGAGTGTGTCCGAATCCCTTAAACCAAGGCTCTGATACCAACTTGTGACATCCTGAAAATCCAAGGTAAAATTTTAATTTTCAAAACAATAAATCATACAAATGAGTTGTTCCAAAACCGATTAAAGTGAATATGTTATTTAAACATCAGAGTATTATCATTAATTGTCAATGCAGAAAACTCTGGGGGATACTGTGCAGACACGCCGGGCCCTTCCTTTTCGAACTGAAAGTACCTGAAACCATAAGTATGAAACCGTAAGCACAAAGCTTAGCGAGTTCCCCAAAATACTGCATACCATATATATACAAATATAACAATACTTGGCTGTGTCAGGTCTATATTAACCCTCGGGTCCAAATCAACCCCCAGGTCTATTTCACCCCGTATACATAAGCATACAAACATATAAGCATGATTCACAAAGACAACAAGCACATACAAGCATATTAGTAAGTTTCACAAAGACAACCATCATCCTACAAACATAATCCAGTGGGCCGACATTGGTGCCTTCGACTCATGAGTACAATGAAGAGACTCATGTCACATTTTGAAAGAATAGTAATGTGTGATTTTTATATATATTGTAACATCCCAAAATTCAAGACCAAAAATTTCATTTTTAATTTAATAAATCATAAAACAGATTATTGAAAACATCATGAAGTTATCTCATATCATAAAAACCCATACGCCATATGTCTCAAAACATGTCATAATATAATAATGTCAGAGTATAAAATCCCAAGAACATCATAGTGCACAAAATCATGGTGTGCGATGCGCTGCAGTCATGTCGACTCCTTTCCCTTCGAAGAAGAGGTACCTGAAACCAAAACTGTAAACCGTAAGCATGAAACTTAGTGAGTTCCCCCATCATACCACATACCATACACTAAACATATTGTCAGGCATATTTAGGTGCCCGACCTACCCTGCTGAGCATATCGGGGTGCTTAACCTACCCATGTTAAGCATACATGTTGGATAAGGTGTTTAAGGCCATAACTATATTTAGTATGTACTTGACCCGACTTGGCATGGTCCATTTGGGTTGCATCGACATCTCAACTGTTGGATAGACAAAATGAGAAAAAGGACACTTACGATTTGTTAATATATTATAAGTTCTAATATATTAATATGAAAACATATTATTTAATTAGTATTGATCAAGAGTTAATTTGGAATTAATTTTGTGATCAAAAAGAGACTAATTAAATATATGGGGATTGATTTGTAAATCATTCATTCTTTTATAGTGGGCTTATGGTTCATGATTCACTAGATTGGGCTAGGACCAATTGGGTGCTCCATGGAGGTTATAACCCATGGATCATGGGGGAAATGAAAAGTCATGCACATTAGGGTTTACATGGTGTAACCCTACATGTGACACACTATATAAGAAGCTATATAGCTAGCAAAATTGGCGACTAAGACAAGACAAGGAGGGCTAGTCGATTTTGTGATCAAAGTGTTCTTATCTCAAGTTATTCCAAGAGTTGTGGTGTTATGTGAAACATTTGAGGCATCACACTTGAGGTGCTAGGCTCAAAAAGTCTTAAGGAATCCAATCAACTACAAAGGTATGCAATTCTACTAGTTTTTATATTACATGTACCCCATGCCATGCTAGTTAGGATGTAAACCTTGGAAAATTCTTATTTGCATGAATATTAGAGAAAACATAGATCCAAGGTTTCTAGGGTTGCATGTACACCATAGGAGTGTTAGAATGCTCAAAACCCATCACTGGTATCAAAGACTATGCTTGTTTTCTTTGTATTTGATGCAAACTGCTTGAAAAAGTCGAGAATTCTGCAATCTGGATAGTGAACTCGCCGAGTCCATGGGGGGGGGGGGGGGGGGACTCGACGAGTCCATGGAAAAATGCATCCTACTCGTCGAGTAGGTTCTTGCACTCGACGAGTAGGAGCCCCTGTATGCAGAATTTCAAGTTTTGTTGCTGGAAATGGACTAGAAACATTACCCTAAACTGTTTTGGACTTATAAAACCTGTTTTTGATGGTGTAATGTCTATGCTAATCCATTTTCAATGGTTGTTATCAAAATTTCAAGTTTTTATATGTGTTTATATGATTCTTGAAACTGTTAATATCATACTTATGAGTTTTAAAAGATCATAATAATTATTTTCAAATTGTTTTTTAGTGGAATTCTTGATCTAAACGTAATTGATGGAGTCCATAATTTGTCCTCAAGTTATGGATTACCAAAAGTCACTTCTTTAAAAGTCATTAAAGAAACATAAGTTACATAAAATGAAGAGTCATCATTTTAATAAACCATTAACTCATAAGTTATGAATATGAAAGGTTTTGAATAGTTTCAAAACTTGTCCTCAAGTTTTGGAATTTGTAAAGTCACTTTAGAAAACTTTAATTCCATACCCTAGAGTTTTAAAAGTTAAAATTCAACCCTTATACTTTACAATATTATAAGTTAATATATATATATATATATATATATATATATGTGTGTGTGTGTGTGTGTGTGTGTGTGTGTATGTATAAGAGCAAGTTAGTTTTACCGTTAGTAGGCCCCATTCACGAAGTTGGTCTATAAAGGGGGTATAAGGTTGTTGCCTACTATAAAATGACATCTTATGGGTGTCCACTCTCACCCACTGCTTCCTTGACTGGTGGAGGGTCGTAAGCCGAACGAGTGGGACAAGGACTATAATCCTCATTAAAAGTATAATGAAAAACATAAAGTAACTAAACCTTTTATAAATTCCCAATCTTAGTTGCTTTAGGAAAATGTGAAATTGGTTCTAACCCATGAAATTACACTTTGTACCCTACCAAGTCGTTGGTGGAGCGTGTATGGGTAACAGACACACTAACATGGACTAGTAAGAGTGGCAAAGGGTGACTTAATATTTATCATATATCGGTGGAGCGTGTGTGGGTTACTGACACATTGATTAGATGATAAATAGTAAGGGTACCAAGTAAATTTGCATGGTTATTCACACCTTGTTTGTGATCCTCGACATCACAGTCACAAACTTGAGAGAGCACAATCGAGATTTAAACATGCCATTAAAAATTTCAATGAATCTCAAAAGAATCTAGTAGTTTCAATCCAATTAAAACCTAATAATTCATTTCGTTTTTCATGGTGGAAATTGGTGAATCATTATTCACATACTTTCAAATATTTTATAGCTTGGATTACAGGATCCCTCTTCCAAGTTATAAAGTATTGTGTTGGGTCCTAGCCTTAATATTACATTTGGGTGTCTTATTAAGGATTCTATATCTAATCTAAACTTGTCTTTCTTCTTTTCAGATGTCTTCCAACAATGCTGCTTCTGGCTCAAACCCTAACGACTCATTCTCTCTCATGAACCTTTGTGGGAGAGTCATCTTTGATGGTTCAAACTTTAATGATTCGATCATGAACATCAGGATGGTCACTCATTACGAGAACAAGGAATATGTCCTCGACAAGGAGCTGAAGGAAATTGATGAGTTTACTGCTACTCCAGGGGAGATCGCTGAATTTAGGGAACATGAGAGAGATGCTACCAAGGTGGCATGTATCATGTTGGCCATAATGAAAGATGAACTCCAGATGGTCCTATGAGGACTTTTACCCTTTTGAGATGCACATGGGCTTGATGGACCGCTACTGATGGGTTTTAGTCATAATAACATCCTATGTGCTCATGCAAACCCTAAAGCTTGGATCTAAGTTTCTCTATTGTACATGCTTTGAATCCAAGACTATAAACCCTAATTCTAGTATATGGAAATTGATATTAACATATAAATGGGTTTAAGATCATACCTTGATTGTTATGTAGCAATAACAATCCCAATTCCTCCTTGTATTGACTTTAGAAAGCTGAGAGTCACAAGTGTCACTCCTCTAATGGCTTACAAACACCAAGAGCAAATGGAGAAGATATAAAGAGAGAGGAGAGGTATAGAATTCGTCCCTAAGAAGCCTTGGGAAGGTCTGGACGAATTATGAGCCAAAGGGGTGTTTATATAGGTGTAGAGATAGGGTTTCAGTCCTTATCCTTATCTAGTTGCTTGCCCACCAAGCGACCCATAAGATAAGCCTTGAATCCTTATCATGGTCGAATTCTAAGGCCTTATCACCTTAAATTCGTCCAACCTATCCTTAGGATAATCCTTACCCTATTTTGTAACTATCACATAATTACAATTCAACCCCTCTAGTTTAATTAATTACATTTGATCACAAAATTAATTCTTAATTAATTATTGACCAATATTAATTAAACAAATATGATTTCTCCTTTAATATATTATTCTTATAACATATTAATAAATCATAATAACCTCTCTCTCTATTTATTTCTCCAATCAAGTTGCTTTGGTGAAGGCAACCCAAAAGGACCATGCACCATCGGGTCAAGTACATACCAAAATAGTTACGGACTTAGACACTAATCCAACAGTCTCCCACTTGGATAAGTCTAATAACTATTCTGCGTATGACTTTAGATCCTGATCTGCAATCGTAGCTTTCCAAAACCGCTGTCAACTCTAATCCTATCAGATACGTGTGTCCTTTAGATAAGGGATCATATATTCCTCCATTCTAGATATCGTATGAGATATGATTTCAAATCATTCTCTTTGTACTATTTCTCGACTTCTGATTTATGACGACTGACCAATTGAATAAATCAAATTAGCCCTAGCCCGGCCGAGCATTTACGTTTGTCATCACTAAATCATCGAGGGGCCCAAAGATATCGTTTTTATCCTACTTTGGATAAAAGGAACGGATAAACTTTGATACAATGCTTGCTTGCACTCACTCACCGAATCACACACAACAATATGTTTTATAACACCAAGTTACTAGTGTGTTTACATATTATCAATGTGCAACCGATTTGCAAGATACAACTCACACATATCGGTTTCAAGAATATAAGATGTTATCGTCTCACCAATCACTCGTGACACAATCCATGGAGTGATCCAAGTGAGCGTGGGTTTGATCCAATGCTCAAATCATATTCATAAGCACTCATGAACGTTGCAGCAAACATTTTCTAATGTCTAATGCTCTTTAGACAATCCACACACTAATTCACGACAGTCTTCATTCATACCTACTTCCAACATATGAACGACTATGGCCTCAACCCTTTGAGCATAAATAAAACACCTTTTATTTATCACCATATCGATTACTCATTATTTGTCGTTTCGGGTAATCAACTTCTTACTTGAATTATTACACTTGTCCCATGCTCCTAGCATGCACACAATGTTTACCTATGATTCTTACTTTGTGAAATAGACCAAATTGAGCACATTCCCAATCATTCTCATTTCACAACTCCAAATCCTTTTTCCATAAGTGAAAGAATATCAAATTCTTGCTACTTATAGATTATGCTAGATTCTAACATTCTATGCAACGATCCTTTCGTAATGTCACTGCACCAAAGTCACAAAGACTATTGCCAATGATATTACAAAGTCCTCTATCGGAAATTGTTACAGGACAACTCCTTAGATATGATGTCTCTCATTCAAGGTACATTCCTTTGAACATCCTTTTGCATAAAAGTTTCTAATCTAGTCATAGATTTTTCAATATTCAATTTCCAATATGGATACATTTCCATATTTTCCATATGACAACTTATTCTTAATAGAATCTTTTCTATTCATAATAATGTCGATATGGTCCATCCAGTACGATGCTTCCAACTACTCTCAAACAACCAATCCTCATCGAACTTTGGATTGTCCTTTGATAGTTGTTTAATTATTTTAGTCAAAACTGATTCTAGTCTTTTTTTCCTCTAAATGCGCTAGACATTTGGAAAATTTTAGAATGGTCAAACATTAAAGCATTTGCAATCGATCCTATTCCTGAAGCGTATGGGACACGACGCATAATGTTTTATTTGCTATGTTCTCAAAATTCGAATTGTGAAGAGGAATGCCGTAATCATAATCGAAATTTTAAGAACACACTATTTACCTTTGACTAAATTTATTAACATCTCTCAACCTAAACCTTTAGATTTGAAATAAAGCATAATATTCTCTCCCTTAGTTATAGCAAAACAACTTTACAACCCTTACGACTTTGCAAGGTATAACTCTTGTTTTCTATAATTAATATTGCAATACGTGCCTTAATAATCATACAATCATAACATTTATGCTCCCACTATCATGATGATTATTATAAAATATAACACTTATGCTCCCACTAGCTTCGACATGTATTTATAAACATCTTAACTTCCAGAAAGACAATACCTATTGAATTTCTTAAGTCCATGTTTCTAATACTTAATGCTTTAATAATCTTTTATCAAGGCCTCTTAAACTTATACACCTTTGCCTTAGATAGTTCATATGTGTGTCTAAACAATTAAGACTAATTGCCAAACCTCACAATTCAAATCATGCAAAGGGATACCGTAACCATAATCGAATTCGAGAATGCAATTTTACAATCACTATCTTCTTAAAATCTTTCTTAGTGAAAGCATTTCCTCACAATCATTTTCATGAAGGAGGAAATCTTATGACACGTAGATTTAAATGGTGTATGTGTTCCTATCCATGTGAATTTGTCAAAACCAAAGTTTACGACAAATTCAAACTCATATGGACCGAACTTTCTTACTCTTGATTTCTTGCCTTATGGTAGCATAGCTGCCCACCATGTCTTCCAAGTAGTTAAGCAGCTCACCCTTTCCTATCAATGTACCTTTCATTGATTAAGGTTCCTTGCCTTTTATGCGTTCAAAATGAGAACTCATAGAACTCACATGCATAATTAACTCAATTGGAACATCACAGAAACAAAATAATGTCAACACGATAGGTTGTAAACCTCAACTCGTGTGCTAGTGATGATCAATAAGGTTTATTTTATTTGTTCTTGAAACCTTTCAAGACCATTAAAGCTCCCACTGACTCCTTGACATATAACATTCTCTTGTCAATAACCATTTCTTGACAAAACAAATATTCAAGAGTTAGTGTAGCTTTTATCAAAACACTTCATAAAATGGTCCTAGTTGGTCTTTGTCTTATCCAAGACATCGCAACTTTCCACATTTGATGAATGTTATAAACCTTCTTAATATGTATCACTCAATTTCACAATCTTAACTCTAAGACTTGTTTTGGAACGAAGTATGATTGACTTCTTGATTTAACCATTTCTTCAATTCTTGATTTCTCTACTTAGACATACAATTGTACTAAGACTCACTTAGAGGATCAATTGAGATATGGTTCTTAATCATTAAGACCTATCATAAAGCATAAAAGCTACTCTCCCTTCTTCTTAGAACGGAGAAACTTTTATCTTTCTGCCTACTTGATTCTTCTTATTCGTTTTGCTATTGATTTAAACCTTTTTAATCAATTCCGAATTACACTTAATCTTATAAGTATAATCATATTTACTAAACCTTTAGTAAATCATGACGAATATCTTTGTTACTCTTATGGTGGACTTGATCAACACGCAACTTTGTGTGCTCGATCTCCTAGTCCTTCACTTGACACTTTGTCAATGAATTAATATGAAATTTCTCATTCATCGTGCAACCAAGTTGCATGATTCCAAGTTTCTATCCAATTGAAACTTGGGCGATGACAAACTTTCCTTATTCGGTAAATTCTTCGACTTTCCATAAATAACATAATAAGAACCAAATCCATTATTGCTAATAATAGAAACATTCAAACATCAATTTTTCATATACGCCATTGCAAGGATAATATAAAATCAAAATTTATTTTATTGCGGAAAAATTTGTCCTTACAATGCAATTCATTGAAAAACTATGTTAATACATCTTTCTTAGCAATCTAATTCTAACTCTAAGTAGTAGCTCAAGAATCTAATCTTCGAGAAATGCGATCGAAATCCATTCCTTCACGGTTAGATTTTGCTCACTTCATCCCTTAAGCTTCCTTTCTTTTTTTCGATTCTACAAAACATCAATTGTAATCTTATCACATTATGTATTAAGAATCTAGAATAGAGGCTTAAAAGAGTTTGTTATTGGATTTTACCTATATTGGAGCCATACGTTTCGACTCTCCCATCTCTTAGATCTCTTAGGTAAATTGGGCAGCTTCGTCTCCAATGCCCTTTCTCTTGGCAATAAAAGCAAATTGACTCTTTTAGAACATGACATGGAACTACTTCAGACATTGCCTTTCTCTTATGATCAAGCTTTTTGATCATAGCATGTCTTTCGTTGCCATTGTCTATATCCATAGAGGTCTTGAAGGCAGATTCACCAATCATCTTTGCTTTTCTATTGCGCCAAACCATTGCTGATTCAACAGCAATAAGCATATAGGTGAGATCTATAAGGGTCACGTCGCGGTTTATCATATAGTACTCTCTTACGAACTCACTATATGAGTTAGGAAGTAACTGAAGAACCCAATCAACAGCCATTTCCTCACAAACAATGGATCCCAACATTCTTAACCTATCAATGTGTGACTTCATCCCTAGGACGTGTGCACACACCGACTTTCCTTCTTTATACTTACTTGCCAAAAGGGATTGAGTGATCTTGAACTTTTCAAGCCTTTGAACTTGTGGGTTAGGGAGAATAATTGGAGGAGGTGGAGGAAGTGAAGCATGATTTCTTGTTCCTCGATCGAATCGTGGAATATCATCTTCATGTGGAAAGCTCGTTCCACGGGATTTGGGAAGACCATAGTTGTCGAACTTTGACATCTACAAAACGGGAGAAAACGAATTCAAGTTAGTTGATTGATTGAGTCCTTAGTAAATCACCCAAATGAGATACTAAGGCTAGGACCCAACACAATATTCTACAACTCGGGAGAGGGATGCCGTAACCCAAATTGCAGAACATTTGAAGGTAAGTGAATGACGATTCACTAATTTCCACCATGAAAAACGAAAAAGAAATTTAAGTTTTAAATCTATGAAAACTCCTAGATCCTTTGAGATTCATTGAACACTTCAATGACATGTTTAAATCTCGATATGCCACTCTAGTTTGTGACTGGGATGCCGAGGATCACAAAGCGGGTATGAATAACCATGTAAACTTACATGGTGCCCTCACATGTTACAGTCACCTATTCGATGTGCCGGTAAACCACACACGCTCCACCGAACTATGACAAACATTGAGTCACCCTTTGCTACCTTTGCTTAGAACCATTTAGTGTTCCAGTAAACCACACACGCTCCAATAACGTCTTCGCAAGGGCACAAAGTGTAATTTCATGGAATTGCATCAATTCACTTTTGCCTAAGTAACTAAGATTGGGAATTTTATGAAAACATTTAGTTACTTTTATATTTCATTATACTTATAATGGAAGGTTTTGTCCTATCCTACCCGTTTGGCTAACGACCCTCCACTAGTCAAGAGTGCGGTGGGTAAGAGTGGATACCCATTCAATCGCCATTTTATAGGCAATTTCCTTAAACACCCCTTATAGACTAGCTTCGTGAATGAGGCTTACTAACGGTAAGACTGACTTTTACTCATACATATATATAATGTTATACTTTTAATGTTATATATAGTATAGGGTGTATTTTACACTTTGAAAATACTAGGTGGTCTAATTTAACAATTATACTTTTAATTCAATTAAATTGTAAACCAAAACTATTATGGATTTATTAAACCTCTTTTAATTATACTCCTTAATTAATAAAACCATAAGGGTGTGATTTGAACTTTTTCAAAACAATACTAGGGTTTTAGAATTTAACATTCCTAATCAAACTTTTAATCAACTTTTAAATTCCAAAACTTGATGGCATGTTTTGAAACATTTCAAAACATTAGGGTTTAGAATTTAAATATACATCAAAATTAAACTATTAATCAAAATTTAAATTCCAAAACTTGAGGGCAAGTTTTGAAACCTTTTTTCAAAACATTAGGGTTTCAACTATTTAAATTTCAAAACAACAAAACTTTTGGGTCCAAATTTAGACTATAAAACCTAAAGGGGAAAATATGAAACTTTTCATAACAACAAGGATCAAATAACAAATAATTTAAATTAAAATTTAATCACATAATTATCCATATTTGATTTATTTAATGATTTCTTGCAAAACAATTTACCAATTTAATCAAAATAATTAATCAATTATCATATAAGGAAATAAATATTTTATTAATTGATAAATATATTTAATTAGATCAAGAATATAGTCAAATATATCATAAAATCGGATTTATATTGATATAATATGATAAGGCAACTATCCTTAAGCAAATACAGCAAGAAATCCCGGATATAGCTCCATCTGACGCTCGAACTCGCCGAGTACCACACTGTACTCGCCGAGTTGAGGCCTACTCGCCGAGTACACTGTGGTACTCGCCGAGTTCAGGAGGCAGAACCACAAAAAACGAATTTTTCAAACATACAAGGCATCAATACAATAGAAACCAATCATGGCTCTGATACCACTGATGAGTTTTAGTCATAATAACATCCTATGTGCTCATGCAAACCCTAAAGCTTGGATCTAAGTTTCTCTATTGTACATGCTTTGAATACAAGACTATAAACCCTAATTCTAGTATATGGAAATTGATATTAACATATAAATGGGTTTAAGATCATACCTTGATTGTTATGTAGCAATAACAATCCCAATTCCTCCTTGTATTGACTTTAGAAAGCTGAGAGTCACAAGTGTCACTCCTCTAATGGCTTACAAACACCAAGAGAAAATGGAGAAGATATAAAGAGAGAGGAGAGGTATAGAATTCGTCCCTAAGAAGCCTTGGGAAGGTCTGGACGAATTATGAGCCAAAGGGGTGTTTATATAGGTGTAGAGATAGGGTTTCAGTCCTTATCCTTATCTAGTTGCTTGCCCACCAAGCGACCCATAAGATAAGCCTTGAATCCTTATCATGGTCGAATTCTAAGACCTTATCACCTTAAATTCGTCCAACCTATCCTTAGGATAATCCTTACCCTATTTTGTAACTATCACATAATTACAATTCAGCCCCTCTAGTTTAATTAATTACATTTGATCACAAAATTAATTCTTAATTAATTATTGACCAATATTAATTAAACAAATATGATTTCTCCTTTGATATATTATTCTTATAACATATTAATAAATCATAATAACCTCTCTCTCTATTTATTTCTCCAATCAAGTTGCTTTGGTGAAGGCAACCCAAAAGGACCATGCACCATCGGGTCAAGTACATACCAAAATAGTTATGGACTTAGACACTAATCCAACAGCTACCATCAAAGTGCTCGTCAAGAGAGGTATGAAATCATCTCTTCCATGATAACAACCCGAATGAAGGATGGTGTACCCATCTTTGGCCACATGTAGAAAATGCAAAGCTATGTAGACCGTCTGCTGAAGTTGAAGGTGAACTTCCCTGAGGAGTTGGCTATTGATATCATACTGCACTCCTTACCTTCTTGTTGTGATCAATGCCAAATGACCTATCACATGAACAAGGAGGAGGTCACACTTAGCAAACTTCAAGGGCTTTTTAAGATCACTGAAACTGGTCTTAAGGGCAAATCGGTTGTTACTACTCCTACTCCTACCGCCACCATGTTCTGGCAATCAGGCAAAGTAGAGAGAAAAATAGGAAGACTCCTTCGAAGGGTACCGAGGGAAAGTCTCTTGATGGCTCTTCTTCAAGTGGAGCCAAAGGTGGTTCCATCACTCCTTCTTCCAACCCTAAAGAAGCTCAATGCTTCTATTGTCAGGAAAAGGGGCACTAGAAACAAAACTGCCCTAAGTACTTGCAATATGTTAAAGATGGGAAGGTCAAACCTACTCATGCAGGGCCTAAGAAGAAGCGAGGATGTGGAGCACGGAAAGATAAACCATATCATGGGTAATAGGAAAGCTTCACCTGTCACCAAGATTAGAGTTTATTCTTTATTGCTAAGTAGTGGGTTAGTGTTAGATTTGAATAAATGTTGTTACTCGTCTGAAATGGCAAGAAATATTATTTCCTTTCATGGTTTGTACAAACAAGGATTTACTTTTTCATTTGATAATGAAATTGGTGGTATTAATGCTTTTTATAATAATGTTCTTTATTTTAAAGCATTACATTGTAATGGTGTATATGAAACTGTGTCGGTTGTAGACAACTTTGGAAATAATGTATTACATATCGATTCTTCCACTAGTTTGGACAAAGCATCCTTGTGGCATTGTCGTCTTGGACATGTGAACAAGAAGCGCATAGGCAAACTCCAGAAGGTTGGAGTTTTGGAGTCGTTTGAGTTAAAGTCTGATGATAGTTGCGAGTCTTGTTTACTTGGAAAAATGACAAAGTCACCCTTCACTGGTTCTTGTGCTAGGGGTGAAGGTTTGTTGGACCTTGTAATGTCTGTGTTTCTAGGCTTGTCATTAATGTTGATATAATAGTCTAGGTTAACCTTTGTAACCCGTTTTGAAATAATAGGAGTGTATTATTTGAGTATTATATGTTTTGTGCTTAATTGTGTGTCTTAATTGAATTAAGTATGAAAATAAGCGTCAAAATGAAATATTAGATAAAGCCGATACCTATGGATAATGTTGTAGTAGTTGAAACGTGGTTTCCGAATATATAAAGAATGCCGAAATCCGAGTTATAACGAAGAAGTTATGATCTGTCGAAGTTTCGCGACAGAACCGGCACGACGCTGAATAACGTAAAAAGTGAAATTATGTTAGAGTGATATTTAGCCCTAGTGATCTAAATGAATGTTGTATAGTTTGTTAAATCGAGAGTGTGCATAAAAAGAATGCCCAAATCTAACTTCGTATGAGGAAGTTATGATTTTTCTAAGTTCCAGCTTAGCAGTATGCAGCCCGAAACTCGAATTCGGGATCGAGTGATTGTTGGTCGAAACAATCTAAATGAGAATCGAAGATCTCGTTGATAGTAGTGCATTGGTGAAAAGACAGACGAAAACGGACATCAGGTGAAGAAGTTATGAATTTATAACGGAGTTTTCATGTCCCGGCCTGCTAAAAACAAATAATAAAAATAAATTCAAAATTAGCCAACGGAGTCTAAACGAAAGTTGTAGAGCGTAGTCTCACCTACGCGTGGATATAAATAACGTCAAAAACGGAGTTCGTATGAAGAAGATATGAATTTCTGAAAATTTTAAATAATTAATATTTATTATTTAATCTTTAATTCGGATGGTTATCCGAAGGAGTCAGCAATCCGATCCACACTACGCCCAACGTACACCGAAGCGTGATCCGCTTCGCACTCAAGTACTTTGATGACGCATGCGGTGACGAATCTGGAGTGCGCCCCGCGTACCGGAGCATTACGCCCAACGTAATGCGAGGCTTCAGCCTCTATAAAAGGGCATGCGAGGGCAGTCGATCCTTTTGTTCAATTTCTCTTCTCTCTCTCTCCCGTTTTGCATCGTTTTGCGTGCAACTTATATCCCAAATCCCCGGTATTAATCCCGAGCCCCGAAGCAAGTCTCGAATCCCCGAAGATCCCGAGAAGTGAGATTCCAGAGCCGAAGCTCTGCCCACGAGAAGCCAATTTTTGTGAAGATCTTCCAGATCTACCGAAGAATACTACTTCTACAAGTCGTAGTGTTTTCCGATCATCTTCTGATCAAGTGAGTGTAGTCACTTTCTTCTAACGCATAATTATGAAGTATTTTATACAAAATACGTGTTATGTGTATATTTTGTTGTTATATGTGTGAATGTATATTCACTTTTTTCTATCTCATAGATATGATTTATTCTTTATGAAATACGTGTTATGTGTATGTGTCTCATCTGTTGTTTGGAATATGTATTGAATGAGAATGCTATACAGGTTTTAAACTATGTATAAATATATATATTTTTATCTACTAATATGTTGGGTAAAACATGGGTAGATAGTTGATGTGTGATAAACAGATGAGAGGCCTCGATGTTGTTGTTGTTGATCTAATTATTCAGCGGAGTATGGATAACGACCACATACTCTTTCTAGACAGTCCTGTGGAACGCTAGCAGGCTCATAACCTGTAGGTGTTGTGAACGATGTGTTCACCGGTGTACTCTATCCCCCTCATGGTTGCCTTTAGGACATCTATTCTTGAGGAAACCCCTTACAGTAATGTCCGTCCCGATGAAAAATCCTAGATCAGGGCCCTTGAGATAGATGTTGTTTTAGGTACGTAGAGTGAGGATAACGGGAATTGGTAATCGGGTTATTGTTGGTTGGTAAATTAAATATATTTATTTATTATGGGTTGAAAACCCTATATGCTCACCAGGCTCCCAAACCCGACCCACTCAGTTTTGTTGTATTATAGGTAGTGGCGCGAGAGCATAAGTTGGACGACTTATCAAGATCTTTTGATATTAGACCAGTTGTTATATGTAACTGTTGTATGATATATCTTTTGTTGTTTATACTTTTGGTCTGTTTATCGGAACATGACATCCCGAATATTGTTATATAATGAAAATGCATCTCTTGATGAAATGCTTTGATAAACTTTATTTTATCATATTTTGTTTTGGGAACAAATTCCACAACTCTTTTAAATCAAAAGGATTTACTCTGAAATTATTTAAAAAGCATAAATTAAAACGGTCTTTTTGATGGGATTTGAGCATTCTAACACTTCTTAAGTGTACATGCAACCCTAATAACCTTGGATCTATGTTTGTCTAATTATCATGCAAAGTTGATTTCCAATGTTATGTTCCTATCTAGCATACACGGGGAACAATATTTCTTTGAATGAAAGATAAACTACATACCTTGTTGTTGAAAGTGTTCCTTAAAACCTTGTGAGCCTAGCACCTCAAGTGTGATGCCTCAAATGCTTCACACAACACCAAATGCAATGAACAAACTTGAGAGAAAACTCTAACACTTGCAAAATCGGCCAAGCCCTCTTCTTCTAGTTAGTGTAGCCATTTTTGGGGAGAAATACATTGCTTATATAGTGTGTTGCATTAGGTAAACCCTAATGTAACATGACTCTTCAATTCTTGATCCATGGGTTAACTCCATGGAGCATCCATGGAGCATCCTATGGGTGGAACCCAACTTGACAATCCATGGAGCCTCTTAGCCCACTATATAAGATATGGAAGATTTACATAATCTACCCATATATCTAATTAGTTATCTTTTGATCACTTAATTAATTCTAAATTAATTCTTGATCAAAACTAATTAAATAATATTATTAATATATTAGAACTTATAATATATTAATAAACCATAAGTGTTATTTCTCTCATTTAGTTTATTCAATTGCATGATGCCATGCAACCCAAATGGACCATGCCGGGTCGGGTTAAGTACATACCAGAAATAGTTATAGACTTAGACACCTTATCCAACACTTTTCTGGCCGTGATTTTAGGGATTTCAAAGAC
The DNA here is from genome assembly GCF_002870075.4 of Lactuca sativa. Taxonomy (NCBI): domain Eukaryota; kingdom Viridiplantae; phylum Streptophyta; class Magnoliopsida; order Asterales; family Asteraceae; genus Lactuca; species Lactuca sativa. Next base: position 46,870,752 of record NC_056623.2, read on the forward strand.
CTCATACACACAGATGTGTGTGGACCCTTCAAAACCGCCACACGGGATGCTAACCGCTTCTATGTGACTTTTACATATGATTATAGTAGATATGGTTATGTCTACTTAATCAAGCATAAGTCAAAAACCTTTGAAAAGTTCAAAGAGTTTAAACATGAAGTGGAGATTCAGTTGGGCGGGAACATTAAGATGCTCCGATCTGATCGAGGAGGAGAGTATCTTAGTACATATTTCCTTGACTATCTTAAGGAATGTGGAATTGTTTTACAACTGATACCTCCCAGGACACCACAGGTTAATGGTGTGGCTGAGAGGTGCAATCGAACCTCGTTGGATATGGTTCGTTCCATGATGAGTCGAGCTTCATTATCAATCTCATTATGGGGGTTTGCCTTAGAGACTACCGCCCATATCCTAAATCTAGTCCCTACCAAGAAGGTTGCCAAAAACACCTCACGAGATGTGGACCGGGAAAGTTCCCAATTTAGATCACATCAATATTTGGTGTTGTGTGAAACATTTGAGGCATCACATTTGAGGTGTTAGGCTCATAAAGTCTTAAGGAATCCAAGCAACTATGAAAGTATGTCATTCTACTAGTTTTTATATTACATGTACCCCATGCCATGCTAGTTAGGATGTAAACAGTGGAAAATTCTTATTTGCATGAATATTAGAGAAAACATAGATCCAAGGTTTCTAGGGTTGCATGTACACCATAGGAGTGTTAGAATGCTCAAAACCCATCAATACCAGGGTGCCCAACCTACCCCTGTTAGACATACCTGGGTGTCTGACCTACCCATGTCAGGGATATCTGGGTGCCCGACCTACCCTCCGGTTTATCTCAACCGGTTACGGAGACTATTTTACCCCTACCACTACTACATAATAACAAATCATAAACATAATGCTAGGCATACATGGGTATTGTCTACCCTTTCGGTTTCTTTCAACCCATAACTGGGGACTATTTTACCCCTCCTATCACTATCACATAATATCATAACATCCTAGCACATAAAGTATAACAAATAGTGGCATACCTGACAATTATCTCAAAACAATCATCTCAACTATAAACAATTACTAGTGGGCCGACATTGGTGCCTTCGACCCACTTCTATTGGAAGGTAACTCACCTCGCAAAGCTAAGTGTCGAATCTCGCCGCACGGAATACCCAACAGTTGCTCTAACGACTCCCCGAATATCATTATCATAACAACACTTAATCAAAATCTAGAATACTACTTAGGGTAAAATGACCATTTTACCCCTTGGTCTAATTTGGACCATACCCAAGGTCCAATTCCATCTTATTTTTCCCAGCCCACTAATGGCCCACTAAAGCCCACTAATGGCCCAATTTTCTAAATTAGGCCCAATTCCTCAAATGGGTCTTATCATAAGCCCAATAAATCCTTATCCCAAAATAAATAATTTTGAGTGGTCCTATATGGCCCAAAATAAATAACTTTGACATGGGGCCCAATTATCCAGGCCCAAACTTCTTAGGCCCAAAAGCCCAAGTTTGCCACTCTGCATGCGTACGCACGGCGTACCTGGCACGTACGCCCAACGTACACTGACCTTGATCAAAAGTGGGAAGTTGACCCAGTACGCGCAGCGTACCATGGTGTATGCCCGACGTACCGGCCAACTTCCTTGGTGCTCCATTTATGACTCAATCCATTAAATCCTCACTTCCAGAATGTAGATCCAAGTCCTTTAGGACATCCTAGTCCATAAAGTCACAAACTTTATGTGCTTGCATGCATGGTTGGGGGGTCAAAACATGATTTTGATCCTTTAACAAACTTTGTGACCATCAAACACTTGCATGGTTGTGGCTTAAACATTATGGTCCAATTTTTATGACTCTAAGTGCTTTTAAGAGCTCAAAAGGATAACTATTATGGTCTGAAACTATCAAGATTCAAACAACCTCAACAATGGAGTCCAAAAGAGACATAAAACATCCCAAAGTCAAATCTAATCATGCAATGATCAAGTTTGAAGCTCGATACCTCAAATGAGTCAGAAATGGTGCTAATCTCCTGGATCTACAAGCTCCCTTTGAATCCTTGCTCATTCTTCAAACTTATTTCTCTTCCAAAACACCAAAACAACACTAAAATGCTCTCAAGTGGCTACCAAATCACAAGAACACACAAATATGGGTTATGGTTTTCGTGGTGGCTATCTAAGGGTGAGAGGGAGGCTGGACCAAAGGCATAAGGTCCTTTATATAGGGATCAAACCCTAAAATTTAGGGTTTTAGAATCTGCATACGTACCCTGTGAGTACCTTATGGTACGCTGGGCGTACATGCATGACTTCTGCGTTCCAATCTCTTGAGTACGCTGAGCGTACTTGGCATAGTACGCCCCGCGTACGACACTTCTCAGTTCAATCATAAGGATCCAATGTTCCAATCCCAAACCGATTCCATTCATTAAGCAAATAATAATATAATTAGTACCTTATTAATCCCAGATGTTACAAATCTCCTCACTTGAATTAGACTTTGTCCTTGAAGTCTGTTGCTGTTGTTGGGAATAATTCGGGGTAATGCTCCCTCATCTCGTCATCTAGCTCACACATCCATTCCGTGTCCTACGGTGCTGCCACTGCACCTTCACCAGCTCTACTTCCTTGTTTCTCAGCGCCTTCATCTTCCTGTCGAGAATGGCTACCGGTCGCTCGATGTAGTTCAGGCTGTCATCCACCTGAATATCCTCTAGAGGCACCACTGTGGAGTCATCTACCAAGCACTTACGTAGCTAGGAGACTTGAAAGGTGTTGTGGATCTGACTAAGCTCGACTGACAGATCCAGTCGATACACAACCCGGCCCACTCGGGCCAATACCCTGAATGGTCCAATGCATCTGGGGTCCAACTTGCCCCGCTTCCTGAACCGGATGAAACCTTTCCAAGGTAACACCTTCAGGAGGACCATATCTCATACCTGAAACTCCAGGTCTGATCTTCGTCTGTCGGCGTAGCTCTTCTGCTGACTCTGGGCTGTCTATTCCGGACCTGCTGTATCCTCTCTATCGTCTTGAGTACCTCTTCGGTACTCCCCATGATCCTCTGCCCAACATCACCCCAACATATTGGGGTTCTGCATTTCCTCCCATGTAACATCTCGAAGGGAGGACGTTCGATTCTTGTGTGGTAGCTATTATTGTAGGAGAAATCTGCCAAGGGAAGGTAGGTATCCCAGCTACCACCAAAGTCTAATACGTACGCCCGCATCATGTCCTCTAAGGTCTGGATGGTCAGCTTACTCTGACCATCTGTCTGGGGGTGAAAAGTCATGCTAAAATGCAGACGAGTACCCAACTCGTCATGAAATTTCTTCCAGGATCTGGAAGTAAACCGTACATCTCGGTCAGAAGTCACGGAAACTGGCACTCCATGTCGAGCTACTACCTCTCTGATGTAGATGTCGGTCAGCTTCTCACCCGAAATGCTCTCCTATATCGGGATGAAATGGGCACTCTTGGTCAACCGATCCATGATGAACCAAATCAAATCCAATCCTCGTGCGGTCCTGGAAAGTTTTGTGATAAAATCCATAGAAATATCCTCCTATTTCCACACAGGGATGTCCAATGGATGCGTCTTGCCGTGAGGCCTATGATGCTCAGCCTTGACCTTCCTGCAGGTCAAACAACTCTCAACGTATCGGGCTACATCCCGCTTCTTGCAGGGCCACCAGTAATCAGTATGAAGATCTCTATACATCTTCGTCGCCCTGGTAATTTGGACTTGTGCGCCTCCTCCATCAGGATTTGGCGCATACTTCCTGCGTACGGAACCCACACTGTGCGTTGGAATGTCAACAGCTTGCAGCTATCATAGTTGAATGAGGAAATCTGACCCACGATATGCTCACTCTTTCGTTGTTCCTCATTCATAGCCTCCTGTTGGGCCTCCCAGATCTTCTCAAAAAACGGAGTTACTACTGTTATCGTCAGACATATGTCTCTGATCGGGGCTGTGAATACCTTGCGGTTAAGTGCATCGGCCATAACATTGGCCTTCCCCGGGTGGTAGAGGATCTTATAGTCGTAATCCTTCACCACCTCTAACCACCGACGCTGCCTCATGTTCAGATTCCGCTGATCTAAGAGGTACCTCAAGCTCTTGTGGTCCGAGTAAATGGTACAACGGACCCAATAGAGGTAGTGTCGCCAAATCTTGAGGGCGAAAACAACTGCCCCCAACTCCAGGTCATGCGTCAGGTAGTTTCCCTCGTGAGGCTTCAGCTGTCTCGAGGTGTAGGCGATGACGTGCCCTCTCTGCATCAACACTGCGCCCAAACCCGAGATGGACACATTGCAGTATACTACAAAATCCTCCACGCCCTCTGTCAGGGCTAAGATCGATGCCTCGCACAACCTCTGCCTCAATGTCTCGAACGCTGTCTGCTGGTTAGGCCCCTAACGAAATACAACAACGTTCTTTGTCTGTCGGGTCAAGGGTATTGCTATCATGGAGAAGTCCTATATGAATCTACGGTAATAACCTGCTAACCCGAATAACTTCGAATCTCATATGGAGACTTCAGAACCTCTCATCTCATCACGACCTCCACTTTGGCCGGGTCGACCAAAATACCGTTCTGCTTGACAAGGTGCCCCAGGAACTACACCTCGTGCAACCAGAACTCGCATTTGGAGAACTTGGCGTACAAGCTCTCCCTCCTCAGGGTATCCAACACCTCCCACATGTGTTCCTTATGCTACTCCTATGTATTGGAGTAAACCAAGATGTCATCAATAAATACTATCACAAACCAATCCAACATCGTTCTGCATATGCGGTTCATGAGGCCCATGAATGCGGTGGGGGCATTAGTGAGCCCAAAAGGAATCACAATGAACTCGTAGTGGCCATAGCGAGTCCGGAAAGCAATCTTCTGCACATCCTCATATCTAACTCGCATCTGGTGGTAGCCTAAACGCAAATCTATCTTGGAAAACCAAGATGCCCCCTGTAGCTGGTCAAAGAGATCATCAATCCTCGGGAGTAGGAAACGGTTCTTCACCGTTACCTTGTTCTGCTCCCGGTAGTCTATACACATCCGATGTGACCCGTCCTTCTTCTTCACAAACAAGATTGGGGATCCCCAAGGCGAACTGCTCGGTCCGATAAATCCCTTGTCTAACAACTCCTACAACTGTGTAGACAACTCATGCATATTGGGAGGAGCCAACCAATATGGTGCCTTAGCTGTCGGAGCCGCACCCGAAACTAGGTCAATCCTAAACTCCACCTGTCTCTCCGGAGGTATCCAAGGCAACTCCTCTGGAAATACGTCTGGTTACTCTTGCACAACTAGCACATCACTCACAGTCGCCTTACCTGCCTCCCGGGTATCCATAACGTAGGCGACATACCATGTGCAACCCTGCTGAAGGTAGCGCCTAGCCCTCGTTGCTGAGCACAAAGCTGGTCCACGCTGCAACCTCTCGCCCTAAATGACCAACTCTCCCCCACTTGGGATATTGACATGTACAAACTGTTGCGCACAGTCGATCACCACCCTATTAGGGCTCAACCAATCCATGCTTATGACGACCTTGTTCCCATGCAACATAATGGGAACCAAATCCACGTGGTAACGCTCGTCATACATCCTCAAAACACAATCTCGGTAGACCTCCGATGCCCGGACAGATCGGTCGTCAGCAATCTCGACATCTAAAGGGCAATCCAACATGTCTGAAGACTCAGAAAACCTCTTGTTAAGAGCAAGAGAAACAAATGATCGGGTAGCCCCCGAGTAAAATCACACATGTACTGGGATGTCGTTCACATGGAACAATCCTAAATAAAACACATAAAACATAGAACATAAATATCATAACCGACATGTAATAAGAGTTATGTAGAAGAAAACATACCCGTCACCACATCCGGTGCGGCATGTGCCTCCTCGGCGGTCAGCTGGAAGGCTCGGCTCCTCACCATTAGAACATCTATCTTGCCCTGTCGGCCATCCATGATCCGTAGGGTCGCTGGAGCTAGCGTCGCCACTGGCGCTCTTGATGTCAATCTCGGGCAACTAGCCTTTTTATGGACCTTCTGATTGAAATGAAAGCAAATCAGGTTTGATGTTTGAATGGTGGGGGTAGGGGCAGTACAATCCTTCCCAAAGTGCCCAGTCTTGCCGCACTTATAGCAACCAGATTCCCCAGCTCTGCAAACCCCCTTGTGTGGCTTGTCGCACTTCCTGCAGTGGCTCCGACCCTGGTGGCCCTTCGACCTCGAGTCGAATCCCTTGGGTTTCTTCCCAGAAACCCCCGTTGCTTGCCCAGTCTCTGCCTTCCTCCTCATAATGTGCTCTATATCAATCTCCCTCTCCATCTCCCTCGCAATCATGTCATCCAAATTCGAGCATGCCGAGTAGCTGACATTTTCCGAATGTCAGCTCTCAGCATGTCATGGTACTGGGTCTTCTTCATCTCCTTGTCACCCATGTACTGAGGCACCAGTAAGGTCCTCTCCCTAAAATTGGCAGTAATCTCCGCCACCGACTCAGTAGCTTGCCTCATATCTAGAAACTCATTGGCCAACTGTTGAAGCTCTACAACCAATGCAAACTCAGCCCTAAACCTGGTCACAAAGTCCGACCAGGTCATAGCCTCAATTGTTGGGGCTCTCAATGAATCACTGACTGCCTTCCACCAGTCTCTAATTTTGTCTCTCAAACATCTTGCAGCATACCAGACCTTTGACCCCTCAAGGTAGAAGCTCGTCAACTATGCATACTTGATGTCTGCAATCCATCTCCTGACCATAATGGGGTCCTTCACCCCGTGAAAGTCTCACGCACCACATCCCCTGGAGTCCTTGAAGGAGAGTATGCACGTCCCTGACTGGCTAGGTGCCATGTCACTACGGAATGCCCTGAGGCGATCCTCCATCAGCTTAATGATCCTTTCCTTGATCGACCTGAAAATCACCTGGGTCGCCTCAAGGATTCCTCTTGTATTCTCAGACGCGTTGAACTTGCGTAATTCATCATCAACCGGCTTGGAACCTGATCCCGAACCTGAACCTGAACCTGATCCAGACCCTGAACCTCCTGCTCCGTGACATGTCACTACCATTCTAAAACAAAACGCATAATCGTCAGGGTCATACATAATCTCGAGAGGTCTCACACACTCTTCAAGTTCGCTGGTTCTATCTCATCCCTCCTTGACTTGATACCGATCATCTGCTTTCAGTAGTACCGGCCCATACTACCTTCCATATCTATCCGTACTTTCCTTAAGGATTTCCTTGACTTCACCAAGTCCCTTTCACTACTACTTCTTACTACACTAACCTCATCCTAGGCTTATCCTAGGGTAACCTCCAACCCACTCTCCGTCATCAGCGGCATAAGAAGTCCCTACTACCTCTCCTTAACTAGCTCACTAATACCATTACATATTACTAAGACCAGATAATTCTTCGAATGAGAGGTCCTACCCTAAAACGGTTGGACTCAGACAAGAGCTGCGAAATAGGGCTAGACCTAACCTTCTGAAATTATTTACTCCTTGTAATATGTAACTTAACGTATTCGTTTACTATTTAGTTAAAGATAACTAGAACTCCTAAAGCACAAAGCAATCAACCTTTGGGCATTGAGTAACCCAAACCAAGCATATCCTAATCAGGTTATCATATCACTAACTAGTCAGTACTATCATGCAACTCAATAAGCACATAAAACAGGCATCTTCCTAGATCATTATCCCTAATCTAGCATGTGGTTCTCATACACATAAAATAGGTATGTAAGGCATCCTTCCTAGACCCTTAGCCCTAATCTCGCATGCAGTTCTCATCATCATATCATATGTCATAGCAAACATGTATGAGTATCTTGGGGAAAACTTACTTGATCTTGTCCGATTGCACGCATCACACACCTTGTTCTTCTCAAAAGTCTTAACTTTAATTTTTTTTAAAATTACTTTTTTTTCCTTGTAAAATCTTTCAAACCCTCGATTTGAGTCCTGACACCCCCGAAGATGTGTCCGACTCCCTCAAACCAAGGCTCTGATACCAACTTGTTGTTGGGTTTTGTGCATTCTAACACTCCTAGGTGTACATGCAACCCTAAATACCTTGGATCTATGTTTTCTCTATTATACATGCAAATAAGAACTTCCAAGGTATTATCCTAATCTAGCATACAAAACAATAATGTAACAAGATAGAATACATACCTCTTGATGTAGAAAGTCTTCATGAAGCTTGAGTGCTTAGTGCCCCAAGTGTGACACCTCAAATGGAATCACAATCATCAAAACACTTAGAATGACTTGAGAGAATTCTACACTCACCAAAATCGGCTAGCCCTTTCTTGAATACTACTAGTGGCCGATTTTTTCCTCAATAATAAGATGCTTATATAGTTACACAATTAGGGTAAACTCTTAATTGTCATGGCTTTCCATTTCCTTGGATCCATGGGTACAAATACACCATGGAGCATCCATGGACCATCCTATGGGTTTTAGCCCAACTTGATTATCCATGGAGCATTAGCCCACTATACAAGTATGGATGATTTACACAATCAACCCATATATTTAATTAGTCTTCTTTTGATCACTTAATTAATCCTAGATTAATTCTTGATCAATACTAATTAAATAATCTTATTATTCTTATTATTAATATACTAGAACTTATAATATATTAATAACCATAAGTGTCTTATTTCTCTCATTCAAGTGCATGATGGTATGCAACCCAAATGGACCATGACGGGTCGGGTCAAGTCTTACCAAATATAGTTATGGACTTAGACATTAATCCAACAGTCTCCCACTTGGATAAGTCTAAAACTATTATTGCGTATGACTTCAGGAACCAACCGGCAATCGTAGCTCTCAAAAGCTTCTGTCGAACTCTGACCTTGTAGATGAACTCTGACCTTTGTCAGTGACTTGTCCATTAGATAAGGGATCATATATTCCTCCATTCTAGATATCATATGGACTGAGACATGGATTATAATCATTCTCTCTGTCCATTTGTTGTTTCCCGATTTCCGATTTATGACAACTGACTAATTGAACAAATCAAATCAGTCCTGGCCCGGCCGAGCACTTCCATTTGTCATCATCAAATCATCGAGGGGCCCACAGATATCGCTTTTATCCCGAAGGTAAAAGGAACGGATAAACTTCGACTCATATGGCTTGTTCTACTACTTGTTGAATCATACACAAAGGCACGTTTTATAGCACCGAGTTACCAAATGCGTTTTCGTGCTATCAATGTACTATCAACTCATAGTAACAACTCATATCTCTAGGTTTGAAGAATATAAGATATTATCGTCTCATGATCACTCGTGATAAAATCCATGAAGTGATTCCAATGAGCGCGGGTTGAATCCAATACTCAGAACTTATGAGCACTCATGATTGTTGTAGCCTTGTCCAACACCTTAGACCACTACAACCCATCATGACAGTCTTAATTCATATCTACTTCCAAAATACGACCGACTGTGGATGGTTTGAATAACTTAGTCATTCCGGAAGAATAACTTAGTTTATTCGGGAAGTCAAAACATGCAAAGTGAAACACAATAATAATTGAATCCAATATGGTATCAACCCTTTGAACATAAATAAAACACCTTTTATTTATCACCATATGATTACACATTATTCATTGTACACTGTTTCAGCTATCAACTTTATTCTTGAATTTAAAACAATAGTTGTCCCATGCTCCAAGCATGTACACTATGTTTTTTTTCAAAACACTAGTCATGCCACACACCAAGTATGCATACTATGTTTGTCTATGATCTTTACTTTGTGAACTAGATCAATTGAACATTACTTCAAATGATTCTCTTTTCACACTCCCAAATGCTTACTGCAAATGCAAGAATTTCAAATTCATGCCATTTACTGAAATCTGTTAGATTCTAAACTTATATGCATTGATCCTCTTGTAATTATTATGCACAAAGTCATAAAGACTTGACAACAAACATTACAGAGCATTACAAAGGAGATCAACTTCTTGGAAACATCCTTCTTGCATTAAGTTTCCTTAATCTTACACAGATTTGAAAATTCTAACTTTGAAACATTTCCAGATTCCATTTTGACTATCACTTCTGAACAAGAGTTGCCTCCTTACAGATTATGTCAATATGGTCCTTCCAGAATTATCACTATACTTCCAACTGTCCTTGAGCAACCAATCTTTGGTAAACCTTAGATTGTCCTCGACAATTGTTTAATCCTTTTAGTCATATCCAGTTCTAAACCTTTTCCCTTCTTAATGCCCCAGGCATTTGGAAAATTTTAGAACGGATGATTATAGCACATGTAATCGATCCTATATACGAAGCATATGGGACACGATTCATGATGTCTCACATAAAGACTAAACCAGTCTTTTGCTATAACATTTCCATTTCAATTTGCCAAGTTCTCATAATTCAGATTATGAAAAGGGATGCCGTAATCATAATCGAATTTTAGAACGCAAATAATGGACTCATATACAGAATTTCCTTATGTTGAGCCATTCCAACATGAAATTCATATATATATCCTTGACTAAATGATTAAAACCTCATATCTAAACCTTATAGATTTGATATGAAGTATAATTTCCTCTCCCTTAATTATAGCAAAACAACTTTTTCCCAATTGAAATTTTTTGTTTTCTATAATTAACATTGCTAACTTGCAATACTTATCATAATTATCATGCTCCCACTAACATGATGATTATTAGCATAACACTTATGCTCCCACTAGCTTTGACATGTACTCAGAAATCAGCTGACTTTCTTACCAAAGTTCAGATTTCTGATACTAGATTGTTTTGATAAGTCTTTATCAAAATCATACACCTTCCCTTAGATAGCACACTTGTGTATCTAAACAATTATGAAGAGGGATGCCGTAATCATAATGTTTAGACCTTTTTGCCACTTCTCACAAGTCCAGGTTAGTGTGCTGGTTAACCACACGCGCTCCACTAACGACTTTGAGAATGCAAATATCACAATTGCTATCTAGATAAAATCTACTTAGTGAAAGTGTTTCCTCACCATCATTTTCATGAATCGGAGAGAAACCTTATGACACTTAGATTTATATGGTGTATGAGTTCCTACCCATATGAATTTGTCAAACCATAATCACAAGACAAAGATAATGACAAATCCAAAACCATATGGATTGAACTCAATCTTAACTTCTTGCCACCTGGCAGCTCAAGGGCCTGCCATTGCTTCCAAGTTGTTATGCAACAAACTGAGAACTCTAAGAACTCATATGCAAAGCCAACTTTAACTGGAATGGGCACTGATATGTCAACACAATAGATTATAAACCTCAAATTGTGTGCTAGAGAAGAACTTTAGGTTTTATTCTTGATTAGTTCTTGAGACTTTCAAGACCTTTAAGACTCCCACTGTCCTCTTGACATATGAGACTCCCTTGTCAAACATCCAAGAGATAGTGCGGATTCTAATCAAGAAAAACACTTTACCCAATTGGCCTAAGTTGGTCTTTGTTTTATCCAAAACATCACAACTTACCAATTTCAAATGTACAAGAGTAGAAAACTTTTACTCTTACATTTGACAAGTGTTTTAAACCTTCTTTAAGACATGTCACTCAAATGACAATCTTGGAGTATGACTCTAAGACTTGTATTGGAACGAAGTATGACTCATCTTCTTGATTTAACCATTTCAACAATTCAAGTTCCTCTTCTTAGTCATAAGAATGCACTAAGATTTCCTTAGAGAACTAATTTTGATATGGTTTCTTAATCATTAAGATGATCACAAAACTGATACTAAAGTACTCTCCCATCTTTTCAGATTTGAGAAACTTTTATCCTTCTGCCTTATTTGATTCTTCTTATCGATCTTTAGTGGTGGACTTAATCAGTGCACAAGAATGTGTACTCGATCCCTAAGTCCTTTACTTGACTCACACATCCATGTGAACAAGTAATTAGTCTTAATTTTCCAAAACTTGAAAGTTCTCATTCATCATGCTATACAACTTGCATGATTCCAAGTTCCGGTCCAATTGAAACTTGGGTGATGAGAATCTTTCCTTATTTGGTAAATTTAGACATTACCACAAATGAAAGAATCAATTTCATACTTCCACTCTTGCTACTAATGGAATCTTATAAGCAACAAAAATTTCCACAGATGCCATTGTAAGGATATTTTAAAATAAATAAAATCAAAAATTTCCTTTTATTTTAAAACTTTGCGGAAAAACTATCCTTACAATCCATATGAAAACTTGTTGTTATCTATTCCTAAGCAATATCTCATAACTCCTAAGAAGTAGCTCAAGAATCCGATTTTTCAAACTATGCGATAGAAATCCATCTATGCGATCAGATTCAGCATATTCTTCCTTTAAGTTTCTTCACTTTCCTTTGATTCTTAAACCATCACCATGCGACCCGGTCACATCATGTATCAAGAATCTCAGAATAGAAACTTAACAGAGTTAGATAGTGGATTTTACCTGAAGTAGAGTCAAACTTATTGACTTTAACATCCTTAGGTAAATTTGGCAGCTTCGCAACCAATGCCCTTTCTTTGGCAATACAAACATATGGACCCTTTGATAATGGTACACAGGACTATCACAGACTTAGCTTTTCTCTTTACCATTTGGTCAACCGAGTTGACTATAGCCGATCCCTTTCCATTGGGAAGAGAATGCTTTACTGGATATCCAATGTCATCATTGTCAATGTCCATAAAGTTTTAGGAAGTTGATCTTAACAAATAGATAAGATCATTAAGGGTCTTGTCATAGTCTTTTTCATAGGTGTTCCAAAAGAACTCACTATGTGACTTAGAAAGTAGTTGAACCACCAACTTTCTCAAGACTTTGACACCCAACTCTCCCGGGTTGTCAATATGTGACTACATCTCCAAGATGTGACCACACCTAGACCTTGCCTTGCCTAATAGGGCCTGAGTGACCTTAAACTTTTCAAGAACTTGTGGGTTAGGGAGAATAATTTGAAGAGGTGAAGAAGTATGATATCCATGGGACATCATCTTCATTAGGAAACCTTGTTTCAAGAGATTTGGGAAGATCATAGGTGTCTAAACCAGACATCTTTTGGGAGATATTCAAGATAGTTGATTTAAAGTCCTTAATATGACACCCAATATGAAATATTAAGGCTAGGACCCAACAAACTATTTTATAACTTAGAAGAGGTATGCCGTAATCCAAGCTATAAAATATTTGAAGGTAGGTGAATGACGATTCACCAATTTCCACCAAGATAAACGAAATGTATTATTAGGTTTTAATTGGTTTTGAAACTCCTAGATCTTTGAGATTCATTGAACTTTTCAAAGGCATGTTTCAATCTCGAGTGTGCCCTTCAGGTTTTGTGACTGGGATGCCGAGGATCACAAAACAAGGTGTGAAGTAACCATGCAAATCACTTGGTACCCTTAATAAATTACCCCTCAATCGATGTGCCGGTTAACCACACACGCTCCATCGATACTATGATAAATATTAAGTCACCCTTTACCTACCTTGTTAAGTCCAAGTTAGTGTGCCGGTTAACCACACACGCTCCACTAACGACTTAGACAAAGTGTAAAGTGCAATTTCATGGATTAGCACCTTATTCACATTTTTCCTAAGAAACTAAGATTGGGTATTATTAAGAGTTTAGTTACTTAGTATTATCATTAATACTTTTAATGAAGGGAGAATTCTAGTCCTGTCAAACCCGTTCGGCTAACGACCCTCCACCAGTCAAGCAAGCGGTGGGTGAGAGTGGACACCCATTAAGTTGCCATTTTATAGGCAACAACCTTATACCCACCTTATAGACCGGCTTCGTGAATGAGGCGTACTAGCGGTAAGACTGACTTTACTCTTATACATATATATATATTATTAACTTATAATATTATAAAGTATAAGGGTTGAATTTTAACTTTTAAAATTCTAAGGGCTAACTTGGAATTAAAGTATTCATAAGTGAAAACTTTACAAATTCCAAAACTTGAGGGAAAGTTTTGAAACTATTCAAAACTAATTAATTCCATAACTTATGTGTTTAAAGTAGTTTTAATCCAAAAACTCTTCAAGTTCCATAACTTGAGGACAAGTTATGGAAGACTTTAAACTAATAAAAGAATTAACTTTTCTTTATTTTATAACTTATGGAATTAATTAAGGTTACACTTTTTTTTATTTTATTTTATTTTATTAAATGAAGAGACTCTTGGTCCTCCATAACTTGAGGACAAGTTATGGAGTCATAAAACCATTTAATTAGAACTAGACTCTTCATTTTGTAACCTTTGCCAATTTTTATGAGTTTTATGATTCTTAAATGTGACTTTTCATATAACTTGAGGACAAGTTACAAAAACACATTTTTGAATCAATTCTTAGATTAATTTGGATTAAAACCAACTATCACATAATTTTCATCATTAATCCAAATTCACTCATAAAACAAGATAACACAAAAAACTTTTGGTGATCCATAACTTATTCTTAAGTTATGTAATCCTTTAAAACATTAACACCAAATTTTGTAACTCCAAAAAAACTTTGAATCAATTTTTTTTTTAAAACCTTTTCAAATCCATAACTTATGGAGGTTTCAAAAAAAAAAAAAAAACTTTTTAGATCAAACTTTTAAAACTAATAAAATAATCATATTATTTTATCTTTTATTAAATTTGACCTAATTCAACTCATAAAGCAAATTATTCAAATTTTACAAATAATTAGTTTTTCACAAGAACAAGTAATTATCTTAAAATTTGACAAACTTCATGGTTTTTTTTTTCCAACTTTGAAAATAAAATATTTGCATCAATATAACAGAAAACAACCCGTGGCTCTGATACCACTGTTGGGTTTTGTGCATTCTAACACTCCTAGGTGTACATGCAACCCTAAATACCTTGGATCTATGTTTTCTCTATTATACATGCAAATAAGAACTTCCAAGGTATTATCCTAATCTAGCATACAAAACAATAATGTAACAAGATAGAATACATACCTCTTGATGTAGAAAGTCTTCATGAAGCTTGAGTGCTTAGTGCCCCAAGTGTGACACCTCAAATGGAATCACAATCATCAAAACACTTAGAATGACTTGAGAGAATTCTACACTCACCAAAATCGGCTAGCCCTTTCTTGAATACTACTAGTGGCCGATTTTTTCCTCAATAATAAGATGCTTATATAGTTACACAATTAGGGTAAACTCTTAATTGTCATGGCTTTCCATTTCCTTGGATCCATGGGTACAAATACACCATGGAGCATCCATGGACCATCCTATGGGTTTTAGCCCAACTTGATTATCCATGGAGCATTAGCCCACTATACAAGTATGGATGATTTACACAATCAACCCATATATTTAATTAGTCTTCTTTTGATCACTTAATTAATCCTAGATTGATTCTTGATCAATACTAATTAAATAATCTTATTATTCTTATTATTAATATACTAGAACTTATAATATATTAATAACCATAAGTGTCTTATTTCTCTCATTCAAGTGCATGATGGTATGCAACCCAAATGGACCATGCCGGGTCGGGTCAAGTCTTACCAAATATAGTTATGGACTTAGACATTAATCCAACACTTGTAACATCCCAAAATTCAAGACCAAAAATTTCATGTTTAATTTAATAATTTATAAAACATATTATTGAAAACATCATGAAGTTATCTCATATCATAAAAACTCATACGTCATATGTCTCAAAACATGTCATAATATAATAATGTCAAAGTACAAAAACCCAAGAACATCATAGTGCGGAAAATCGTGGTGTGCTATACGCTACAATCATGTCGGCTCCTTTCCTTTCGAAGAGGAGGTACCTGAAACCAAAACTATAAACCATAAGCACGAAGCTTAGTGAGTTCCCCCATCATACCACATACCATACAATAAACATACTGTCAGACATATATGGGTGCCCGACCTACCCAATTGAGCATACTTGGGTGCCCAACCTACCTCTGTCAGACATACTGGGTGCCTAACCTACCCTTGTCGGACATACCGGGGTGTCCGACCTACCCCTGTCAGGCATATCTGGGTGCCTAACCTAACCTCCGATTTATCTCAACTGGTTACGGGGATTATTTCACCCCTACCACTACCACATAATAACATAACATAAACATACTGCTAGGCATACATGGGTACTGTCTACCCCTTGGGTCTTTTTAAACCAGTAACCGAGGACTATTTCACCCCTCCTACCACTATCACATAATATTATAGCCTCCTAGCACAAAAAGCATAGCAGATAGTGGCATATTAGACAATTATCACAAAGACAATCATCTTAACTATAAACAAGTACTAGTAGGCAGACATTGGTGCCTTCGACCCACTTATACTAGAAGGTAACTCGCCTCGCAAAGCTAAGTGTCGAATCTCGTGGCAAGGAATCCCTAACAGCTGCTCCAACGACTCCCCGTCTATCATTATCATAACAACACTTAGTCAAAATCCATAATACTAATTAGGGTAAAATGACCATTTTACCCCTTGGTCTAATTTGGACCATACCCAAGGCTCAATTCCATCTTATCTTTCCCA
This sequence comes from Lactuca sativa, assembly GCF_002870075.4. NCBI lineage: Eukaryota > Viridiplantae > Streptophyta > Magnoliopsida > Asterales > Asteraceae > Lactuca > Lactuca sativa. Next base: position 46,887,416 of record NC_056623.2, read on the forward strand.
GCCCACTAATAGCCCAATTTTCTAAATTGGACCCAACTCCTCAAATGGGCCTTATCATAAGCCCAAAATAAATAATTTCGAGTGGCCCAATATGGCCCAAAAGGCCCAATACTCTAAGTCTCAGTTCTAGTCCCATAAACACTGCTCCACAGTGGGCTGTCACACCCCCAAACCAGAACGGCGAAAACGTCTGGGTTGGATGACTTCATGTACAATATCATAACAATCGAATATAAATAAAACATAGCAACACAAACATTCATACATTGAGATTTCTAGTTTACATTGTTTACAAAATTTGTTTATTCAAAAGTTAAATACAAATAACTGAAAAGTAGAAAACATGCAACAACGACGCCGACCCTCAAGATGGTTTGATTACCTGTTTACTGATTTCCTGAGAATACAAGTGATTTTGAAAAGTGTCAACAATTAAGTTGGTGAGTTCATAAGCATTTTTTATGACAAGGATTTGTAACGGTTTTGTGTAAAATGATTTTGTGTACTTCTAGAAAATCCGATATTTTCTTTAAAATCGAGTTGTGAGCTTTATACCAAAACTCAATTGTATGTATTTCATTTGTATCTCTTCCTTGTAAAATGGATATGTATGTTTCCAGAAAATCAAATTTTTTTCTTAACTATGAACTGTAGACTTAAACCCCAAGACCGAAATGTAAGTAATGATGTATTGAAAATAGTATGTAGTCTCATATTTTTATAAAACTAATGAAGTGTAAGTTACTCCGTAAACCAAGTAGTTTTGTTAATCCCTATGTGAGTTATTATAACCATGTTAATATGACTGATATGCTTGAACGACGTTCTTCAGGCGTCGGAGCTGGTATACATTTGTCATCCTAGACTTGTCGGTCTAACTGTAACTAACAGTTGAGGTGCGGGGTTGTCAATCCTGTATAGATCTACACACAAGTATCTCGCTCTCCCTCAAGGAGGCTATGGTTATAATGCAAGACTTAAGGTGTACACTAGGTAGGTACGGTGAGGTGAATGTCTCACAAGAGCATCAACAGATTTACGTGAACTATGACTCCTTTTTCTTGTAAAATGAAATAATTATACCTTTGAATAATTATATGGTTCTTTTGAAACGAAAATGAGGTTTTGTGACTCCCAAACTATACTAATTATAGTTTATATTGTATGCTTGTTGAGACTATTTATATAATCTTTTATATAAATATAAAGTTGTTATCTTGTCTAGTGTCAAAATATGAAATCAAAACATGATATTTTTGGGTTGTAACCCACCAACTTAGTAAATGACTACAATGTAACCAATTTTGCTAGAAAATATATATTTTATTATAAGTTTCCAAAACCTTGTAGTTTTCCAAATCATACTTTTCCTTATAATGTTTATAGCATATAATGAGTTATGTTTTTGTTAGCTTTGCATATCAAAACTAATATATCACAAATGTTGTATAAAAGTAGTGAAAATCATACCTTATGCAAATAATATCTTATTTTTAACATAAAGATGAAAACATGTAAGTATTTGTGTGATAAACAAAGTTTTACTTGTATCCCCCCCCCCCTCGCCTAAAACATGAAAAAGCTTGAAAATGGGGGGTATGAACTCACCTTGAGTGGTTTTGTGGGTTATTTGAGAAGATGGTGTGAAGATTTCCAAGCCTAACACTTGAATGTGGTGGTTGAACTTTCTTGGCAAGAATGTTATCCTAAGAGTTTAACACATAATAATATGTGTGTAAATATAATGAAACTAACGTAAAAGTGTATAAATACACTAGATTTGAAAAAAAAATACTTACCAAGAATCTAAGAATAATCTTGGAGAACTTGAACTTGGAGGATGTTTGGTTATGGTTCTTGAGAGAGTGTGGAGTAATAATAGATAGAACGGAAAAAGGTGGTGTTTGTGGAGATGATTTCGTCCAAAGATAAGGTGGGAATTGATGGGATGTTTACTTGGAAATCTGTTGGTTAATTACTTGGAATACTATTGGGTAATATATAGCATGGGAAAAAGAGGAAAAGCATCTAAATCACAATGTCAAAAGCTCTTATCTGCTTCCCTAAACCGAAATCACCCTAGAAAGGGGGTCATAGAGGTGTTTTCGGCCATACATGACTGAAATCACCTCCATTCCTTTGTGATTTCGGTCTTAACTCCCTCACACAAGGGGTTTTTGGCCTTAGGGGGCTTGCTCTTGGTGTTTTCGGTCTTGAGTCTCGACATGGAAGGGTTTTCGGTCTAAGCATCATCCATTAAAGGGTGATTTTTTCCTAGTGGTTTGGACTTAAGGAGATTTCGATTTTTGGGAGATATCCCTTAAAGTATGCTTTCATTTCTATTTTTTTTGATCTCCAAGGTTGATTAGGACAAGGTTCCCTAAGTATATATTATATTAGCTTATACAAACAATGCCCTACTGGTTTGTAATATTCTTATTGCAACAAACTACGTTGTGAATTCACTTGCACATGGTTACAATTTAGACCTTGCTTTATCCAAATTTTTTGGGTTGTCACCTGGGCTATGGGGCCTAACTATCCAAGACCAAACTTTTGAGGCCCAAAAACCCAAGTTCGCCATTCTGCATGCGTACGCACAACGTACCTGGCACGTACGCCCAACGTATGCTGCGCGTACCAGGGTGTACGCCCGACGTACCGGCCAACTTCCTTGGGGCTCTATTTGTGACTTAATCCATTAAGTCCTCACGTCCAAAATATAGATCCAGATCCTTTAGGACATCCTAGTCCATAAAGTCACAAACTTTATGTGATTGCATGCGTGATTGGGGGTCAAAACATGATTTTGGTCATTTAACAAACTTTGTGACCATCAAACACTTGCATGGTTGTGGCTTAACCATCAAGGTTTGGTTTTTATGAATCTAAGTGCTTCTAAGAGCTCAAAAGGACAGCTCTTATGGTCTGAAACTATCAAGATTCAAGAAACCTCAACAATGGAGTCCAAAAGTGACATAAAACACCCCAAAATCAAATCTAAGCATGCAATGATCAAGTTTGAAGCTTGATACGTCAAATGAGTCAGAAATGGTGCTAATCTCCTGGATCTACAAGCTCCCTTTGAATCCTTGCTCCTTCTTGTTGGATAAGGTGTCTAAGTCCATAACCAATTTAAAACATTTTAACCCCTTCAAAACCATTAAGTCAATACAACTTGTTTTCAAAAGAGTTTAAACATCAGAATATCCCCATAACCAAATCACAAAATCATGAAATATGAGGAGCAGTATGATCACGCCTTTGCCTTGCCACGATCACCTGATGAACCTAAAACAATAAACTGAAACCGTAAGCTCAAAAGCTTAGTGAGTTCCCCCAAAATACCCATACACATATAACCATACACATACAACAATAAACAACATACTATGGGTCCAATCAACCATCCGATTTGAATACCCCTGGCCCTCAACCATCGGGTTGGAATGCTCCTGGCCCTCAACCATCGGGCTGGAATGCCAACATACTAAGAGACCAATCATCGTACCGGATGGAATACTCTCGGCCCACAACCATCGGGTTGGAATGCCTACGTCCCTAGACCTACAATAACTATTATGGGTCCAATTGTAACACCCGAAAATCAGAAAGACCAAGAAAGGAAAGAAAATTCTAAGTCAAGGGGGGTCAACTCGTCGAGTCCAAGGAGGAACTCGACGAGTTCGAGCGGGATCCGGGTCGAGGAGTAAGTAACTGACTCGGCGAGTCGGAGTATGGACTCGGCGAGTCCGGTCTGAAGAGGGAAACCCTAAATCCAGGACTTTGTGCACTATTTAAGCACCTCATTCTTCTCCTTAGGGTTCCTTTACTACTCCTCTCATCCAGAACATCGAACCCTAGCCGCTATATCCGTTTTTGAGCAAAGATCTAGCCTTGGAGTTGTGATTTGAAGCTTGGAAGATAAGGAAGTTCATAGTGGTACAAGAGGAAGCCTTGGATCCAGAGTTGGTGTGGCTTTTCAAAGAATTTGAAGGTAAGAAGTCATTACCTTCACTCCTTTACTCATAGTTTCCTTTTGTCATGAGATTTGGGGCTTTTATGCCATGTTCTAGGGCCAATTGGAGTTAGAAGTCTAGATCTGAAGTTGCTACTTCAGATCTAAGTGTATTCTGACCTAGAGAGTCATAAAGTATCAGCCTTGAGGGTGTAGGTGAAGCATGGTTGTCTTAAACCCAAGTATGGAAAGTTTTGGGCCTAGATCTCCTTAGTTACACGTAAAGTTTGCACCTTTATGTGAGGGATAGGCTTTGGAAGTATGGATCTATGATTTGGAGCCCCTGCATGGCTCAAAAATCCACTAAATGGATTAAGAACTGGAGCGACATGGCGAGTCACATGGGTGGACTCGGCGAGTTGGATGAAGTTGGGCAGGAACTCGGCGAGTTGGAAGAACAACTCGACGAGTCTGTTGAAGATTGCCTTGGACTCGGAGAGTCTGTTCTTGGACTCGGCGAGTCAAGTCGCGAAACCCCAAGCCATTCGAGTTAAGGCTCGGATCAGTGAGTTGAGTGGGGACTCGGTGAGTTGGACAGGTCAGGACTCGGAAATCGGTGGACTCGGCGAGTCATGGATTGACTCGGCGAGTCGAGTCGCAAATGGAAGGACTCTAAGCATATGAACTCGGCGAGTCAGTAGGCAGACTCGGTGAGTAGGGTTGACCTGGAAGGTTGAATTTGACCAGGACTTTAACTTTGACCTGAGTTGACTTAGTTGACTTTCGGGGAACAGTTAGACTAAGTGTTGCATTGATATTGGTAGCTCGAGGAGCTAGTGGAGCAGGAGTTCAGAGAGTTTCCGGGCAACATCTATAGGTGTTATCAGCAAGTTCAGCAAGTGCAGGTGAGTTTCCCTTTGTGTGAATGGGTCTAAGGCCACAATGTCGGCCCATGTAGATATGAGTAGGCAGACCCAGGGTTAGCCCTACGCACTGTATGCCAATATGATATTTAGGACCAAGGTCCATTGATAGCGGGCGGGTACCCAAGGAATAGTTTGCATGATAAAGTATACTTGTTGTCTGTGTGATGCGAGTATGTGCCTGGTAGGGAGGTGAGTATGGGCAAGGTCCCGTATCTCACCAATAGCAGAGTGTGGATGGTGTTCCACATCTCATTAGCAGCAGAACAGGGGCGAGGCCCAAGTTAGGGAAAGAGTGAGTGTGGGTTGGTCCCGTATCTCACCACCCGTAGGGGCGTGGAAGGGGTTCGATGACTCATCAGTAGCAGGACAAAGGAAAGGCCCAAGATAGATGAGGCCTCAGGACAGGATTTATTAGTATATGTTAACTTACGTGTTGTTATATGCTTATGTGCTATTATATGTTAGCGGGCGAGGCCCAGTGACAGGCGAGGCCTAAGTGAAACAGATTTGTATCCGAGCGGGGCTCGAAGCCAAGTGGGACCTGGAGCGGCGGGGCCGTTGTAACGGGCGAGGCCCAAAGTAGCGGGCGTGGCCCAGTATATGTTGTATGTGTTTATGCAGGGTATGCGGTAGGTTGGGGAACTCATTAAGCTTCATGCTTACGGTTTTCAGTTTTGGTTTCAGCTACTTCCGATAGCGGAGGGAAGAGATCGGGGTGATCGCATGGCACACACCATTGATTTTTCAGCCTGGGATGTTTTACTCTGATAATGAACATATGTTTTGGAAATTATACTATGAATTCATGTTGTGACTTATGATATGTTTTATGAATATGGCTTTGGTAAAGTTTTATAAAAGAAATTTTAGTCTTGAATTTTGGGACGTTACACCAATCATCCTTCTGGATGGAATACCCCAGGCCCTCAACCAACAGGTTGGATTGCCAACATACTGTGAGTCAAATCATCCTACCGGGATGGAATACTCCTGGCCCATAGTCGTCGGGTTGGAATGCCCACACACCTATACATACAATAACTAATATGGGTCTGATAATCCCTCAGAATGGAATACCCCAGGCCCTTAACCAACAGGTTGGAATGCCCACCTACTATGAGTCCAATCATCCTACCGGGATGAAATACTCCTCGACCTCAACCATCGGGTTGGAATGCCCCCACTCTAACAAACATGTGCACCTATCAGATAATCACAAACCAGTCTACAGAAACAACATACTAGGGCCCTATCATCCTACCGGGATGGAATACCCTCTACTACTGCTCAAACATGTGCACATATAACAGGTAATCTCCTACCAGCAAACAAACAGTCAGACTACTACAGGCCACTAAGCATAGCCACAACCAATCTACCAGAATACCGATCCAACCAACAAAGCCAACACATAATCATCCTTTCTACGAGAAAGCCAACTAACATAGCACAACAGTATCTATCTCAACTAACAATTCAAAGGGCCGACCTTAGTGCCTTAGAGCCTTGGGTATAGTGAGGATAACTCACCTGCAACTGCCGAACCGAACCACGAAAGCACAATCCCGAAGCACTGCCTCCAACTCCAACACCTATAGCCATCAATGATTCATTGACATAAATATCCAATTTACCATAATACCCGTGAAGGCCAAACTGGTCAAAGTCAAAGTCCTGGTCAAAGTCAACCTTCCTGATTGACCCTACTTGTCAAGTCAACCATTGACTCGCCGAGTTCTTAAACTCATAAGGTCCTCATATCATGACTCGACTCGTCGAGTCACCCCATGACTCATCGAGTTCAACAATCTACGAGTCCTATCCTGTCCAACTCACTGAGTCACCACTCAACTCACTGCTCTGAGTCTTAACCAGAAGGGGGTTGGGGTTTCGCGTTGTGACTCGCCGAGTCCACGACAATCTTTATCAGACTCGCCGAGTTGTTCTTCCAACTCGCCGAGTCCAAGCTCATCATCATATGACTCGCCGAGTCCACCCATGCGACTCGCCGAGTCTCTCCAGTCCTTCATCCATATAGACCATCTTCGAGCATTGCAGGGGCTCCAAACTTTAGATCCACTCTTCTAGGGCATGCCTCTCACGTAAAGTTGCAAACTTTACGTGAAATCAAAGAGCTATAGGCCCAAATCACTCTAGGGTTAAGGTTAAAGACAAAGATGCTTCACCAACAAACCAAGGGTTGATACTTTATGAGTCTCTGGACTAAGACAAGTCTAGATATGAAGTAGCAACCTTAGATCTAGACCCTTAACCCGAAATAGATCCTTAACATGCCAAAATAGCCCCAAATCTCATTCAAGAATAGATCTAGATGCCAGAGAGTCAACGTAACGGATTGTTACCTCCAAAATGTGCCCAAGCTGAAGTAAATTATGGATCTACACCAATCCTTTGGTGATAACATCTTGGTCTTCAAGTCCCCTTCTCAAAATTCCTCCTCCAAAGCTCAATTCTCTTTAACAATGAAAGCTCACACGATTTCTAGGGTTTACTGACTCTCAAGGGTAATAAGGAGGCTGAGGGGAGGACATAAAGTCCTTCATATGGGGTGCAAATCCTAAGATAAACGTTTTCTCTTCCCAGCACCAACTCGTCGAGTCCAGCCACCGACTCGACGAGTTGGCCACTTAACTTGCGACCAAATCCCGCTCCGACTCAACGAGTAATCGCACCTACTCGTCAAATAGCTTTCTGAATTTACACTTTAAGCCCTTCAATCGTACTTCTAGAATTTGGGGTGTTACATTGTGTGAGAACAAGGGTGGGCCGATTTCAAGAAGTGCTCTACTATTCTCTCAAGTTTCCAAGGTTTGTGGTGATTTGTGACTTCCATTTGAGGCATCCACATTATTGGTGCTAGGCTCTCAAACTCCAAGCAATCAACCACTACCAAAAATTATGTAACTCTACTAGTTTTTTATGTTTCAAAGTTCCCCATGCCATGCTAGTTAGGTTAAGAACCTTGGAAAAGTAAATTTGCATGTATCTTAGTAAAACATAGATCCAAGGTTTCTAGGGTTGCATGTACACCTTAGGAGTGTTAGAATGCTCAAAACCCTTCACTTCTTCAAAATTCTTTCTATTTCAAAAGACCAAAACAAAACTAAAATGCTCTCAAGTGGCTACCAAATCACAAGAACACATAAATATGGGTTAGGGTTTTCGTGGTGGTTGTCTAAGGGTGAGGGGGGGGGGGGGGGGGCTAGACAAAAGGCATAAGGTCCTTTATATAGGGATCAAACCCTAAATTTTAGGGTTTTATAATTTCCATCCGTACACTGCGCGTACCTGTGGTACGTTGGACATACGTGCATGGCTTCCTCGTTCTAATCTCTTGAGTACGTTGAGCGTACTTGGCATAGTACGCCCCGCGTACAACACTTCTCAACCCAATCATAAGGATCCAATGGTCCAAGCCCAAACCAATTCCATTCATTAAGATAATAATAATATTTTTAGTACCTTATTAATCCCGGATGTTACATATATATTTTAATTGCTTAAGTTTTAAATTTATAAAACTGAATTTATTGCAACCGGACCAAAACACACATCAGACAGTGAACCTAATCTTGTAATAGTATAGATGTTGTAAGAATAGGTGTCGAACACAAGGGGAACGGTAGTGAATTAATTTGGAGTTTTCGATTATAGGTTAAACAAAACACACTAAAGCAATAAAGAAATGTTTTATTAAATACTTTAATTACCATTTAAATATCGATAAACATGACTGGAAGACAAATTTCTTTAGGTACTTTGGTTTAGATGAATTACATCTTAAATTAATGGCTAACTACTAATGAAATGGATATTTATTCATTATTCACTGATTCCTAATATGACTAGTGTCATGGTCATGACACCTGTTCCTTTGATTTCAACACATCTATTAATTCATTGACTAAGTAAGATTTGATCTTATTTAACCCTAATAGCAACATGAGTTAAATCATGCAAAGAATGGTCATTCTACTCATGCACACACATTAAAGTTCATTACTTTATTCCCTAACCCTAGGTATTGGTAAAAACTCTGGTCATAATCACCAATGGTTAATGGACAACTATGATTCAAATTAACACAGCTATATAGTACTCTAAACTTTATTAATTCAGCAATAGGAAAAAAAAAGCATCAATCTTTAACACATATGGATCTTCAATCAAACTTGACAAAATAAATTAAATAAGAATAATCAATCCAAATAGCAAATAAACCATAAATTCAAAGATTCATTCCGTTATAAACACAAAGTAAAAGGTTTTAATACCTAAATCAGAAAGTAAATACACAATGACATCACAATGGAGTGCTAACACGGTCACGATAACAAACCACATGATTACCGACATGAATCCGCTCTCCAATCCCTTAGATTTTCGCTCCTGTCAGCTTAACGGCCTTCCGACCACCTTCTAGAAGATCAAAACGGCAGAATATAAGTTGCTTGTCGACTAAGGATCAAAGGTAATCGACTTCCCTTTTCTGGTTGGCCGAAAATCCCTTTTTATAAGATTTAGAACTGACTTACGTATGCTGGGGTACTAGGAAAAGCGTCGCGATCAAGATTCGGGCACCAAGCCCAGTACGCCCAAGTTGGGCGTACTGGTATCTACGTTGGGGGTAGTCCGCAAATTTGCATTACGTTGAGCGTAAGTCCCACTATGTTGGGCGTAGTGGGCTGCCTTCAGCCAACTTGTTCCTTTTTGCATTCCAATCTCAATTTCCACTCCACTTAATTCTTTTCAGCTCTAGCAACATTTGTATTTGTAAAACATAAATTTAACCATTATAAGTACCTTTTAGTTATAAATAACAATAATTAAGGCTAATATATATATATATATATATATATATATATATATCAAATAGCTACAACGATCACTGCTCTAAAAGCTATCTCTAGTGATCACATATACAATTAACAGGAACCTAAATCTCAAACTATAAATCATATTACCTAAAATTCCCTTAGGTCAAACTTGTTCAAAGTCAAATGTCAACCAAGTCGACCGGGTCAACTCAGTTGAGTATGTTGGGCGTACTCAAGACGTACGTGGGGCGTACTACACCATGACCAGAAGTTGAGGGACTGACCACGTACGCACATCGTACCCTTTGGTACGCCTAACGTACACGACTGCCATCCTCGCAATCCATTAAGAGCTTAATCCTTTAAGCTCTTTTTCCCAAAATCCAGATCTAACCCTCAAATGATATGCTTAACCATAAAGTTTCCAACTTTATGGTCTTGAATGACTATTAAGTTTTCAACATCCAAAAAACCTCACTTTTTAACCCATTAAGATATCCAAGACCATTCATGGAGGAAAACTAGGGACCAAGGTCACTTTTTTGTGGTTCCTAATGACTCCATAATGGATAAACTTTCCAACTTTATCCATTAAAATGGTGCCAACAAACAAGATCCAGTCTTTAAGTCTCAAATGGACCACAAGTGCATATTTTTCAACTTAATCCACTAAGTCCAAGTCTCCAACCTTCATATCTAAATCAATTGATGTTTAGATGGATAAAGTTTCTGACTTTATCCATAACAAGGTCACAAACTTTCAAGATCTAAACTTTATGCACTTAAAGTGACCAAAGGCTCATAACACCTAAAACTAGCTAGATCTAACAATTTCATCATCAAGAATTCAAGATTCAAACTTTATACATTCAGAAGAAAGATCAAGGTGAGCAAGGTCTGGATCTACAAGCTCTAATGCAACCATCGCTTCTTCAATGAGTTCCTTCATCTACAAGGTGCACCAAGAACACTCCAAAGCACTTAAAACAACTTCTTTTTGCTCACAACGATCAAACTAGGGTTAGGTTTCAAGAGAGGGTGTTGGAGAGGTGGAGACTGAGAATGGAATGGGGTTAGGGAAGTTAAGGAGCTTAAATAGGGATCAAACCATGAAAATAGGGTTTTGGCACTGATTGCGTATGCCCAAAGTACTAGGGACGTCCTAGTACGACCAACGTACTCCCCGTACACCCAACATATGCGGCTAACCCAAAAATCGTCCTAACTTCAAACGGTCATAACTTCTTCTTTTCAACTCCGATTCGATGATCTTTATATCCACATAAAGGTATTGAGGATCTCTACAACCATATATAGTTAATTTTGACTTCAAACACATCGAACTAAAATCCATAATTCATAAAAGAAGTTTGAAACACTACTTTTCTCATTTTACCCTTTGACTCCAAAGCACAAACCAAAATCTTGGATAACATAATCTACATTACCCACATCAAAATGGATCCGAACCTCTCTTTCCCAAAGCCCAAAGCCTTATGATACTTGATCTTCGGGTCACGGACCAGATTATGAAATGACTTGAAACAGGGTGTTACACCGTGTTAGATATATAATGAAATGATGTAAAGCTATATGGTATCATAAAGCTTTCATTGGCGGTATGCTGATTTGGCGAGTTTATCAACTGTAAACATGACCTTGCGCCTATTTTTTTCATTGGTTGTATATTGTCGACAGTAAAGATACATCGACGACAAAAACTTGAACGTTGGAGCTTGGTGACCGTTAGCAGAATCGTTTGAGGCTTTTAATTTTTTGTTTTTGTTTTTTCTTCTACATATTACCACTTTATATATATATATATATATATATATATATATATATATATATATATATATATACCATTCATTTCAATCCAAACATAAATCTTACTCACTAAAAATGTCGTCCAACAAGTAAAATAATCACAACTCTTCCAACCAAAATGCTTCCAACCCAATTGCACACTTCGGTTACAATCCATGTAACAACGTAAATTTTCAACATAAAATTTTCATTTAAAATCATAAAAATCCTCATGACACCTTTTATTAAAATCTCATTTATTCAATTACAAAGCACAATTCCATTAATTAATAATCCAGGATCCTCATAACTCTTTCCCTGGTGTGTACAATTAAGTCGGTGTCGTCCCGCGATTCCAAGAGGAAAATCTGAAACACATAACACATAACACGGTAAGCATGAATCTTAGTGAGTTCCCCAAGATACCACATACAACACATATTAGCCACTCGAGGCTACAACTCTGTTTGACCCTCTGGTCAATGTGTCTCAGTGGGACCCTCCAGTCCTATAACTTTGTGGATCCTCTGGTCCTAACTCTATGGGCCTTCCGGCCCCAACTCTGTAAACTCTGAAACATACATAGCATAAATCACATAGAAATAATGCAGTGTATCACATCATATAAATAGCATACAAAATAATCTGCTACATAACTCTAATTAGCACTCTAGGTAAAGTATAGTGAGAAAACTCACCTCGGGAAATCTCAAACAGTCTTGAACTCGGAATACTAATCTAGCCTCCGCCTAATTACATAAATAAAATACTTTAATTCAATAATGGCTCACAAAGGCTACATAAGTCTCTTACTATAATCTCTAGAAGGGTAAAATACCATTCAACCCCTCTACTGCTCCAAAGGTCCTCTGGTTGACTAAACCCAAAAGCCAACTGAAGTCAACAGTCCACTCTGACCAGAATCGTCGAGTTCATGCGGCGACTCGGTAAGTCCATACGCGTACTCAGATTCCTCTTAAGGTCTCACTCGACTCACTGAGCCACTTACCTAACTCGTCGGGTCACCAATGGTCACGAGTTGCGGGGCAACCCGATCAGACTCGTCGAGTTCACCAAGGCACTCAGCGAGTTCCCTCCATGCACATGCTCAATCGACATCCCGAGGTCAGATCTGCTTCACCAATCTATAGATATGGCCTCCTAGAACCCAAAAGTCACGCAAAGGATCGACCTTGATGTCCGTGCATGGTATATTTTGCTCATTATACCATTATGACTCCATTAAAGCTTCATAGCTTCCAAACTCCATGTTTGCTCATCTGTAATCTCATACTTTCAGACTCTCTGGACCTTACAAGGTCCAGATCTACCACTCAAGCTTGGAAAGGGGTTTGATGCATCCAAAACCCCATCATGAAGATAATATAAGCCCTAATTTCCAAAATAATAGATCTACACAATTAGGGAAGGAAAGGGGTCGAAGATAATACCTCCAACTGAAGCCCCTTTGAGTGAAATCTTCAGATCTAGCAATTTCCTTTGGCATTCTCTATTGTAACCTCCTTCTCTTTTGCATAATCACATTTATAAGCTCAAGATAGCTCCCACTATCACTTTACATGACCAAGGACTCTTTAGGGTTGTTCTCTGGAAGATATGGCCGCAATTGAGAGGCCATAAGGTCCTTTATATAGATCTCAAGCCCAAGGAATTAGGGTTTCCGTCCACAGCGCTGACTCGACAAGTCAGATACCCGACTCGTTGAGTCCATCCATTTGACACGTCCCGGGGTCGCGTCCCAACTCGACGAGTTAAGGATCTAACTCGCCGAGTCACTCAATCAAAATCATGCCTATATAACAAATGTTATATCTCAGATATCGGGATGTTACAATTCTCCCCCACTTGAATTAGATTTCGTCCTCGATCCTTAACCATACATAGATTGAATCTAACGACCCGAAGGCACCACCGAAAGGATCTCGTACCACACTGCTGTCTTTCCCATGGGCTCCTGAATCCACACAGAAATCTTAAGTCCGGAACAAAACCAACCCTTCTTCTGCCAAGACACTCCCTTTTGACATTCCCAGAATCTGGAATCTCTTGTGGCCTGACCCGCCGCCAGACCGCCCATTCGAACTATCTCCATGTTGTATGCTACTCGAATCACTAAACCTTGGTATCTTACTGCTTCTCTGATTTCTTACAAACGAACACCAACAATCGGCTACCGATTATTCATACCGCTTGTACTAAGTGCTCCATATCCTACTCCAAGGAGCAAAAAGGTCACGCTACACCAGGGATCCATCCACTATATTGTCATCAAAATCCCATTTGAACAAAGGACTCTCAATACTCTGCCCTCAACTCAGGGGAATGCTCAAAATATCCTCTGACATCTAGTAGTCATAAGTCTCAGCTTTCTCTCATGTATCCCCTTGAACCCTGAGAACTAGTTCACTTTCAATTTCCAACCTAGAACCTCCAAAGATTCCCCATAACATGCCCCGAAATGTCTCACCGACTTCCTTCTCACAACAATAATCTCGTCCCGGTGACACACAAGTCACGAAGCCCTCTTTACCCTAACGAATACCACAAACCCACTAAATCGCTTCACCCTCGACCTCCGTCGAACACAACTCCCTAGATACACGCGCCTCGCGGTACCTCCCGTACCCGAGTGTTGACCTACACAGGACTAAGACATCAGCTGAATAACAATTCCTCTCAACATGGAATCCACCTCAGAATCCAGAATCTCATTCTGCCTACCCAACGCACCACCAGAGCCAAACTCAGACTCGAGAGTTTGGTCTGACCCAGAGTTGGATCGGCTCGATCCAAAGAAGCACTCAATTCATGACTCATGGCCCACAACCCGTGCATATACCTCTCTCCAATTCCCTTGGGTTGTGACAACCACGAATCAAATCAGAGTATAACGATTCCCGACAAATACAGAGACCTCCGTCTCTTTCTTGATCTGGCCCCCAGGCTCCCGGATACTCAACCCAATAAGGCTACTGAAGCCTAAACACAGAGTAAAAGGTTTTAACACCCAAATAAGAAAGTAAACACATAATGGAATCACAGTGGAATGTTAATCATGGTCACGAAAACAAACCACATGATCTCCGATATGAATCCGCTCCCTAATCCTTCAGATCTTTGCTCCTATCAGCTTAACGACCTTCCTACTGCCTTATAGACCCTCAAAACAACTTCTCTAAGGTTTCTTGTTGACCTAGGCTTAATAAAAGTTGTAAATCACCCCTAAAAATCATCCAAATTCTCTAAATATATAGATTTCCAGAAATCTGATCACCACGACGTGGTAATGGCACCACGCCGTGGTCCTCGTGTATATCCCGTATTCTCCAAGTCAGTCTCAACGATCACAAAGTTTTGATTTACCACGTCGTGGTAATTAGGAATCAGCATTTTCTTATAACACGAAAGTCGTCCGAATTTTTGTCTAGTTTTCAGATCATTTTAAATATCATCAATCAGAGTTATGAGTAATGAGATATGAGCAAAACACTGACGAGGTGTCAAGCTGTCCAACAACATCTTTTTTGCGTCTTTTTAGCTCCTTTTGCATTCCAGTTCCATTTTAACTATAATTTAACATTTAAAAGTATATAAAGTATCTTTTGGTTCTAAATAACATAAAACATAGTATAAATATATGCATCAAATAGACGTTATCAGTCAACATATCCGAAGATGGTCAAACTGAGAAGATGTAATCGCGTGATCAATTTTGGATACGTGTTACGAAGTGGTTTTGTAAGGTTATTGGTCGAGATCCAGATTATCGAACGTCCAACCAATGTAACTCAAAATGGACTCTTGTAAACAAACTCGTGACACACTGGAACGTAATATACACTGTAACATCCCCAAAACACGATAAAAATTTTCAATTTAAAAACAAGTACTACAAGTATAAAAATTGTTCCAAAACCATCAAAATGTATATAAATCACATCATCAGAGTACAATATCAAAATGTAGAAATATCGAGAGAGAATGTTGTGCCATCACACCGGGCCCTTTCCCTTAGTACCGGAAGTGTCTGAAACCATAAACACAACATGTAATCAAAAGCTTAGTAAGTTTTCCACAAAGTACCACATACCAATATACAAATTAATGCTATGGGCCAAACCATAGTCTTACTTATAATTATTGCCGAGGGCTAAATCCCGGTCTTCCATCGGCCAAATTCTGGTCTTTCATGCAACTGCCAGGGGCCAGATCCTGGTCTTTCATACAGGTGCCAGGGGCCAAACTCTGGTCTTTCATACACATATCACACAAGTAATCCGTATTCTATAAAAAAAGATAATGGGCGAGCCTTGGTGCCTTCGACCCATTGATAAAGTGAGAAAACTCACCTCAATCTGTTGGTAGCAACAAGATGCTCGACTGCTAAACATGATGATCCTACACTACACAATCAGTTAGCCCTAATTAGAATTAGGTCACAATCCTAAATCATGGGCCTAAGCCCTAAATCCAAATTCCTAAATTAAGGGCTCTAATGTTTTCTCCCTTAATGGGCTGTAACACTCTAAAAATTCCAACCAATTTAAACTTTTCAAAGACAACCCAATTTCATAAAGTTATTACAAAAAGGTTTTCAATACATTTATTATCAGAGTATTTCCCAGAACCACATCATAAACGCATAAAACTTGAGGAGCGGTACGATCATGCCTTTGCCTTGCCACGGTCTCCTGAAGTACCTTAAACATTTAAACCACAACTGTAAGACCGAAAGCTTAGTGAGATACCCCCAAAATACCAACCACACATACCAAATACATAACATGCCATATCGCAACAGAACGTAGAACAACCATGCACTTCGGGTCTGTTGTGTGATTGGTCTGCCGCACCGGGCCTACAGTCCACCTGGCCCACCCTCCGAGTCTAACCATATACCTTGAGTCTACAATGTGATTGGTTCGCCCGCACTGGGCCTTCAATCCACCTGGTCCACTCTCTGAGTCTACAGTATGACTGGTCTGCCCACACCGGGCCTTCAATCGGCCTGGTCCACTCTCCGAGCCTCGGCACGTCTGGTCCGCCCTCTTGGGGCCTACAACCTATCCGGACCGCTCGTTGGGCCTTCGGGATAATCGGTCTGCCCTGGGTATGTTGGCCTACAACACAAAGCAGGACCTGCCTCAACCCAACCCCAGTCAAACAACCATGTGCACATAAACATATAATCATATAACAATTCACAACAAATCAACCAATCTAGCAGATCACATATGTAGCACATCCCTACCAGGATTCCAACCTAACCGGTCACTAGCATAGCATCATCCTACAAACCAGGATACCGACCCTAACCATGTCTCTAACATATATCATCCTAACTACCAGGATGCAACATAACAAAGCAATAACATAACAAACAACTACCCGGATTTCCATCCGATAAATTGCCGGCCTTGGTGCCGTAGACCCTGTCGATATAGTGAGGATAACTCACCTCGCAACTGCCAAAACTCTGAACTGAAGAAGCAGATGCCCGAACCACCATCTCACCAAGAATCCCGAACCATCCAAAGTAGCAAAATAACCATTAGCCCAAGCACAAAATCCTTCCAAGGGTAAATTGACCATTTTACCCTTAACCCAAACTGGTCCATGACTAAAGCCCAACACCAGAATATAGAGGCCCCAACACTTGGTAAGCTTTTCAAGCCCACTAGTGACCCACTAATGGCCCAATTTGCTACATTGGGCCCAATCCCTTAATGGGCCTCATCCTAAGCCCACAATATATTCCTTGTTCCTTATAATATGATTTTTGATGGCCCACTAAGGCCCAAATACCCAAACATGCCCCAACCCATGGCCCAAAAACTCATGATCCATACAGACGGAGTACGCGGGGCGTACCCCCCATGTATGCTAAGCGTACAGGCAGAATGGTGAGTACGTTGGGCGTACATCACTTTACGCGGGGCGTAAACTCGCTAAACTAAAAGTCCTCATAAGTTCTTAATGGCTTAAGCTCTTAAGCCCAAACTTCAGATCCATCGACCAAACATGCCTAGGATCCATAAAGTCTCCAATTTTATCCCTTGGGACGTCCATAAAGCTCTTAACTCAAACTCTTAATCCATCAAGACCCACCTGCATCATACATGAGACAACCAAAGCCATGTGGACCTCATTTTCCTCACTCAAGACCTCTCCTAAGGTCTGAAAGGACAGCTAATCTCAACCAACTCACATCATGCATCATGTAACAGCCCGGAATCTCAGGTATTGTTAAATTATGTTTTTGGGGTGAGTTAAGAGGAGACTCGGCGAGTTGGAGCCTAGACTCGTCGAGTAGGATCGCAGACTTGGTCGCGGGATCGCGACTAGACTCGACGAGTCCGATATGGACTCGGCGAGTCTACGCTGTTTAGCGAAAACCCTAATTGCTCAGGTTTGGGTCGTATATAATGTACTTATAGGCCGTCATTGTCGTCTTTAGTCGACTGAGAAGAACCCTAAACGGCTGTGGGCATCTATAGCAAGATTGAAGGATATTAGGGTTTTGAAGAAATTGTTGTGCAAGGAGGAGAAGAGCTTTGGCTAAAGGAATAGCAAGGGATTCGAGTTCTGCGGTTTGGGGACACAGAGAGTGCATATTCCAGGTAATATTTCGGATTCCTTTCTGTTATGTTGATGTGTGCATGGAATTAGGGTTTATGGAACCCATTTGGTGATTAGATGAATTAGTACCTTGTTACCCAACGACTATAATCCTGTATTAGGACCTTTAGAGGCCCAGAAGGTCCCATGCTTGTGTATTTCGGGACGAAACTTATCTCAGGAAGCAGTTTGATCGACTGCATGGCGTGGACTCGCCGAGTCCGATGAACAGACTCGGCGAGTAGCTTGGAGATTGACTGGGACTCGTCGAGCTGTTCTTCAGACTCGGCGAGTGGAGTCGGGGTGGCCCCGCGATTCTTCCAGGAGTAACTCGTCGGGTCAAGAAGGATACTCGACGAGTAGATAGGGACTCTCAGAGAGTTGGAGAACGTCTAGACTCGCCGAGTCGCCATGGCACTCGCCGAGTCCGGTCGAGTTGACCGTTGACCGTTGACCAGAGTTGACCTAAGTCTGACTACTTAGGGATAGTCACACTTAGAAGATATAAGTGTTAATGAGAGATATGTGATGTTATAGGGAGGTTGTAGCTCGTCGGATTGTGCACGAGTGATTTCAGGATTTGCTAGCTTTCAGCATTTACGAGGTGAGTCTTCTCACTACACTGTACTCGGAAGGGTTTGACTTTGTGACCGGAAGGTCAGATGTGATATGTGATATGTATGCTATATGTGGAAGTTATTTGTTATATGTGTGCTATGTATGTTATGTGGGCCGGAAGGCAATATGTTATGGGCCGGAAGGCGAATATGTTATGGGCCGGAAGGCGAATATGTTATGGGCCGGAAGGCGTTGTGTTGAGGACCGGAAGGTCAGGGCCTGGAAAGGCGTATGTGCGTAAGTGTATATTGGGGGACTCACTAAGCATTTATGCTTACAGTGGTTATGTATGTGTTTCAGGTACTAGCGAGGACCGTGGGAAGGCGCCGGCGTGATCGATACACACTGAAGAATGTTTTTATGATCTTGGGATTTAGATAGTTTGTATTTGACATGACACTTAAATTATTTATGCCTTGTTTTGAATGAAATTACTCTATTTATAAAAAGAAAAATTTGTTTGAAAATTTGAGTTGTTACAATTGGTATCAGAGCCTTGGTTTGAGGGATTCGGGTGCACCTTCGGGAGTAACTGAACTCAAACCGAGGATTTGAGGAAAACTTTTTAAATAAAGGCATAAACTTTTGTAAATGGTTTTGTGGTAAGCAAGAAAGAAGCAGTGTGTACGATCAGTCAGCGCCCGAACGGTAAAGATCCCCAAAATACCTTACAATGCTATATAATGTAAATTGTTATGCATGCTAGAAGACTAGGTATTCATGATAGGACTAGAGTGGCCTGATTTGTGATGCCTTAGTCTAGGGAAGTTTGCCAATATGAGATGCTTTGCTAGTATGCGGGTAGATAGTGCATATCAGAAGTAGAGTACTCACTATCCGGGGTTTGGGGAGGAAGGCTTGGGATGAATGCTGATGCGGTGTGGTCGGTAGTATTGGGCCCGTACTACCGAAGACACCGGGTCAGTGGGAGACCCAAGTACGAATCCCTGGATATCGGAGACTGAGTAGGGTTGCGTTATCGAGTGCAATTACACTCGATGGAGTCTCTGATAGTTTTATGTTGTATTTCAGAGACATCATGGTTAGACCACGCCACGGAGCGAGTACGAGCGGTGTGAGTGACGAGGAGATTCGTCAGATGATTCACGAGGAGGTGGCGGCGGCGATCCGGGCTGAGATCCCGGAGATGTTTGGGTCTATTAAGACCACCCTGATGGAGACATTCGATGAGCGGTACGCCGCATTGACTGAGGCTGCAACCGCTGCAGCTACCGCAGCTGTGGCCGCTGCTAGGCCACAGGGGGGTGACTCGTTGTTGTTCTGAGAGTTCAGCAACACGAAGCCACCGAAGTTCGATGGGACGCAGGATCCGATTGTTGCGATGAGGTGGATCACGTACATAGAGGGGTGCTTCTACACTTGTTCATGCCCGGAGCACCTGAGGGTACGGTTCGCTTTGAACCAGCTCCGTCTGGGAGCGAAGGACTGGTGGAAGTTCGTGACGGCGAACTTCACTTTGGCAGAGACTACAGCGGTGACATGGGAGGGGTTTACTGCCATGTTCAGGGATGAGTACATTCCCCCGGTGGAGCGGGAACGATTGGTTCAGGAGTTCTTAACCCTCAAGCAGGGTACAGATTTGGTGGCGGTGATCACGCAGAAGTTTCATGAGAGGGCGATGTTTTGCCCCGAGCTGGTGTCCACAGAGCAGGCTCGGATGAGCCGGTACTTGGGTGTCTTGAGGAGGGATATCCGGGAGTTTGTGTCGAACTCCACCTATCATACTTTTACGGAGCTTCAGGCGAATGCCAGGAAGCGTGAGATCGAGTTGGAGACTCAGGCCAGGGAGGAGGCCGAGTCTCAGCAGGCAGACCGGCGGCCGGCTCAGTCTCAGCCGGCAGCCAAGCGGATCAAGTCCGCCGATTCGAGGACGGGAGGTCCGAAGAGTCGCACTTGCGGAAAGTGCGGCAAGGGTCATGATGGGGCATGTCGAGCCGGTGCTTGCTACAAGTGCGGTAAGGAGGGGCACATTGCTAGGGAGTGCCCATAGGGGTTTATGGTTTGCTTCATTGCAACCAGACCGGCCATCGGAAGGCCGAGTGTCCGCAGCTTCGTCAGGGATCTGCACCTATTGCCAGGACTACTGAGGCTCGACTGGTGAAGGTCGAGGCCCCGAGGGCTCGTGGGAGAGCCTTTCAGCTGACTGCGGAGGAGGTCCGCGCTGCGCCCGATGTCGTGGCAGGTATGTTGTAATTCATGTAATTACTTTTATGTCGAGATGTTATGCTTATGTTATTATATGCGTAGGTACTTTCCTTGTGAACTCTGTGCCTGCCTTAGTGTTATTTGACTCGGGTGCGAGTAGGTCCTTTGTGTCCTTAGCCTTTAGTCAGCATATCAGCGCTAGTCGTGAGTCGTTGAGTCGACCTTTGAGAGTTTCTATAGCTGACGAGAAAGTGATTTGTGCCACGGAGGTTCTTCGGGGATGCGTGCTAGAGATTTTCGGGGTCGAATTCCCGATTGACCTGATTCCTATTGTGATGGGTGATGTCTGTGTCATCGTAGGCATGGACTGGTTGAGCCGATTCAGCGCTGTCATCGACTGTGAGCGTCAGTTGGTGACCATACGAGACCATAGTGGGGGAGTTCTTTCGGTGTACGGCGAGGGTACCCGTTCGGGATCAGCTTTTTGTTCGGCCGCTAGGGCGAGGCAGTGTCTACAGTAGGGCTGTAAGGGTTTTGTGGCGTATGTGATGGATACGCGGGTGGTTTCCGAGAGACCGAAGTCAGTTGAGGAGGTCCCTGTGGTGCGTGAGTTTCCAGATGTTTTCCCCGAGGATCTGCCGGGAGTACCTCCTGTGAGGCAAGTAGAGTTTGGTATCGATCTGGTTCCGGGGGCCGCGCCTATTGCTAAGGTGCCTTATCGTCTTGCACCTCCAGAGATGCAAGAGTTGTCCTCGCAGCTCCAGGAGTTGCTGGGGAAGGGATTCATTCGGCCGAGCAGCTCGCCGTGGGGAGTACCTATTCTGTTCGTCAAGAAGAAGGATGGTTCACACCGGATGTGCATTGATTACCGGGAGTTGAACAAGTTGACGGTCAAGAACCGTTACCCGTTACCGAGGATCGATGATTTATTCGATCAGTTGCAGGGAGTGTCTTGGTTTTCCAAGATCGATCTGAGGTCAGGGTACCATCAGGTGAGAGTGCGGGATGAGGATATCCAGAAGACAACGTTTAGGACACAATATGGGCATTATGAGTTTGTGGTGATGCCTTTCGGGCTCACCAATGCCCCGGCTGTGTTCATGGATCTCATGAACAGGGTATGCAGGCCGATGTTGGATCGGTCAGTGATTGTATTTATCGACGACATTCTGGTGTACTCGAGATCTAGAGAGCTGCATGAGGAGCATTTGAGGGAGGTCGTTGAGGTATTGAGGTCGGAGAAGCTTTATGCAAAGTTCTCCAAATGTGACTTCTGGTTGCGGGAGGTCCAATTTCTAGGACATGTTGTTAATCAGAAAGGGATATTGGTCGATCCGGCCAAGGTTGAGGCGGTGATGAGTTGGGAAGTGCCGAAGTCACCTTCTGAGATCAGGAGCTTCCTTGGGTTGGCAGGGTATTATCGGAGATTCATCAAGGATTTCTCCAAGATCGCAGTGCCACTCACCAGATTGACCCGGAAGGGTGTTGCATTCTCATGGGGGCCCGAGCACAGACCTCCTTTGAGACACTTCGCCAGAGGTTGTGCGAAGCCCCGGTATTAGCTCTCCCAGAAGGGATGGAAGATTTTGTGGTATATTGCGACACATCGATTTCGGGACTGGGTGCAGTGTTGATGCAGAGGGGTCATGTGATAGCATATGCGTCGAGGCAGCTGAAGCCTCATGAGGCGAGATATCCCACGCATGATTTAGAGTTGGGGGCAGTAGTATTCGCTCTCAAGATTTGGCGTCACTACCTGTATGGGGTTCGATGTACGATATACACGGACCATAAGAGCTTGAAGTATTTAATGGATCAGTCCAACCTAAATATGCGTCAGAGGAGGTGGTTGGATGTGGTCAAGGATTATGATTGTGAGATCCTGTACCACCCAGGCAAGGCTAATGTGGTAGCCGACGCGTTGAGCCGCAGGGCGGAGAGCACTCCATTGAGAGATGTATGCTTGAGACTGACTGTGATGACTCCAGTATTGGATGCTATTCGTGGGGCACAGGCCGAGGCTGTGCGACCAGAAATGCAGAAGAAAGAGCGGGTTGTGGGGTTAATTTCAGAGTTCGTTAAGGATGGACGAGGGCTTATGACGTTTCAGGGTCGGATTTGGGTACCGTTCGTGGGTGGTACGCGTATTACTTTGATGGAAGAGGCTCATAGATCGAAATTCTCGATCCATCCCGGTGCTACGAAGATGTATTTGGATTTGAGGAAAGAGTATTGGTGGCCCTGTATGAAGAGGGACGTTGCATGGTTCGTTGAGAGGTGCTTGACCTGCCGTAGGGTTAAGGCCGAGCACCAGAGACCGCATGGCAAGTTACAGCCATTGGAGATCCCCGAGTGGAAGTGGGAACAGATCACTATGGATTTCATCACCAAATTGCCGAGGACTGCCAGGGGAGTTGATGCAATTTGGGTGATTGTGGATAGGTTGACGAAGAGTGCACACTTCCTTGCCATCAACGAGAGTTCTTCAGCGGAGAAGTTGGCGGAGATATATGTGAGAGAAGTGGTATCTCGGCATGGAGTGCCGATCTCGATTGTTTCAGACCGTGATGTGCGCTTCACTTCCAGATTCTGGAAGAAGTTCCATGAGGAGCTGGGTACTAAATTGCATTTTAGTACCGCATACCATCCCCAGACAGACGGTCAGAGCGAACGGACGATTCAGACGCTGGAGGACATGCTCCGGGCGTGTGTGTTAGACTTCGGGGGTAGTTGGGATGCGTATTTACCATTGGCAGAGTTTTCCTACAACAACAGGCATCATTCGAGCATTGGTATGCCACCTTTTGAGCTGTTGTATGGTAGGAGATGTCGGACCCCCATTTGCTGGGGAGAGGTGGGACAGAGAGTGATGGGCAGCACAGAGATCGTGCTTCAGATGACAGAGCAGATTCAGCAAGTTAGGCAGAGGTTATTGACTGCCCAGAGCCGACAGAAGAGTTATGCAGACAGGCGCCGATCCGAGCTTGAATTTCAGGTCGGCGACTTCGTTCTCCTGAAGGTCTCCCCTTGGAAAGGAGTGATTCGATTCAGGAAGAGGGGCAAGTTGGGGCCCCGGTATATTGGGCCATTTCGTGTGATTGCAAGGATAGGCCGGGTAGCATATCGGTTGGAGTTGCCAGCAGAGTTGGGACAGATCCACGACACTTTTCATGTGTCGCAATTGAGGAAATGCATAGCCGATGAGTCGGCAGTGGTTCCATTGGAGGATATTTAGGTGGATGCGAGCCTGAATTATGCTGAGAGACCAGTGGCCATCAGGGATCGGAAGATCAAGGTTCTGAGGAACAAGGAAGTACCTCTGGTGTTGGTCCAGTGGCAACACTGTAAGGGGTCGGAAATGACTTGGGAGCCGGAACGTGAGATGCGGGAGCAGCATCCGGAACTATTTTCAGAGTGAGACTTCGAGGGCGAAGTCTAATCCAAGTGGGGGAGAGTTGTAACAGCCCAGAATCTCAGGTATTGTTAAATTATGTTTTTGGGGTGAGTTAAGAGGAGACTCGGCGAGTTGGAGCCTAGACTCGCCGAGTAGGATCGCAGACTTGGTCGCGGGATCGCGACTGGACTCGACGAGTCCGATATGGACTCGGCGAGTCTACGCTGTTTAGCGAAAACCCTAACTGCTCAGGTTTGGGTCGTATATAATGTACTTATAGGCCGTCATTGTCCGTCTTTAGTCGACTGAGAAGAACCCTAAACGGCTGTGGGCATCTAGAGCAAGATTGAAGGATATTAGGGTTTTGAAGAAATTGTTGTGCAAGGAGGAGAAGAGCTTTGGCTAAAGGAACAACAAGGGATTCGAGTTCTGCGGTTTGGGGACACAGAGAGTGCATATTCCAGGTAATATTTCGGATTCCTTTCTGTTATGTTGATGTGTGCATGGAATTAGGGTTTATGGAACCCATTTGGTGATTAGATGAATTAGTACCTTGTTACCCAACGACTATAATCCTGTATTAGGACCTTTAGAGGCCCAGAAGGTCCCATGCTTGTGTATTTCGGGACGAAACTTATCTCAGGAAGCAGTTTGATCGACTGCATGGCGTGGACTCGCCGAGTTCGATGAACAGACTCGGCGAGTAGCTTGGAGATTGACTGGGACTCGTCGAGCTGTTCTTCAGACTCGGCGAGTGGAGTCGGGGTGGCCCCGCGATTCTTCCAGGAGTAACTCGTCGGGTCAAGAAGGATACTCGACGAGTAGATAGGGACTCTCAGAGAGTTGGAGAACGTCTAGACTCGCCGAGTCGCCATGGCACTCGCCGAGTCCGGTCGAGTTGACCGTTGACCGTTGATCAGAGTTGACCTAAGTCTGACTACTTAGGGATAGTCACACTTAGAAGATATAAGTGTTAATGAGAGATATGTGATGTTATAGGGAGGTTGTAGCTCGTCGGATTGTGCACGAGTGATTTCAGGATTTGCTAGCTTTCAGCATTTACGAGGTGAGTCTTCTCACTACACTGTACCCGGAAGGGTTTGACTTTGTGACCGAAAGGTCAGATGTGATATGTGATATGTATGCTATATGTGGAAGTTATTTGTTATATGTGTGCTATGTATGTTATGTGGGCCGGAAGGCAATATGTTATGGGCCGGAAGGCGAATATGTTATGGGACGGAAGGCGAATATGTTATGGGCCGGAAGGCGTTGTGTTGAGGACCGGAAGGTCAGGGCCTGGAAAGGCGTATGTGCGTAAGTGTATATTGGGGGACTCGCTAAGCATTTATGCTTACAGTAGTTATGTATGTGTTTCAGGTACTAGCGAGGACCGTGGGAAGGCGCCGGCGTGATCGATACACACTGAAGAATGTTTTTATGATCTTGGGATTTAGATAGTTTGTATTTGACATGACACTTAAATTATTTATGCCTTGTTTTGAATGAAAAAAGAAAAATTTGTTTGAAAATTTGAGTTGTTACACATCACTTTGGGGATTTGGGACAAGAAATGATGCCAAAACTACATAACACGAAGATCTACATAAAATAGATGTCAAACAAGAGACTTTATACCTCAAAAGGGCTCTAGAAGATGATGCCTTCCCAGATCTACGAGCTCCAGCCACTCAACTCCTTCCTTGACAACTTCCTCTTTTCCTCTTCCAAGCTTAATCCACCAAGATGAGCTTTTCAAGGCCAAGATCTCTAAAAATAGGGGTTGAAACGTTCTAGGGTTTCTTCTGAGGTTAGGGAGGCTGATATGGGGGCTAGGGTTGAAGCCATTATGTTCTATTTATAGTGGCTCACCCTCAAATTAGGGTTTAAGGACTCTGAGCGTACGCTGGGCGTACATGTCCTTACACCCGCGACCATTTGCTTTACAACGCTGGGCATAACCCAGCCTATGCTGGGCGTACTCACGCGTGTCCCAAAGGTCTGCATGGCCTACTTGACAACTTTTTCCATTAAGGGCCATAAATGTAACTTTCTTTAAAATGTCATAACTCCTTCATCCTAAGTCCGTTTCCGACAAATTTTATATCCATGAAAAGGTGGCGAGAAACCCTATGCTTTTCGCAACACACCGCGACCCGAAACCTTCTCGAATAAAACCCATTGCCCATAAAAGACCGAAACGCCCTTACTCTTGATCTTGGAAATTCATAAGCAAGTACTTTTCGAACGGGGCATTACATGGGCCTAACCATTCCTGGCCCACATGCAATAACGAGCTCCATGGCCTAAAAGGCCCTACTATGACACTTAAGGCCCATTAGCAAATTCAAATATCCACCTACTCTAAACAGATCAAGGCCCCAAACCAAATAAGGCCCAATGACCCAAAAGCCCAACACAAGTCCAAAATCTCACTGGGAGAATACACGTTGCAGTACGTGTTGCGTACCCCTTGGTACGCTCAGTGTACTGCGCTGCTTAGCACCTTCAACCATTTGGTGCTTAATCCATGCAATCACTTAATCTCACTTCTAGATCTCGGTCAATAAGAGGATCATAGGGTATAAAGTTGGCAACTTTATGCCTTAGCATGTCTTATGGGAGTCCAACTTCCATTTTTTTTGTTCATCAAATCTCATTTAAAGGACCTAGATTCATGCATGGCTTCATATCAACCACCAAGATAACATTTTTATGCTACTAACATACCAAAGGGACTAAAATCTAGCATTTCTAACTTTTGGAGTTTCCCAAACTCACAAAAGAGAATCCATGGACCAAAAATGAGATTATAAACAAACCCCTAACTCTAACTATCAAAAGGAACAACAAGGTATAAGCTTTTTACCTTCAAAAGCTTTCTAATATGATGTAGACTCAGGATCTTGAATCTCAACCACGTCCAAGGCTTGCTCACCAACTTCTTTTGCTTGAAAACACACCAAAAGGCCACTAAAGTCACATTCAAGCTCAAGTATCACTCTAAAAGGCAACTAGGGTTTTAGGGACGTTCAAAGGTAGTGGAGGATGATAAGAGTGAGGGTCCAAAGGTCATAAGTGTGCTTAAATAGGGCTCATGCCCTAAAATTATGATTTTAGCAATTGGCTACGTATACTCAGTATGCATGGCTCATTGTCCCGACTCCACATGCCCATGTACGCTAAGCATACATAGACGTACACCCAACGTACGAAGGGACCTCTTTCGCAATAAAATTATTATCCCAAGGAATATAAGCTAAAATACCTGAATCTGAGTGTTACATACACAAACTTTGAAAATCAATGGGCTAGCAGAGAAAGTGAGGCGGGTTTGTTGAAAAAACGCACGCGAAGTTTCAAGATGACATGCTAAAGCCTTTTAAGTTCATTCATATGTGGGTAGCTATCAAAAAAAGTATTAGGTGGAAGGAACTTGTAATACATGAAGACATTGATAATCTGCCAAAAAACAGCAAAACATCTTCATATTCTAGCTCACAACAAACGTCATCGGATGGTCACACATGCGTTGATCTTAATGGTGATAAAGACGACATCGAAGAAATATGCTTGTCTCCTCGTCCCATGGGAAGGGACAAAGCAAAATCTCGAGCAAAAGGAAAAGCACAAGCGACATTTTCAAATTCGTCGACCGGAACCGAGCGGTCAATCAAATCGGAGGAAATGATGACGCAAATGACACAATTGAGTACAACTTTAAAGAGACATATGACTGAAACCGTCCGAACCACAAAATATTATTGTTAATGCAAGATCTGAAGGACCTTAACCCGAAGATCAAGAAGCGGCTAAGGCGGTCGAAGTGTCGATTCAAAAAAAATATATAATCTAAAACACAAATGAAATTTCAATGTTATACCATTTTTTCTACGTTTTTTAATGTAATTTTTGACTTCATGCTATTTTTTTTAGGTTTTTTTTTATGTAATTTTTAGTTTTATGTTTTTTCTATGTTTTCTAAAATATAATTTTTAGTTTTATTTAATTTTTAATTTTAGTATTATTGGTTTTTATTAAAAAAGTTCATATTTTTTTATTGAAAAAAAGTTAAGAGGTAAAACCATCACCAAAGCCTAGTTATAGATAAAAATTGATAAAAAAAATGTAATATAACACACTTTTTTCATAGGTAAAAATTATACCACATCCTTTGAGGATGATAAAATTATTAACCCAATAATCTCCATTAAAAAAATAAGATTTGGAAAGAAGTTGATAAAAGATAAAAGAATTGTTAGAAAGTCACATTAAAAAAAATCATTATATACAAAAAAATATCATTATGTAAAACTTCTCTTTATGCAAAACCTATGCAAACTTTTTGTTGTTTATCCACGATATATTTTTTAAATTATAATAGAGATGAAATAATGGTATAAAAAAATTCCTTTGCTTGAACTAGCAACTTACAAGCTTTTAAAATAAGTCAAAGATAATTATCGATTTCTTTATTGCTTTAGGTTTGATTCCATCGCTTTGTAACAATCTTTTCTGAACTATATCAACTTTTTTTTTTCGTTAATAAAGATGTAATAAAATAACGAGTTAATGACAAAAACCTTTGTACTTTGAACAAATATGAAATCAGAAAAAATGTAACAAAGAGATTAAAAGTTGGAAATTCGGAAGAAGCAAGGGACTAGTTTTGTAATTTGTAGGTATAAAATTGAATCAGAACCACAGAAACACACGTGAAAATGGAGGGTCTGGACGTCTGTGGTTGCTTGGGCCGACAACTAATCATTGAATTTTACTACGATTTTCTTCCACGCATCAATAATTCAAAACATGTTGCTTTTTTCCATCATACTTCCTAACCCACATTTCACATTTCATTTTTGCATAGTAATCAATCTTTCAAAACAGTTTAACAAAAGAAAAGAAAGACAAGAGAAAAGAAAGTAATAAGAGAAAAAGATAAAAAGATAAAAAAAATAAAAGGAAAGTCATAAGAAAAAAAAAGAAAGGAAAGAAAAACAATTTTTTTTTGGTTCTCGAGTTGGAAAGAAGTAGAAAGAGAATAAATCATTTTGTTCTTTTTTCCAAATCCTCCCAAATCGGAAGGAAAGTTAAGGGAAAAAAAAGGAAAGTTATTGTCGCGGAGCTCATCCATTTACGATGGACGTACGTGGAGTACACATGGCGTACGTGAGCAATTATGAAACCCTAATTTTAGGGCTTGCACCATATAGAAACCATATGATAGCCTCATTTGGTGATGTTTACCCAGCCTCCATATCTTCAAAACCCTAATTTCGTCCCGTAGCTTGTGTGTGGTGCTTTTGAGCTCTTGTAAAGATGTTTGGTGTGTTTTGTGCATCTATAAGTGGTAGAAGGAGAAGATTGAAGACTCATCCTTTGGAGAAGAGATTAGAGATCCATATTTAGCTTCTCAATTTCATGATTTTTGAGGCATAAAGTCTATAACTTGTTAACTCATCATATAGATCTTCCTTTGGGCTTGTTTATGGCTATTTTGGTCCCTTTCGGTTGGTTTTTGTGAGCTAAGGCCGTTTCAGAAGCTTAACCTTTTAGATTTAGACATTTTAAGGGCCCCTTAAGCATAAAAATGCAAATTTTATGGTGTATATGGACTCATGCATGTGTTAAGACCCTTGGTTAACCTCCTTTGAGCTCTAGAGCCCCATTAAGCCATGCATGCACGTAAAGTTGCCAACTTTACATGATAAGCTACACTTTAAGGAAGTCAGCTATAAGAGTTAGGTTGAAGTCTTAACCGCATAAGAGCTTAATGGTGAAAAACTGAAATTTGGCCAACCGGGGAGTACGTGTTAGATTTTGAGCAATTTAACACTTCCTAAGTGTGCATGCAACCCTAATAAACCTTGGATCTATGTTTGTCTAAATACATGCAAAATAATAATTTTCCAAGGTTCATAACCTATCTAACATGGCATGGGGTACTTTTAAACATAAAAGAATTAGATGAGATTACATACCTTTTGATGATGAGTTTGATTCCTAAGGAGTTTGAGGGCCAAGCACCAATAGTGTGAATGCCTCAAATGGAATCACAAATCACCACAAAATCTTGGAAAACTTTGAGAGAGTGTGTACACACTTATAAAATCGGCCACACACAAACACACATACTCTAGTGACACTAGTTACCCTAGTGGCTATTTCATGCAACATAAGCATGCTTATATAGTGTACATGATTAGGGTGAAACCCTAATAACCCATGACCTTTCCTTTTCCAAGGATCCATGGGTTAAAAGCTCCATGGATCATCCATGGACTTCCATATAAGCCTAGCCCATTAACTAATGAGTATTAGCCCACACCATATAAAACAATAGCCCACAATTTAATTAGTCTTCCTTTTAATCTCTAAATTAATTCATAATTAATTTAAGACTAAAACTAATTAAATAACATGACTTCATATTAATATATTATAACTTATAATATATTAATAATCATATGTGTATAACTCTCATAAAAATATCCATAAATCGTTTGGGTGAAGTGCAACCCAAATGGACCATGCAGGGTCGGGTCAAGTATGTACCAAATAAGTTATGGACTTAGACACCTTATCCAACAGTACGCTGGGCGTATAAGCTGGTACACTTCGTGTACTAGCCCCAGAGCATGTACGCTAAGCATAAGAGTTGAGTATGCCTAGCATACTCAGCAGGTGGGCTTCGGTGTTGGGCTTCTTGATTTTGGGCCATGTGTGGACCTTAGGAGTTTAGGGATTTTTTGGGCCATCAGATTTCTAGTTGGGTATTTTGGATGAAGATCCACGAAGGGGTTTAGGATAAATTTGGAAGATTGGGCCATATTTGGGCCTTGGGTGGCTATTTTTTGAATTGGGCC
The DNA here is from genome assembly GCF_002870075.4 of Lactuca sativa. Taxonomy (NCBI): domain Eukaryota; kingdom Viridiplantae; phylum Streptophyta; class Magnoliopsida; order Asterales; family Asteraceae; genus Lactuca; species Lactuca sativa. The sequence continues at coordinate 46,918,630 of NC_056623.2, forward strand.
TTTTGAGTAATTGGATTGGGCTTTGTCCTTGGGCCAAATTATCCTAGTTTGGACTCTTAGTATGAGTCCGGGTCCAATTATTAATTGGATGTAATTTTATGATGATAGTGCGAGGATTTTCAAACCAGCAACTAGAGATTTATTTGTGAGATTCAACATTCTGAGGTGAGTCTTCCTCACTGTGTTTAGCGGGTTGAAGACACCAATTCCTACCCATGGTTTATTATGTTAGGGTGCTAGATGTCTGCGTGACTCTTGCATGTGTATGTATGCTTAGTGGGCGGGGCCCAATGGGTAATCTGTATGTCATTACTTGTAATAGTTGTATGTTTGTATACTGGGCGGGGCCCGTTGTGAGAGTTAGGGAGAGGCCCATTATACTCAGTGGGTGGGTCCCGTTATGCGAGTTATGGCAAGGCCCATTAAACTCAATGGGCGGGGCCAGTTAGCGAGTTAGGGTGAGGCTCGTTACACTCAGCAGGTCGGGCCTATCATATGTTTAATATGTGTGCTATGTGGTATTTAGGGGAAACTCACTAAGCTTCGTGCTTACGGTTTTTCGTTTATGTTTCAGGTACTTTTGGTGCAAAAGGGAAGAGCTCAGGGTGATTGCAGTACACATACGATATAGTTCCGCATTTTCATACTAACTCTGATAATTTATGATGTTTTGATACATTTGATCCTTTTGAGATTTATGATGATGTTTTGGGATAATGTTTTTATTAACTGATAAATAAAATTTTTGGGTCTTATTTTTGGGACGTTACGTATGGAGCATGTGACAAACGAACAGATCATCTAAGAAAGGAATAGATCATTTGACAAAGGAACGGATCATGCAGAAGGGGGTTTGGAGTACCTGGAAGACGTTTGGAGCACTTGGGAGTGATATGGAGCAACAAGGGGATCTTGTTGTGCCATATGTTAAAGGGATGGGCCAAAAAGGATGCTCTTGCACCATGACATTCCTTCTTGTGCCATAATGCTCCCTCTTGCGCCAATAGGATCCCTCTTGCGCCACGAGGTACGCTCTGATGGGATTTGAGCATAACAAACAATTTTATGTGTTCATGCAACCCTAAATAATTTAATCTACGTTTTCTCTAATTGGACATACAACTTGAACAACAAAATAGAAAACCCTATCATGCTACTATGTATTTCAAAATTCACAAATAGGGTTAGAATAATCATACCTTGATCACTATATAGTAATAGCAGTTCAAATCCTCGTGTTGTTGAAGCCTTGAGAGCAAGCATCACAAATGTCATGTCTCTAATGGTTCACACCCAACGCTAGCAAAAGAAGAATGATTGAGAAGGAGGTGAGAGACTAGAAATTTCGGCCAGGTCTACCAAAGAAAAGGTTGGCCGAAAATCATAGGGTTATGACCTATTTATAGTGCATTAAGGAAACCTTAGATAAGCCCAAATTCAAGATTACCTTAAATCGGGTAATTATCCACTTTCCTTTTTATCCACCATGGATTAGTCTAGAAACCCATAGGCTCCAAGAAACCGTCCCTACCTTATGGTTGATTCTAGATTGCCTCTTACTCAACTATTGAATGATTATAATTCAGTCCCTGCACTTTTAATTAATTCTTTTAATCCTGAAATTAATTCCAATTAGTTTCTGATTAAATATTAATTAAATATTACTATTTCTAATTAATATATTATTCTCATAACATATCAACAAATAATTTATTTCACTTTATTAATCAAATAATAAATTTAACCTCTCTCTCCAAAATCATCTGTCCAGGTGCTAGTTTTGAGGACAATCCAAAAAGACTGTGCCACTATAAATTTAAGTATATACCAATTATAGTTATGGACTTAGACACCTAATCCAACAGTCTCCCACTTGGATAAGTCTAATAACTATAGTTGCCAATATATTCTTCAAAAAATTGATTAGCAAATTGTAGCTCTCAAAGCTGCTGTCGAATCCTGACCCAGTCGATTACGTGTCTTAAAATAAGTGATCAAATATTCCTCCGTTCTACAAGATATCATACAGACATGAGACATGGATTATAATCAATCTCTCTGTCCAAGATTTGTTTCCCGATTTTTGATTTATGACGACTGAAATCAGACTACCAATTGAACATATCAATTCAGTCCAGGCTTGGCAAAACACTTTAGATGTCATCATCAAATCATCGAGGGACCCACAAATATCGCTTTTCCCGTTAGAGCAAAAGCAACGGATAAATTTTGACTTATATGTTTATACTATTCACTCATCAAATCACACACAACAATACATTTTATAACATCAAGTTACCGATATGTTTACGCATTATCAATGCACAACTGACTTGTAAACAACAACTCATATATCTCCGTTTCAATAATATAATTTATTATCGTCTCAAAATTACGTGTGATAAAATCCATGCAGTATTTCTTTGAGTGTGGGTTAATCCAATACTCAAAATCCCTATTTTCCAAGTACTCATGAACATTGCAGCAAATGATTGTTATGTCTATTCCCCATAGACAATCTACAACCCAAATCATGACAGTCTTAATTCGCTACTTACTTCCAAAAGTACGAGCGACTGTCGAATTTCGAACAATCAAATTATTCAGGAAGTAAAACTTGCAAAGTGAAACACAATAATAATCTTATTAACTATGGTCTTAAAACTATTGAAGATAAATAAAACTCTTATTATTTAATCACCACATTAATTAGACTTTATTTGTTGTATATTATTTCGAGTAATCAACTAAATACTTGAATTAAACACCAGTCATGCCATGTTATAAACATACATACTATGTTTCTCTATGGTCTTTCCTTTGTGAACAGATCGATTGGACACTAATCCAATGATGCTTATTTCATAATTCTAAATTCTTGTTACTATCTTAAATGTATTGGAATTCCATCTTTACATGCATTGTCCTTGTGTAATATCGAGGCTTCAAAGTCACAAAGACTTAGCCAATGATATTACATAATGCTCCATTGATCTTTGTTACTAAAAAAACAATTCCATGAGAATAAGTCTCATATTCAAGGTACACTCCTTGAACATCTTCTTTGGATTAAAGTTTCCAATTCATATATATATATATAGATGTTAATAATCAACTCTTACTATGGAATCATTTCCATATTCCCATATAACCATTTATTCTAAATAAGAATCACCTCCAACCAGAATTATGTCAATATGGTCCGTCCATTATAATACTATACTTCTAACCGTCTACAAACAACCAATCTTTAGTAAACCTCAAATTGTTCTTGACAGTTGTTTAACAACTTTAGTCACACCACGTTCTAGTCCTTTTTCCCTCTCATTGTCCAAGACATTTGAAAAAATCAGAACAAGTGAATATTATAACATATGAAAATGATCCTATATCTGAAGCATATGGGACTCGATTCATTATGTCAAAGACTTGATATCTATTCAGTCTCTTACTATAATAATTTTTTTTATATTGAATTTCCTATGCTGAATTGTTTTAATACGATATTCATATATGTCTAAGACTAAGTTCTTTTAAACTATGCAATCTAAACTTTTAGATTTGAAACGAAGTATGAGTGTCCTCTCTCTTGAGCCTTTACTATAGTGAAACAATTTCCAAACTTTGCAACTTGCTAATTTGTAGATTTTTTTTCTACAAATAGTATTGCTAACTTGCAACAATTAACATAACAATTATGCTCCAACTAGCTTTGACATGTATATAGAAATCAATACACTACTAGAAAAAAGGCCTTTTACGACGCTCATTGCGCGTCGTAAAACGCTCAGACGACGCGCAAATGCGTGTCAAGGAAGGCCCTGTCATAAAGAGAGACGACGCGCTTTTGCGCGTCATCTATAGACGACGCGCATTTACGACGCGCGGTTACGACACGCAATGCGTATCAAGGAAGGCCCTGTCATAAAGGAAGACGACACGCATTCGCGTGTCGTAACCTTACGACGCGTGTGTTAATGACACGCAATGCGTATCAAGAAAGCCCCTGTCAAGAAAGGCCATGTCATAAATGAAGATGACATACATTTTTGCGTATCGTAAATTTAAATGTTTAAAAAAAAATAAATTTATATATTTATTAATTTTTAAATTAAATTTTCATTTAATTTCTTATAATAGAAATAAAATACCATATACAAAAAACACAATCCATTGCATAATATAAAATAAATTGCACAAATTATAATGTCATACAAAGAATCATTCAAATGTTAAACAAAAATAATACATTGCTAATATGTGTTATACATTCCTATAAAACTAACAAATAATCATACAACTCTGTTTATTACTGGAAAGGAATGCCAAACATGATTAAAAATATCACTTAATCTTTGATTAATCACCTGCTTAAGTAGAATGATGTTGTTGAGAAGGTTACCTAGCCATGCCAAAATATGATATCTTAGGGTTCATGTCCAAATCAAGTAAAGCATTGCCAGCTTAAATTCATCAAGTCCTTGCCGTGAAGTCTTAGATAGAAGCTTAACTGCAATCTCCAATCCTTCTAGCAGACCCTAAAGATCATTATTGGCCATGTAGCAGGATCAACCTGCAATCTCTTTTCTGCCTTCTTATTACTTGCAGCATCTTGTGCCTGTTTGACCAAGGTTGTGCCTTCAGCAGCAACATGCTGCATTGCATCAAAAAGATAAAAACAGATGACAACAAATACAAATAACTATATTCTACTTAAAAGAAAGAATCCAACTCCTAAATCACAAACCTTTTTAAACATACTAGAGACAGGATCCAATCCATGGGGTATTTTTGGAAAATAGTCTGAACATTCTTGACAAATCATCAACCTGCAAGTGAAGGGTAGAAAGGGAAGAAACAAATGTTCACAACCAGTAAGAAATCTAAACACTAGAAGTTTCACAATGATTGTTGATTCCTATAAACTCAAATGTGAGATGAGAGGCTTGTTCGCAACTAGTAAGAAATACTAAGTAGAAAGAAACAAATTGATGATATTACCTGGTCAAGGAGGAAAGCGACAAGAAATGGTACATAGAAAAAATATATATTTATTTAGAATTAAATAAAAAAATATAATGATAATAGTTTGATATTAAATTATGCTATCCTTGTGAACATTTGTGCTTGTGTCATTGCATGCCTGCAACCCCAATGGTAGAAAAGTTTCATAGTATCTGTAACAAGATATAAAATTATAATTTTTTTAAAATAAAAATACTAAAGTAACAAAAGAATTAAAAAAAAGCTTACTTTAGAGCTACATCTCCACAATGCTCTGCCACGTCATCAAATATGCAAATTGCTATTCTTTTCTCCTCAGATGTCCTATCCTTGCCCTAAATTTAAAATGCAAGTCTTATTTTTAATATTTGTATAAAAACTAAAAAATAAAAAATAATTATTTAAAAAAATATAATTAATGTTACTCAATACTCACCCAGAATGGCATCAAGTAAGGCAAGAGTTCATCAAAAAGAGGCAGAAATGCGGTCTTGAAAGTCTTGAGTAGAGTACCCAAACAATCACCAACCTAGATTTAACAAAAAAGAAAATATTATGAATAATTTATTAAGATAAACAGATTTATAAAAAAATAGATTATATAATATAAGAGCATATACTTCCTCTTGTTTGTTTTCTTCTTTCAACATTTCCCCTTCTTCTGCATCAAAGTCCTCTGTTTTGACTCTTTCACCCCTTTCATTTCTTCTTGCTGAGCTGGCAGTGATCACCTATTTGATCTTTTCAACAATGCTTCTAGCTTGATTTTCATCTAAAAGGGGCCCACAAAATTTTTGCACATTCCTTGATTGAATCAATCATACTTGAGCAAATTTCAGTCTCAGGTTCCTAAAAGACAAAATCCAGTAAATAAAGATTCATATGAGCAAACATAAGTCAACAAATAGGGGGAATGATGAAAATAACCTTGTGAAGAGCCTTTACTAAAGCTGGTATGATATAGTCTGACAACGGTTTACATATGACTCATTGCGACCCTGAGATTGCTCCTTTTCAACAGCTAGTTTTGCTGAACGAATAACCTCAGGCATAGCTAAAAAGTCAAAGAAAAAGTCAACACTCAGAAAGAAAATAAAAAAATAACAGTTAAAGTTATCAGGGGTAAAAGAGGTATTTTATTTCGCCTGAAACTGCATCCTTCCTAACTTCTTCATGGAAATAGAATTTAAGAAGTGGTACTAATGTTGGTGCAACCTGTCTTTTATTAAAAAGTTAAGCCGGTTTTTTTCAAATGTTAAAAGACAAGAAAGGGTAAAAGAGGAATTTCATTTCACCTGATCAATCCATGGGAAAAACCCTTCTTTTAATTCATCAGCATAGCAACACCAAAGGGGTAAAATGCTCATTAACTCTCTTATCTCCAAGTGTAGCTTTCTCCTCAAGGACGCTAGTTTTGATCCCTATTCTTTTATCTCCAAGTGTAATACTCTCAATGCTGCAATATCAAAGGGTAAAATGGTCATTAACTCTCATTCAAGCATTTAATTTATTAAAAATCACACTTTTCATCATCAAACTTGTCAATATTATCATCTGAATCATCAACAGAAGTAATTGTAACATCTGGTTTAAGTTGAACAGAATGAAGCAATGGTGGCATCACAACATTCATGTAAGGGAGAAAATCTTGCCCTAGGCACTTGCAGAGTCTTGCCCATGCCTACAATAAAAATATATAATTATAAATTTATAATCTTTAACTCAATTTGTTTTAAAAGAGTAAGTTTAATAACAGAAAAAGAAAAGAAGCATACAATTTGCTTTATCAGTTGCATTCATGAGTATAGCTTTCAAGTAAGGCAGAACTGTATCCTAATACTTTTGAAAATGCTCCTGTAAATCATAAACTATGTGAGAACCAATTTAAAGAAAATAAACAAGTTGGTGAGAGAATATGAAGATGAATAATACCTGAGATGAATCAGCAACAGATGCCAAAGCAGTCAAAGCTCCCTCTTACACCATCTGCTTTGGATTCTGGAAATACAAAAATGATTCAGTATTCATATATTCATATCTTTTAAGGTTACTACAAAATTATTTATACCTGTAAAAGTACAATTAATTTCCCCACAATCCCATCCAAGTAAGGTTGTAGAAGTTTTGATGTACAATTTTCACTGAAGTTGAGCACTGCTGAACTCGATTTAGAAATCGATTTAACTTCAAACAAAGGTTCGCTTGTAATTGAATGTGTCACTGATTGGTTCGCAAGTCGACACTTTCGTTCGGAGTTTTGCAATTGAAATCTAAAATCAGTCACACGAATCTGAATCAAAATTCAGATGTTCGTGTTCTTGGCTCGCTGAATTGTCATTAGATTTGCTGTTCACAGTCTCGGAATTAGAGGAAATTACTTTCGTTTTCTGGGAATTTAATCGATTCGCAGGTTTGGTAAATATTCTTCGTTCGTATCTTTCATGGAGTATGGGATCGGAGGTTCGTAGTTGGTGGTCTAATTTTGACATTCCAAAGTATGAACAGTGCCTGAAAAACACGCATACATGATACAACAATGAAATCCACAAATACATATCGAAAGATAAAAAAACATATCATTACTCATTAGTAGTATCTTTACTAACCTGAACTCGTGGATTATGGAAATCATCCATTGTTGAAGCTAGTGATGGAAGAACAAGATGATGATATTGGTTTTACAAGTCTGTGCCCAAGTCTCTCTCTCTCTTTCTCTTTCTCTCTCTCTCTCTCTCTCTCTCTCTCTCTCTCTCTCTTCGGGAGACTTCAATTTCACCCTTTATTTCCACCGTAGACGCCACCTATTAAGGGTTCGCGGATGATGAATTTATGAAAATGGTGAATTTCCCTTTTCTGTGACCGATGTCATGAACAACATTTGTTACAGCCACCTTCGATCCTAGATTGTCCTTGAATCTCTCAAGAGTTCCTAGCCCGATAATGATCTCGATTCCGGATCCTTTGAAAGCTTTGTGAACTTCATGATCGGCGTCGTAGATTGAAAGAAATGAGGAGTGGTGATGATATTAGGGGTTTTTTAGGTATTGATAAGTGAGAGAGAAGAACTATGGAAATAAGGCAGAGGATAAAATGGCGGCCTTTCAAAAATTTGGGATTTTCGTTTCCCCCCAAGCTGCGAAGAAGAAAACGCGCCTTTCATTAAATAAAATATAAAGCGACATCTCTACACGACACTCATTTTAACATAGGTGCCCTCCGTGTTTTTTATTTTTTTTATTGGACACTAATTTTAGGGCGCGGAAAAATACGTGTCGTCTATGCTTCATTTTTTAATAAAACGGACATTATTTTTAGGGCGCCCAAAAATGCGTATCGTCAATCACTGCGTGTCATTGTTTGCGTGTCATTAAAGGCTATTTTTCTAGTAGTGATACTTTTTGACTTCCTTACTAAAGTGCAGATTTCTAATACGCGATGCTACGATAAGTCTCCAACCATACTTCTCAAGCTTATACACCTTCATTAGATAGCATAGGTGTTTAAACCCTTTCAGAACTTATAGCTACATGCCCTGAAAGTTCAAACAATTCGTTGCCATTTCTCACAATTCTAACTTATGAAAAAGGATGCCGTAATCATATTGTGAATTTGAGAATGTAATTAACATAACCACTAACCATAATGATATTTTTCAGATCTTTAAAATCTATTAGTGAAAGTGTTTCCTCATAATCATTCTCATGAATTATAGTGAAACCTTTAGCCATCTAGATTTTATGGTGTATACATTTCCATCTGGTAGCACAAGGGCCTAACAGTGCTTCCATGTTGTTAAGCATTTCACTCATATTGATCAATGTACTTTCACTGACCAACGTTCTCTGCCTTTTGCAGTCAAATGAGAACCATAGAATTCATAAGCATCGCCAACCCAACTGAAAGGTGCACATAAACAATAATGAGTCAACTTAACACGATAAGTTATCAACCTCAAGTCATGTGCTAGCGAAAACTAAAAGGTTTACTCTTGAAATTCTTCAAGATCATTAAGACCCCCACTGACTTCTTGACATATAAGTTTCTTTCTCAAGGAACATTCCTTGACAAGCAAAAACAAATATTCAAAAGTCACTGTGGATTCTCGACAAGAAAACACTTCATGAAATTGGTCTAAGTTTATCTTTTGTTTTAACCAAAACATCACAGCTTCCAATTTTGAATGTGCCGGTGTAAGAAAATATTATTACTCCACATTTCATGAGGTGTTATAAACCTATTTAGTATAAAACAAGTTTTCAAGATACGATATATAGTAACTATAGCATGGCTCTAAAACTTTATTGGAAAACGAAGTGTGACTTATCTCTTGATTGAACCATTTCAACAATATCCGATTCCTCTACTTAGTCTAACAATTGCACCAATATTTTCTTTGATGATCAATTGTGATATAGTTCCACAATCATTAATATGATCACACAACACGATACTAAAGTGTTCTCCTTTCCTTTCAGATTGGAAAACTTCTATTTTTCTGCCTAACAGATTCTTCTTATTCACTCTGCTACTCATTGAAACCCTTTCAAGGTATTAGAATTATGCTTAATCTTATAAACACAATCATATTTACTGAAACATCAGTAAATCATGACGAATAAAGTTTTTCATTCTTTGTGGTAGATCTGAATCGCCCATATCAATGGACTAGATTCATTAGTCCTTCACTTTGACTCACATAAACATGTGATGAATGAATTAGTCATAATCTTCCAAAGATCAAGATTCTCATATATCACACAATTCAAATTTTATGACTCCAAGTTTCTGTCCAATTGGAACTTGGGCGATGAGAATTCTTTATCACTTAGTTAATTATGACATTTACCACAAGTGAAATAATAAGAATCAAATCCACAATTAATATTGCTAATAATAGATATGTAACCAACACTTTCATAGATGTCATTGCAAGGAAAACTATAAAGTAAACCAACTATATAAACCAAAATTTCACTTTTACTAATAATAAACAAAAAATTTGGAACTTGTCCTTACAATGCATAATGAAAAACTATGTTTCTAAACATCTCCTAAGCAATCTATTAAATTATCATAACTCCTAAGTAGTAGCTTCAAAAATCTGATCATCGAACCATGCGACCAAAATCCATCTCTCACGATCAGATTCAACTCACTCTTCTTAAGCTTATTTCTTTCTCTTAGATCCTGCAAAACATCAAAATGTGATCATCACATCATGTATTAAGAATTTATGGACAAGAACTATAAAATAATGGAGTTAGATAATGGATGTACCTGAAGTGGAGTCATACAACTTGACTTTACCATCTCTGAGACCTTTCAAGTAGTTAGGGTAGCTTTGCAACCAATGTCCCTTCAATTGCTAATAGAAATATATGGACTCCTTGGGGTTGACACATGGAACTATCTCATAACTAACCTTTCTCTTTACCATACGATCAAACTGTTTGACCTTGGCCCATCCCTTTCCATTGGGAAGAGAAATATGTTCTGGACCACCATTGTCGCTATTGTCTATGGAAATTTTGGAGACAGATCCTTCAAACACTTTTGCTTGAATTGTGCTCTTAAGCATTTCTGCTTCAGCAACAATCAACATATGTGTTAGATCAATTAGGGTTATGTCGTGGTCGCTCATATAGTAGTCTTTAATGAACCAACTATATGACTCAGGAAGCGAGACTAAAACCAATTCAATGGCTAGATCCTTTGGGAAAACGACACCCAACATATCCAATCTGTCAATATACGATTTCATTTCTAGAACATGCACACACACAAACTTTCCATCTTGATGTTTACATGCCAATAGGGCTTGAGTAATTTCGTACTTTTCAACTTGAAGAAAGCATGACTTAGGGAGAGTCACTGGAGGAGGAGGAGGAAGAGTTGAAGAAGCATTACCTCTATTTCTACCATTGCTCAAAAAAGGGATCATACTTTCACCTTGACTAGAATATGGAATATCATTTTAGAAGGAAGAGAAAACCCATTTCCCAAAGAACAAGTAAGGCCATCGTTGTCTGAACTTGACATCTATAAAAGGAGAAAAGAGAATTCAAGTTACTCGATTTTAATCCTTAATTATTAACCCATTAATTTAAATTAACTCTAGATCCATATTTTTGATTCGAACTTTAAAGAGGGATGCTGTAATCAAATTTGAATCTATTTTAGGTAGGTAAGGCTTTTACCAATTTCAATCTCATGAAACACCTAGATCTTTTGAAATTCATTTAACTATTCAATAACATGTTTAATATCGATTATGCTCTCACTTTTGTGATTGAGATGTCGAGGATCACAAACGAGATTTGAATAACCATGCAAATTAGCTTGGTACTCTCGATGTCATTTATCATCTCGTTTTAACGTGTTGGTTAACCACAAGCGCTCCATTAATCAACGATAATTTTCGAGACACCCATTACCAACCTTTATTAGTCCCCCACTAGTGTGTCGGTTAACCACACACACTCCACTAACGACTTATAAAGTGTAATGTGCAATTTCATGGATTAGCATACAAATTCACATTTTCCTAAAGTAACTAAGAATGAGATTTAAAATAGTTTAGTTACTTTATATAATTATATTTTTAATGAGATTAATTTGTCCTATCAAACCCGTTTGGCTAACGACCCACCACCATACAAGAGAACAGTGTGTAAGAATGGATACCAAATGACGTTCATTTTATAGGTCGCTTCCATAAACTTCCCTTATAGTATGCCTTCGTGAATGAAGCGTACTAGCGGTTCGACTGACTTTTCTTTTACATATAATATATATTAAACCTTTTAATTATATACATAGTTTGAGTTTTATTTTAAAACATTTTAAAATTCCAAGGGTTTAATCTTTTAATGAATTAAACATTTAATTTAATTAAATTTAAACCATTTTATGGATTTACTGATTATCTTTTAATTAATCACTTAATTAAATTAATAATAAGATCCATAAGGATGTATTTTAAACTTTTCAAAATACCAAATATCATTTGACATTAAGTATTTAATTTAATTAATATCTAGATTTATTTATACACTTAAAATAATCATATTAATCAACAAAACAATTAGTTAAGTCAATTACTTATCTCCTAATCTTATAGGCTTTTAATTTATCATCATAGATACACCAAAATCGAACTTGGAGGATAAGTATAGCAAATAATTATCATATAACAGCAAATTAGGCAGATAAGGCACACAATTTCGGATCTGACAGCTCAACACGTCGTGGAAGACTATCACCACGCTGTGTTAGGTCGAATCCATAGGCAAACATGCCACGGTGGAAGAACACCACACCATGTTTAATGAACGGAATGACGATCTGTTCTCTCCTCCTTGTTCAAGTTCAACCATTGTATCAATTCAATAGAAAACTAAATCTACGCTCTGATACCACTGATTGAATTTAAGCATAACAAACAATCCTATGTGTGCATGCAACACTAAATAATTTGATATATGTTTTCTCTAATTGAACATATAACTTGAACAACAAAAAAGAAAACCCTAGCATGATACTTTGTATTTCGAAATTCACAAATAGGGTTAGAATAATCATACCTTGATCACTATATAGTAATAGCAATTAAAATCCCCGTGTTGTTGAAGTCTTGAGAGCAAGCGTCACAAATGTCACGCCTCTAATGGTTCACACCCAACACTAGCAAAACAAGAATGATTGAGAATGAGGTGAGAGACTAGAAATTTCGGCTAGGTCTTCCAAAGAAAAGATTGGCCGAAAATCATAGGGTTATGCCCTATATATAGTGTAGTCCGAAAACCTTAGATAAGCCGAAATTCAAGATTATCTTAAACCGGATAATTATCCACTTTCCTTTTTATCCACCAAGGATTATTTTAGAAACCCTTAGGCTCCAAGAAACCGTCCCCACCTTATGGATGATTCTAGATTGCCTCTTGCTCAACTATTGAACAATTACAATTCAGTCCCTGCACTTAGGCTCCAAGAAACATGACCTTGTTGTGCCATGCATGTTCATGTTGCGCCATAGTGATGTTTTTACTCCAATTTTGATGTTCTTGTGCCACACTTGAAGCCACTTGCGCCATCCATATTCATGTTGCGCCATGATGACACAAGATGGACCATATTGGTCCTTGATGAGGCAAATATGCTATGAAGTCTTCTATGACGCTCAAGATCGTTCAGAGATGCTCAGAAGTTTGTATTGCTCAAGGTTTACACCATGTTGTGCCACCATGATGGATGTTAGACCATTAGTGTTCAGATGCGCCACCTGTACATTATGATGCTCCACTATGGTCAATGTGGTCCATCTTGTGTGTTGTTGATGCTCATGAGTTGTATGATATTGAAGAATGTTCCAGAAGATGCTGCATGACAAAATATGATTGGTTGTCACCGTTCATGGGCCTATGGGCTAATAAGCTTGGCCCATTAGGGTTTTAGTTATGATTCTTCAAGTATAAATAAGCTCCTACCCCCATCATTGCAAATTGCTAGATTTATGTGAGAGCTTTAAGTGAGATACAATTTTGAGTGCTTGTAATAGTTCCAGAAAGTTAATAAAATCTTATCTCTCTCGTTCACCCGTGAATGTAGGTTATCTTGACCGAACCATGTTAAATATCGTGTTCTTTTGATTTACGTTTTTCAGAAGCTTTGTGAGTTCACCGAATTTTGTTTTTTAATATTTGTCTAAAGTGCTTAACTTGTTTGTTGTCCCTCAACAAAACTCACTCTTATCATATCTGTTCTCGGGAGTCTCCCTTGGTCCCCCTTTTTTTTTTTTGTTAATTTATTTGCAAACAAGAAAACTAGAGAGCATAACAATACAATTTTTATAGGGTGAGAATGCAATAATAAATAAATAAATAAATAGAGTTGCTTATAACAAAGTAGTGACACCTAAAGAGCTCGGGGTGGGTAACCTCAGGCTATAAAATCTTTTTGTTAGTATATTCCACATTGATATGATACACTTTTATAAGTGAGTATATATGTTGAAGTTCTCATTCTTTTTACAATAATTTTTTTGAGAGACACTAGTTGAATGGTCAGGCCCGTCCCAGAGGGTGGGCGATAGGGGCGACCGTCCAGGGCCCATCATTTAAAGGGGCCTAATTTTTTTATGGAAATTGTTATATTTAAAAGATAATACAAATAATTTTCTTTTAATTATTGATTTATTATAAAAAACTTGATGACATTTGTGTTTTTTAAGGGCCCATTTTTTTCTCTCGCCCTGGGCCCAAAATATGTTTGGAACGGCCCTGTGAATGGTAAATAGTAAAACCTTATATTTATACTGGATTATTTTTTCTCAAAATCTGTCTGCTTTTGGCAAATAGTTAGGAGAGAAGATTATCAATCCACCTTTTTCAATTATTTTTCATTAAAAAACTAAGAAACAACATTTTGATTTTGTTAATCATTTATTTCCATTTCTTTTCAATTCCCTTCTTAAAAAGAACTCTGGAAAACAGGGTAAGCGATTTCATATTAGTTACACAAGTTAAAACAAATCTTTATTATAATAGTCGTACAAAACTAGTAGATATCTATAAAATTTTTATAAATAAAATGCTGAATAACAAGAGTAAAAAACCATATTTAGGAAGCATGCGTTTTAACAAATAACGATAAGTATGACATCATCATCTTGAACTACAAAAAATGGTTGAATTTTGATCGATTTAAAAATCATACTATTCTCATTTTAAACATTCAAAACTAGTATTAAATTGAACAAATATCACATAATTAAATATTTGTAAATATAATTTTGAAAGCGATGGAAGCCAATAGTTGTTGAACGTGTCACGTCTTTTAAGTTTGGTTATGATTGAAGGTTAGACCATGACTTTTTGTCCTCCACAATCTACTCCTTAACAAATTTTGTTTATAACTTTACTTTTATAACATACTAAGGTATAAAATCCATACATATAATATGGGTTTATTTAAGAAAAAAAAGTCATGAAAATGCTAAACATTTGAAAAAATTTGAATTTATAAGAAAAATTAGAAAAATTTTAAATTATTAAAATTAAAGTGTTCTTTTTGTCTTTTAAATTAAAAAAAAATAATTTAGATAAATAAACAAAGAAAACTAATAATGTTTTAATTTAAATATGTTGAAATTAGAAGGAAAGTCAATTATTGAAATTGATATGCATTTATTATCAAATTTATTGCAATTATTACATTTAAATATTATAAATGTTATGTAAAATTTAATAAAATAGAAAAAACCACTAAATGCCATGTGGAAAAAATTTAATTGAAAATAACCACGAAATGACATATGGCCAAATTAATAAGAATGTGACATGTGACAAAAAGATTTTAATTTATTAGAGTAGATAAAAACTCCAACCCACTTGTACGTATGCCACTTGTACACTTTTCAATCCAAGACTAGTATGACACGTGTACATTCACAAATACAAATATGACAGGATACTACCTGTGGTATACAACAAAGCACACTCGACTCAGTCTCAAAGATCTAATTTGCCCGAGGAAGTTGGCAATTGTTTTCCTATAGTGAAAGCAACAACTTTTATTAGAAAAAAAAAATAATAATAACTCGTAAAGTTATAAATATCAAATTGAGAGATTAAATACCAACTCATTAGTTATGGGACTGAATTTAGTTAATTTAGTTATTTATATCTTGTATATAAATAGAGTAGCCAAAATAAATTTGACAATTGACATTCTTTAGTATGTCAGTATACCTTTAAACAAGGCTTTTAGATTGTATGGCGACGTGACACTAGAATCTCCGTTCCAAAACATATTTGCGAATTGTTGGCTCGCAACTTCATTAGGATGATTAGAATCAAAGAAAAAATAATCACTAGCATTTTTACACAATTTAAACTCCTTCACTCCTCTTTTCCCTCCACAACTATAAATCCCACCAAAAGGACCACTACCACAACACGCACTGTCTCCTACCTTGAAACCTTCAATTCAAAATTCAAAATTCAAAATCAATGGAAGTTTATAAATTCAAAACAATGAAAGATATGGGTATTGAGCAATACCATATTTTGATGGGTTCTTCATCCTTTTTCTAATGGCTGTATTCAGATCGTACTTTGCATACATGAATCCTTCCAATTGGTTCTCGAGCTCTTGAAGTTTCTGTGAAAGTTCCTGGTTGTGTAGGCTTACGATGATGTCAATTTCTTCGCTGCAAGTATTGTCTGGTCGTCCTGCACGAACGCTTGGCCAACACCCTATTGGCGGGACTGTAACGATTCCAATTTTCCTTCCTCCTCTTTCATGGATCCCCTTTTTAAAAAAGAATTGAAGATCTGGAATTTGAGAATCGAGGTAATTAAAAAGGAACGAAATATTTGTTATTTGATTACCTTGAACACATCAGTCAAGTTTCCGATCACCATTCCCACGTACTCTTCATGTGTATATGGATAAAGAATACTCTCGTTGTTGCCGACGGGGCTCAGATAGTCGTTGCCTCCACAGCTGAACAAGTAGACGGCATCGGATAACAGCTGTTCGGCTTCCGAATCGCCTAAATTCTGTCTAAATTGTTTCTCTAAATCGCGGAAATACTGTAACTGTGTTTTTAGGTCAACTACCTACACCAATTTATATATGGAATCAATAGATGAGGAAATTTAAATAGAATTCATGGAAACGAAAGGACGCATACAAATCCAGCATGGCTTTCGACTAACGCACCAGCGCCTCCCGACGCAAAGTTTGCTCCATACACGAATTCCTTATTCCGGGGATCGAGATACGCAGGAATGAGAGGCAGTTTCGCTAACTCAGCTGTTTGATAGAAGGTGAGTTAGGAATGAGGAAGAAAAAGAGATAGGCGGTTGTTTGTAAATATTCTCACCGACGAAATCAGGGATGAGTCGACCATCGGAGAATCTTCCACTTGGAGGATTGAAGTATGATTCGCCATACGGGAAAAAATTCGCCTGGAATTCGGGAGTTGTGTTTATGTAGTTGTTGTTTCCAGGATCGTATAGCGAATCACCGAAAACGAAGAGCGCAATGTGTTTGTTGAAATGCGCCTGAGAAATCTGGCAAACTGTAAGTATCAAGAGACATGAAACAGCTACTGCAACGGCCATATGTCTAAAGCTGATCATCAAGTTAAGTTAGCTTGCCGGCGTTTTTATGGGTGAAATTAAATGAATGTGTCGTTCTATTCTTGGATCGCATTTTTGACTCGACCCAATCCAGCCGCCACAACTAGATGGGTCAACAAGACTGGGGGATAACGATATCCCAATTAAAGTATGTCCTATTTTGTCAAAATTTATGGCTCTAATTTTCTCTTTAATATATGCGTGTATTTTTGTCTTTGCATTTTTTGTTCATAAAACATTGTTCGCCAACGTTTCTTTCATGATATATATCATTTTAAAGATAAATGTTAATTTAAATCTATCAAATAACTATTTCCTCAATTTACTGAGTCTTTTAAAGTAACACATATTAATAAAAAGGACAGAGCACTCACAAAGTGATTCAGTTCACCAATTAAATCCTAATCAAGTTCAAAATTTGTATGTTAGATTAAAAGAGTGAATTTGATGATCATGTTTAATTAGTTTGAAAGGGGATCGAAATTATGACCTAATGCAAATTTGATGGTATAAAATATACAATAAGATGAGCTTGATATCGATCATGATTAGATAGTTGTCAATCGTCGTGCCATTTGCAGGACTTTGATTTTTGATTAGAGTAATTTATGTGATTTTCATTATACTCCTTTATGGAATAAAAAATGTGTGGTGAGTTTTATAAATGATTCATCACGTTTTTGTTATATTTATTTATTACTTAAAAAAAAATACAAAGTGTTAGATAAATTTAAAAATTCCAAACCTAAAATTGAGTTACAACAAAGATTGTTGATGGATGTTTATGAACTCATTGAGGTGGATATTAGACTATGGGGGAGTGGTATACAATTTGACCACATTCAATGTCACGTAAGTAGGAAAACACCACCGCCTTCCTATGCGATCTTGGATGCGTTTTGATCAAACATTTCATAATTTATGTTGTATTTCTCTCATTTCTTTCATCTTTCCTTCTCTCTCTCTCTCTCTCTCTCTCTCTCTCTCTCCCTAGGTTCCCACATCCTAGTCCTTAGGTATGGTAAAGAACCAAACAAAGTGTGATATAATTGATATGACACCTACATGGCAGAAAAGGGAGCACTGTTCTTGTGTCACTACTCCCTCCAACCTTATATGAATTCCGATTATTTGGAACTATACATGAAGAAAAATCAAATATCATTCTACCTTTAATTCCAATTTATTTTTCTATTCATTAGATCAAGACAAGTGGAATTAAGAGAGGGGATGAAGATAAAAAATTTGTGGATTCAATGTGTCATTATTTTATATAGGTAAAAAGATTAGTAGAATATTTAATTTTTGTATCAAAACAATGGCTTCTTATACATATAAAAAATCGAATTTTGAAAGAAATAACTAACTCAATGCTTTCTTACTCGGGACTCAATGATGGTTTTGGGGAGATGCCATGCTAATGACATGTTATGTTCTAAATAAAATGCCAAACAAGGGATCAAAAGAGTGCCGCTTGAATTTTGGTTCGTGAAAACTCCTGATTTAAGGTATTTACAAGACTTTATATCATTTTTTTTTATCAAAAACTAGTTGTGTGACCAGTATGTTATACGGGTTGGATAAAACAAAAAAAATAAAATATGAAGGTTTAAACAAAAATTTATTTAAATTTGAAATTTGAAATTTGAAATTTAAAATTTGAATTTAAAAGGAAACATATTCAATAGTATATGAGTTGTAATATTGTAATTTAATGGTTATTTTCAAATAAGGCAATTATTAATTGAGGTGTAAATATGATGTGTTAACTAAAAAAGATAAACAATGAGAAAATGACACATGGAAAAAACATTTATTCAAAAATACAAAAAAATGACATGTGTCCAAGTTAAAGAGAGAGTGACATATGACAAAACTATTTTCATTTATTAGGGAGGATATGGTCTACATGCATCATTTGGGTGTTACGATTTCATATCATTACATATATCACAATAAAAATAAATACTAACCAAATAAAGCAATTCACTACGTGAAATCAACCTTGCAAAAAAAAAAGGACAACATGATTCCACTAATGCTATCAAGTATATATGTCACCCTATCGTATCAAAATTGTCGTCATCTTAACGCTACATCATTACCATATCCACACACATCCTATGAGATATTAACCACTCCACATCACTAAATTAGTTTACTTTTCAATTATTTAATAAACAGTCTCTGCACTACATCATCACTATATCCATACGAACCCCTATAGGATACTACCCATTCCACATCACCAAATTAATTTTAATTTTCATTTATTTAACAAACGGTCTCATTTGTTGTAACACTCGCAGATTCAAGCTAGTCAATTTAGAGACAAAAAACGTCAAAAATGACTTTTTGATAAAAGATTATTTAGAATAAATAATCTTAACCAGGTTAATGTATATGTCACAAAGGTTCCACACATATAAAGAACGCTGAAATCCGAATTAAAACGAAGAAGTTATGACTCGTCGAAGTTTTACGGCTAAACCGACACGACAACACGTAACGTAAAAAGTGAATTTTTGATAAATTACCTTTTAGCCTTAACAATCTAAACAAAAGTCGTAGCATACGTTAAACCGAGAATGTACATAAAAAGAACGTCCAAATCTGACTTCATATGAGGAAGTTATGATTTTTCTAAGATTTCGCATAGCAGTGCACAGCCCGAAAATCGAATTTTTGATCGGTCAATTTTTAGCCGACACAACCTAAATGAGAATTGAGGATCTCATTAATAGGAGTTCAGTGATAAAAGACAGTCGAAAACGAAGTTCGTATGTAGAAGTTATGAAATTTACAAGGTCGTTAACATTATAATCTTCTCATACTGCTAAATTTAAAATTGGTCGAGAATTAGCCGGCAGAGTCAAAAGAAGAGTTGTAGATCTTGTCAATACCTATGCGTAGATATAAAGAATGTCGAAAACGGAGCTCGTATGAGAAAGTTGTGGAATTTAGAAGACAGAAGGGTGCTGCTACGAAGAGGGTGACGTGGCTTAATCTGGACCATTGCTTCCTCCCTATGCCTTGCCACCGGATGATGACACTTGGCACTCAACTCGACGATTTGGGCCATTTTTCAGCCTGAAATACCATGCGAAGCTCACCCTTTTTCCTGACACCATAACTCTTATCTTTCTTTCTTTCTTTCTTTCTCTCTCTCTCTCTCTCTCTCTCTCTCTAACTTCTCTCTAAACCTCTCTCAAAGCCCTAGTAACTTCTAATTACTAGAGGAAAGCCCCAGAGCGCCAGAAGGATCTGAGAAGAAGAGCTTTCGGCTCGGAAGTTCTGCCCCCGCATAGCCCAGTTCTTAGCCAAACCTCTCGGTAAGTGAGTTATGTTTACCCTACTTCAAGTATAGCTTATGTTTAAGTTCAATATCGTTATTATGAACTTATAAACAATAAATATATTATAAAATATAATATACAAAGTGTTATTATAATATATTTTCACTACTCGCGATACGATGAATCTGGTTTGAAGGGCCGCATAGGGTTGTTGGATTTTAGAAGTGTTATAATGCCAAAATGGTCATGCCCTCCAGTGTTTCATGTCTGGACCCTGTCTGTACATAGTGGTTGAAAAGTATTGTTTAACACTTATAAAACAATATTGCTCATAAATAGTCGCGATAAATATTAGACTAAAATCTAGTGGTAATGATACTACGTTCCGTCGAAGGAAAATAGAATTGTTAGAAGCGAAGCGCTGCCCGAGTTTGGAATCATCACTTAAACAAGTGAGTTCATAGTTACTTTCATCTTACACATAGATCTGAAGTATTAAATATAAATTACGTGCTATGTGTGCATATTATTTGTGTTCTTAATATCTATGATGGATGAACGATTTATATATGTTTTACTTGATTTAAACTGTATATGTATTTTTATACCTATAAATATATTGGGTAAAGATCGATAGATGAAAGTTGATGTAAAAGGCGAGAGATGAAAGATGATATAGACGATGAGAGGTGTAAGATGATGAGAAGCCTTGACCTTAACGATGATGTCATCTAGCAGACTATAGATGAAGACCACATACTCTTCTAGACAGTCCAATGGAACGCTAGTAGACTCGCAACCTGTAAGTGTTTTTGAACTACGTGTTCACCAGATGTACTCTAAATATCCTGGCAGCTGCGCCTAATGGATAATATTGGCAATTTTGCCTAACTTTTGAGCTACGTGTTCATCAGATGTATTCTAAAAACCCTGAAAGCTATGAATTTAGTGCCTCATGAAAGAACACTGACAAATGTGCCTAACATCGGTAGCTATGGACTTACTACCTGTTATATAAACCATGACAGCATCGGTAGCGATAGACTTCATGTCTATTCCTTAGGATAATCCTTAGGAATGAATGAATGAAGGATAACTGATTCTTAGGGTAGATCCTTAAGAATAAAGAAGATAATGAGGATGAGTAATTAGGTTGATTGTTTGATGATTAAACATAATAATTATATTTTTGTGGGTTGAAAACCCTATGTACTCACCATGTTTCCCATCCTGACCCACTCAGATTACTTGTATCACATGTATCGATACGAAGCTGCATTACACTGAGAGATTAAAGGAGATGTAAATCACTAGTGTAAATGAATGTAAGGTCTATTTATGTGTCTGTATTGACGATGACAACCCAAAGTTTTAATATAAAAAAATACATTTCTTCGGAAATGCTTTGATAATATATTTATCATGTTTTCTGGAAATAAATTCCGCAATATTATTCTTTAAAAAGGATATTCTGATTTTCAAATAAGCATAGATCAATTTTTAAACTGACCGTGAATTTGGGATGTCACATTTGTCTCCTTTGAGTTGCTTCACATTGCACATGCCACGCATGGCCACGCTATTGAGCCTCCATGTTGCCACCAAGATTGTGTGCACGGCGTGGAGATGTGTCCATGTAGACACTATGCCAGTGGCGTTGCAAACATACCAAACAAACCTAACGATACAATTGTGTATGTCTACCTAAGAAGCGGATGATATATTTATTTAAACATGTATCTGGAAATGAGAAAGCTACATTAACTTTGGTGTAAACCCACTAAATTCTAAAACTGCATGAGAAATCCCTGAAAGAGAGTACGAACATGATTACAATATGTCCCATAAACCCAAATCGAAAAGCATATTGCTTTGGTCGAACGAAATTCTAAAAAAACAATCTAACTTTGCTCTCTCATAATTCTCCTAGTGAGGATGACTATTCCTCATGCACCAATTTCTCCGAATCAAAATGAAATCATCATTTTCAATGTATGTTTCGTAGGTTTAACGTCTATTCATGGACTCAAAGAACCAAACTATGTTTTAGGGTTAAAGCTACAAACTATAGCAGTGTAGCCACAAGTTTTAACAAGCACACACATAAAACTTATAATTTCAATCTATATAACATGTCCCTTTTCTTTACAAAATAAGGTCAAGGATGTGATCTAAAATGAAGTTGATAGAATTAAAATTTCTATATATATTAGAAGCTTAATTAACCTAGAAAGATGGGAAATTATCATGGTCATTGGAAGAGAGCTTTGAGATTGTAAGTTCCTCTACTTGCTTCTTTGTTCCACATTTCATGGGCCATTTCTTCATAAACTCTTTCAGTGAAATGATAAGAGTCCCAAAACACATACTCTTTAGGATTCTCGCACACTTCAAATTCTTTCACCGGCCTCCTCCCTCCACAACTAAACGTTCCTCTAAACCGCCCTGTCCCACAACACGCCGCTTTCCCTTCCTTGTAACCTAAACATAAAACATAATTTTGTCAATCACATGTCACTTTAATTCAAATAATCTTTAACACACAATGTTGCACATATATACCGTATATGGATGGATGTTTTATTCTATGCTTGATATTGCTACTGAAGTCGTATAGCGAATATTTGAATCCATGCAGTTGCTTTGCTAATCTTTTTAGCAACTTTGCAAGCTCTTGGTTATGTAGTTTTGCTAGCAATGAAGCCTCCTTTACACACCCAACGGATTCACTTAATGGATTAAGAAGTATCCTCATCCCTGGAATACAACCCAATGGACCCAAATTCAGAAACCCAAATTTTCTGCCTCCTCTTTTGTGCAACTCCTGTCCAAATTGTAAGCACTTAATGTCAAATCTTGAATATACTCCATTATTGTGTATTAAAGAGTTGTTATACATATACATGCTTACTTTTATAGCGGTTGTTAAATTGCCAAGAACAATTTTTACAAGGAGGGAGTTGGAGTATGTTGACGTGAAATTAGTGGAGTTGGTAATCAAGTATGGGCTTGCGTAATCGTTTGTTCCAATGCTAAACAAATAGACAGCTTTTGACAATGTGTCACTAGCCTCAATATTCCCATAAATCTTTCTCAATCGATTCACCACCTTCTTGTGATTGCTTAACTGGGTTTGAAGACTGATTACCTGTCAACAATTAAAAATCATATCTTTTTTAAATATTTTTTAAAGACTTTGATGAAAGTGACACAATGAATGACATGATGCTTTAGTTCTATATTTACAAAATCACATGTATCCATCATCTATTAGTACTACTATAGCACTAAGAGTTGAAAAATAGGACCATTACCGACCTCTAGCTACTTGTGTTATTAAAATTGGAGTTTAGCCTGAAACATATGTTGGACCTATCAGTTTTGTCCCTGCAACTTTCCTACCCACACCACATGCATTCTTCCACTTGATAAACAAAAAAAAAAAAAAAAAAAAGGTTTCTTGATACTTTTTGTTCACACCTTTGTTTCTATAATTTCAAAATCTTTTTCTGATAAGCATTAACTATTAGAAAAAGATTATTGGCACACAGGAATCTGTTTACAGTTAACAAAGTGGATTTCCTAAAGATATGGGTATCCATATACCCTATTTACTATTATTTCCATTAATTAAAAAAAGCTGGATTAATTAAATCTTTAATAGATGTGGTTTTCCACAATCGAACTTGGTTGACTATTCTATCTTCCATGTGAACTGCACTCTGACCATGTGATTTTGTAGATTCAATTTCTGAAATTAATTAATTGTAGTTTATG
Organism: Lactuca sativa; assembly: GCF_002870075.4. Taxonomy (NCBI): domain Eukaryota; kingdom Viridiplantae; phylum Streptophyta; class Magnoliopsida; order Asterales; family Asteraceae; genus Lactuca; species Lactuca sativa. The sequence goes on from NC_056623.2 coordinate 46,942,853, forward strand.
TTGGTAAATTTGGCAAAGGTGGGGGGTCAACTTCAGAAAGTGATTTGGTTGGTATTACACCCAACACAATGAGTGGTCTAAAATGTTCACTTACCAGTTAAAAAGGCAAATCTTCAAACTACTTTCCTTTTTCCATCATGGAACCATAAAAAAAATCTAAAAATTGATCATCTTTTTAATCTCAAGAACTTAAAATAATATATAATTTGTGATAATAGCGAAGATAACTGCATAAAATCTGCTCCGGAAATCTTACAATAACTAAAGCTTTGTTTGAATATGCTTTAAAGTTATGTTTGTTGAATATGATATTACTTGTTGTTTCTGCACTAAAAAATAATTACGTACCGATCCCTGAAACGTTTCAACAAGAGCACCTGCTCCTGCGGATGCAAAGTTGGCTCCGATCTTGTAATACCTCCGGCTGTTAGGCTCCATATACGGCGGAATCAAGGGCAACTTGGCGTACTTCACTTTTTCATGATTATGGAAAATAGTAGTTATGATTAAGAAACGGAATCTGGGAAGTTAGATAGATAATAGAAAACAAAAAGACTAGCTTACAGATGAAATCAGGAATGATACGGCCGTCGGAGAAGCGGCCGGTGGGGAAGCGGAAGAATGTTTCGCCGTATGGAGGAAAATTAGACTGGTCGAGAGTGGTGGTGTTAATGTAGTTGTTATTTCCAGGATCGAAGAACGAGTCTCCGAAGACGAAGAGCGCAGCAGCGGCATGTTTTTGGGATTCGATTGATCGAGATGCGAGGAGAAAGAAGATGAAGAAGAAGCAAAGTAAGAATGGTGGTGCCATTAGAAATAAAGGTGGCTTGATGGAGGAGATTGTTTACATCTAATTGCAGACAAATGGTGCTGACTAATGGAAACTTTTCAACTTCTATTTTCGGTCTGCAACGACCATGTACGGCGGTGCCATGTGGATCGGCCCGCTTTCCTTTTTCTCTAATATCTTTAATACACCGGATATTCACAAAAATAGATGTATACGAGATATGTACAAAAAAAAAAATAAAAAAATAATGTTTGAAAACCAATAATACAAAATCCGTTTCTTAGGTCATTTGTTTTTTAGTTGTATTTAATAATACCGTTTTTTTTTCTTTGTTCATATTATTCAAACGGGTAATTATATCATATATAAGATATTATAGTAGACATGGTGTTATCATATAAGATAATGTAATAGACATTATGTTAGCAATGAATAAATTATGTCATGTTAAAGGTTGCTGACATAAAAGATTTGATACCATTTTATCGGTTGTAATCTATATCATTATAATAAGAACATAAAAAAATCAGATGATCTTTTGAATACAATTAAAAGATAAATAATCTGTTAAAAACAATTAAAAACTATAAAATATAATAATTATTGATTGATATTTTATGAAAAAAAAATTATAAAAATAATAACCTTTTAGTTTACTAGACCATCATCATGTATTTCATATTATTTCTAACTAATTTTATATCATAATAAAATAATGAAAAGATACATTATAAAATTCAAATTTCCAACTTGCATTTTATATTTTGGATTTCGGCCAAGAAAAATCATCTACTCATAAATTTCGAGCACAGTTTGAAAATCCGATTAATAAATTACAAAAATTTAATCAGCGTTTTGTGTTTTACTAAAATATCACAGTGAGTTAAAGAACATAACAAATGAGTAGTGGACATGATAGATAGACATAAAATATGACATTTGGTCAAAAAAAAATTGATAGACATTAAACATTTCAAAAATAGGTAAGAGAGTTGCATATTTTGACCTAAATACACTTGATAAAAAGAAGCGTAAGATGCTAAAAGAACAAAAAAAAATTACTTGATTTTGAAAGGAGGCAAAACATGAAAGTGTTTCATGGTTATGTCAATAAGAAAAATGAAGATCCAAGTGAAATCATCATGGTAGATGACACCAAGGTCTTTAAGGTGTTGTTTGTTTTTTAAGAGGTAAAATATTTGTAATTTTTTTTCACATCTGCAAAAGGAGATGTGTAGCAAAAATTTACATTCCACAAAAAAGGTTGTTTGAATAATTTTTGGTGCATAAATGATATAAACCACAATGATCATAAATGATATCAATCAAACAAACAAAGTGTGCATACAACCATTAAACATAATGACAAATGTAGTGGCGGCGGCGGCAGAGGTTAAGGTGTCAGCGAAAGTTGTGTGAATGGTGGCGACGATGTGGCTGAGGTGGTAGTGGAAAAAGAAATATCATATTAGGGATTTAACTTAGAAGATGTTTTCAAAAACCAGAAACTATTTTTTTGTCTTTTGGAAAAAATGACACATAACTTTTTATGTCTACAACGTTCTAAAAAAACAAACAATATTTTTCGTTAATCTCTGCCCGCTAGTAGACATAAAAGTTCATCAAAACAATTTTATAAAAAACAACCTAACACATGACCCTCAGTTAGTTAAAGACAATTTATTTTCCTACTTTTCGTTGCTTTTCGAGGAACCTCACAATAACATGCCGATTCATACTACTGCATATTTTAAATTCATTTTTGCTATATGAATATCTTGGATTGTCCCTTGTCCAATGATGAGATCAAAAAAGAAGTATGAGAATGCGATTATAATAAATTCTCCGTTGTAACGTATGTTTTCCAAGTATAAGTATTTTGACATTTAAATTTTATTTAAGTATGAAATGTAGGGTTTTCGGCATGCCACATCACTAACATTAGTGTGTCGCGATGCGACCTTGTCAATTAAGTAGCAATGCAGTTAGATATGTATCACGACGCGGTGGCGACTAAGGAGTTAAAAAACCTAGGTCTCAGGCCTTGGGCCCTATTTAAGGGTGATAACTTTTAGGGTTTTGTGCATTCTCCAGAGAGTAAACCCTAGCCCCCTTGAGTGTACTTGGTGCTTTTTGGTGGAGATTCTTGAGAAAGAAAGTATATAGAGTGAAGATCCAAAAGTTGTGCATCATTCTCCTCAGTTCTAGACCTTTGTAAGTATCAAAGATCCTTACCTTCCTAAATTCCATGCATAGACCTAGGTTTTGATGGTGTTTTGGTTGCCTTTGTCCCATTATCTTAAGATTTCTTGGAGTTTGGGAACTCTAGATGATTGTTGTTGTCCTAGAATCATTTCTGGATAAAGCATGAAATTTATCCATGTAAAGCCTTTAGGTCTTTTTGGGCCACTTTAAGAGTTAGGGTTTAAGTTTATGACTTAGGTTAATTGAAAATGGATAAAGCATGAAATTTATCCATCAAGTCCCTTAGTAGAGTCAGATATGAAGAATTGTCCTCTGCTTGGTTTTGGTGGTGTTGTAGCTTATTCTAGGTAATCTCGAGTGTCTTGATTTCAACTCCTTTATTCAGTATGCGTTTAGGTAAGTAGACTAGTTAAGTTGGTTACCTATTATTATGGTTTGCTTTTTTGTCTGTTTGTTATATATGTTGACATATCTTTTGATGAGTTGAGGGCGGTCGAACTAAAATGTCTTCAAGTACTTCTAAGGATCGTGGAAAGGCGAAGATGTGACTGTGCACATACATCAACAGTTTATGTTTTAAGATTCCACTATGTTTTACCTTATTACTCTGATTTTGGATTTTGGTTTGCGAACAATGGTTTTATTTTGATTATCACTTATGAAAAATGGGTATTTATCTTGATTTATAAAAATAAAAAAATTATTGTGAAAATTAGGACGATACACCTAGACAAATATATTGTGATAGTTTTTTTTTTTTCTCATGGAAGAAGTAGTATGCATTTAAGGAATTTAAATCAGTTGTTGTTATCCCGCGTGGATAAAATGAATCGTTCTTCACCTTGATTCATAAAGTCCAAGATATGTTATTGTAATACCAAAAATTTTGTATACTTAAGATAAATAGATTTTCAATTTGTAACCCGAGAAAGAAAAGAAAGGGTGTATGAAACAATATATGTGATTCAAGGGTATTTCGGTTTTCTATGTTAATTATATGTAAATTCAGTTATTATAGTCTTTATTAATTTAATGAGTTTAAAGTTCTATATGTTTAATGAAATGCATATGTTAATATGTAAGGCCCTTGTGTACACTTAAATGAAATTTGTGCACATAAGACCTCTTGTATGCACTACAATGGAATTATGGAATTAGTGGGTATCAGACCCTTTATGTGCATTTTAGTGGAAATAGTGCACATAAGGTCTAAGTATGTATATTAAGAATTAGTTCAATCTTGGCCTTATAACTCAAGACTTGAAATGAATGAGATGTAGCCTTATAAATGAAAGTTGTATCCTACAAAGAAAATTTAGAGAAAATATTCATGAAAAATAGGCTTATAATGAAAAAGACATGGTCATTTGAAATTGTATTTTAAAGACTAAAAGTGGCAAAGTAGGTGAACACCCATGTTCACAGGCTAATAATTCAAAATCAGTAAACATTCAGACAAGAATTAGTTAAAAGAAGTTATAGAGCAAGTGACCATCTTTCCATAGATATAAGCCTCACAAAAATTAGACTTCAGATGAGGAAGTTATAGTCAATTAAAGATAAGGAAAAATTTTAATAAAAATATAAAGGACTAAGAAAATTTATAAGTCTAGGTATAGTTCCAAATCACATTAGGTTCCTACTTTGGAGCTTGAAAATATGACTTATTGATGTCCAAATTATAGGCATGATTAGTCTATTGATGTAACGCCCGTAGATCAGGGCTAGTCAATTTAGAGACGATAAGCGTCAAAAATGATTTTTTGATAAAAGATTATTTAGAATGAATAATCTTAACTAAGTTTAGTATATGTTACAAGGATTCCGTACATATAAAGAACGCCGAAATCCGAGTTATAACGAAGAAGTTATGACCTGTCGAAGTTTCGCGACAGAACCGGCACGACACAACGCGACGTAAAAAGTGAATTTACGTTAGAGTGATATTTAGCCTTAGCAATCTAAATGAAGTCGTAGAGTTCGTTAAACCATGAGCGTACATAAAAAGAATGCCCAAATCTGACTTCGTATGAGGAAGTTATGATTTTTCGAAGTTTCAACTTAGCGGAATGCAGCCCGAATACTCGATTTGAGACGAGCGGTTTTTAGCCGAAACAATCTAAATGAGAATTGAAGATCTCATTAATTGTAGTAAAACGATAAAAAGATAGGCGAAAACGGACGTCGGATGAAGAAGTTATGATTTTATAACGGAGTTTTCCTGTCCCGGCCTACTAAAAATAAATAATAAAAAATAAAGTCAAAATTAGCCGACGGAGTCTAAACGAAAGTTGTAGATCGTAGTCTCACCTACGCGTGGATATAAAGAACGTCGAAAACGGAGTTCGTATGAGGAAGATATGAATTTTTAAAGTTTATTAAATATTTTCGATATTTATTTATATATATATTGGCCGATATTATCCGAAGGGGGGGAGTCAGCGATCCTATCCAGGTTACGCCCCGCGTAACTAGGATTTACGCCCTGCGTAAATCGACCTTCCAGCCCCTATAAAAGGGAGTCGAGTGCAGCCGATTCAATTGCTCATTTCTCTTCTTTCTCTCGCGTTTTTGCATCGTTTTTCGTGCAAGAAATATCCCGAAGCCCCGGTATCATTCCCAAGCCCCGAAGCAAGTCTCGAGGCCCCGAAGATCCCGAGAAGTGAAATTCCCGAGCCAAAGCTCTGCCCGCGAGGAGTCCGGTTTTTGTGAAGATCTTCCAGATCTGCCGAAGAATACTACTTCTACAAGTCGTAGTGCTGTCCGATCATCTTCTAATCAAGTGAGTGTATACTACCTTTCATAAACACAATAATAATACAAGTATGGTTTGAGTGTATTAATTATATTGTTGTTTATAGGTGTGAGTGTGTAGTTACTTTCTTCTAACACATAAATATGAAGTATTTGCTATGAAATACGTGCTATGTGTTTATATATTATTTGTCTATTTGAGATGGGCGTGGAATTGATGTTTAGTGTTAAATAATTTAAACTGTGTAAGTATTTATATCTACGAAAATGTTGGGTAGAACTTGGGTAGATGGGATAGTTGGTGACTATGGAGTTAGCGCCTATTGTATAAACCTTGGCGACGATGTGACTTCGTGCCTATTTGATGAACCTTGGCGACTATGGAGTTAGCGCTTGTTGAGTAAGCCTTGGTGACTATGGAGTTAGCGCTTGTTAAGCGAACCTTGATGACTATGGAGTTAGCGCCTGATAGCTATGGATTTAGTACCTGATAAATAAACTTGGGCAGCAATGGATTTCGTGCCAATTCCTTAGGAATAAATGAATGAAGGATAGTTGGTTCTTAGGGTAAAACCTTAAGAAGATAATGGGGATGGGTAATTGGGTTGATTGTTTGTTGATTACATATAATAATTATATTATTATGGGTTGAAAACCCTATATGCTCACCAGGCTCCCAAGCCTGACCCACTCAGTTTTCTTTACATTACAGGTGATGGCACAAGAGTGTAAGTTGGTGGACTTGACGAGAGATTTTGGATTATAGATCAGTAGTTATGAATAACTGTTGTAAGGTTTATTTTATATTGTTTATGCTTTTGGTCTGTGTCGAACATGACATCCCGAGATTTTATTATTTAATGAAAATACATTCTCTTTGAGAAACGTTTTGATAAATTCTATCATATTTTATTTTGGGAACAAATTCCGCAACTCTTTTAATCAAAAGATTACTCTGATTTTATAAAAATAAATCATAAACAAATCGGTCTTTACTGGCCGTGAAATTGGGGATGTCACAATTGAAATCTTTTGTTAAGTACTAAACAAGGAAAGAAAAATAAGGACTAATAGAGTTTGTATGAATGTATTATGAAGGTCCAAATTTGGAACCACAGGCTAAGTTCTCAGACGAGTCAATTAGTGAGTTTACCAGCACGTGGGACTGAGGGCATGTGGATTAGATATAGCCAATCGAATTTTAACACAAGATAACTAACTCTCTCATCTACAAGCATACATGTGGAACCCTATATCGACTATGTATGACACTTATATATGCATTGTTTTAAGTCATATTAGGTTTATTATTTTCCAAAAAGATCTAGAACTTATGTGTGTGCAATTATGGAGAGACCAATATGTGTATGAAGAGCTCAACAAAGAATGAAAGGAGAATCAAGGAACTTTTGTCATCTAAGTTAAGAATCCAAGGTAAGAAGCTATAATCTTTCATTTCTATGGTTTTAATTTAAGTTTTATTGATGATATCAAGAAGCATAATCTTTAGGGTTTAGTCATATAATGAAATTAACCATAGATAATCTCTTATTGATTATGTATTAACCTATCATCAAGTGATGAAATAATGATTAATTGAATAAATCACATGAGTTTAGAAATTATACTAGTATTTGATGCATAACATTAAAAGTACAAGTTGTGTAATTTGGTAACATGGAGTTTTGAAGCATGTTTATAGAACAATTAGCATATCATTAGTAGAGATTACCAAGCTAATAAGACATTATCATGCATTTTGAAATTAGTATTACCAATAGTGTATAATATAAGGCCTTTTAATCCATGACAAGCTTGATTGGAGATTGTAGGGAGGATTATATTTAGAACCTAAATGTTATGAAAATATAATATTGATAATACAACCTCATGATGCATTTATATAATGATCAAGATATGCAAGTGGCATATTATATGTGATTTGAACATATCTTAGACATGAACTGAGTACTAAAGTAACGGAATGGCGAAATCTCTAGTACTTGAAGTTAAAAGAGCAAAGGAATAATATAATCATCAAAAGGAAAAATATTTAGTCAACCTAACTACCATGATGAGTACATGCGAATTTTTTCCCCACTATGTGATGTGTCTTATATAAAATGTTTATGTGTTTTCAAATGTACTTCTTATAAAGCAAAGGTTAAATGTTTGAAAGGCTTTCTCATAAAGCAAATAGGAATGTTTACAAAGCATGCTAAATTATTTATTACTTGGTATTGTTATAGTGTATGTGATATGATTTATGCAAAGTTATGAATGTTACTAAATTGTTTAGAACTTATGTTATATCATATGCATACCATGGTATTTATGTATGATTGAATTTCATAAAAGAATGGTAGTGATCATGCATACATTGAATGTAGTTTCATAAGTGTCAAGTAAGGTCCAAACATGTCTCCCTAACGCGATGAGAAGACTTTATCGGGATGGTACCTCGCATCATGAGGTAGATATCGTAGTACAAGAGAGCCAAGACAGGTTGATTTGTTCTTCTCGTTTTGTTCCAGACTTAGGGTATCACTAAATGTGATTAGGCCTTAAGTACAAAAATCCAAAATCATTAAATAACCGATAACCAAAGTCAACAATAGTAGCAAGAAAAGCACTAGAGTTAGATCATGCATAACATACATACTCATTACATGATTTTGAAACAAAGTAAAGATTTTTGTGAATCTTTTTAAAAGCATTATTGTGTCTAAATCCATGAAACTCACGAGACATTTTCGTTTTTTCTTATGTTTGTGTAATGCCATGTATCTCAAGTTCTAGCCTCAAGGTGTAATGTTTGTGTAGGGAAAGCTTGAAGTAAATGAAATGATAGTTGGAATGGAGCATTTATAGGATCTTGTGCATAATATTTTGTAAATCTTAAGTTGTTTACTATAGTTTTTGTTTGATATGAATTGTGTAACACCCACTTGTATACGTTTAAACAATGTTTTTGTTGGACCGCTTTTGTAAAACATGACTTAATGTTATGAAATATTTTAAACCATAACATTTAAAGCTTTGAAAGAAATAAGTGTTATAGTTATCAATGTCATATTACCATCATGTTAGCCTAGTTATGATCATATACAAAATCATAGCCAAATCTTTGGCGAATAAGCTGAAGAAAGTAATTTGAATGGTGGTAGGCAATATCCAAAAATGCTTTCGTAAAGTCTGTTAACTTATAAACGGTCCTATCATATTAAATGAAATTATACATTGGGCAAAACATAAAAAGAAGACCATGATGCTGAAACTAGACATTAGAAAGACACTTGATTTTGACTTTTAGAAGTACCTTGATAAATGTATGCGAGAGATGGGATTTAGTCATAAGTAGGGATAATGGATAAAAATTTGTTTAGGGGATCCATTTTCCTTGTTCTTGTTTTTATTGGTTAGGCCCCAAGAGGAGAAGAAGGAGTAAGAGGAGAATGAGGCGGAGGAGGATGAGACCATTATGTCTAGTCTAAGGGCCCATTTTAATTCTGTCAACATCTATTATTAAAAAGTCTTGAGTAAATTATTGAAATCGTCGGTTTGGTCAAAATTTCACATTTGATTCCTAACTTTTTTTTTGCACTCGGATCGTCCCTATGGTTTGATTTCGTTGCGTTTTTCGTCCCTATGGTTTGATCAAAATTGCTCGTTTGGTCCCTAATTTTATGTATGTAGGGGACGAAAAACGCAACAAAATCAAACCACAAGGACTATCCGGGTGCAAAAGAAAAATTAGGGACTAAACATGAAATTTTGACCAAACTATAGGAATGATTTCAGTAATTTACTAAAAAGTCATTTGATTTCATTAGCTAAATGTGTTTGAACTTATTTGGTTGGACGCCCCTAACTCACTTACCCATATTCGAACCTTTTGAGCAACACTCTCTCTTTTTTTACTCCTTGTTGTTTTCCTTAATGATTTATATTAAGCGTTTTATGTTAATAAAAAATTTCTCCCTTTGTTTTCTTTAATAATCTATATATTTTTCCCACTTTGTTTTCTCTAATAATATATTTAAAAGAGTTAGAGGGGAGTTTTATTACCAAAATTAGCTTTTAGCTTAGTTTGAAATAGGTCCTACAACTAATTTTTTTCGCCACTTTGTTTTCCTTAATAATCCTTCTTAATAAATGAATGTTTTTTTGTCACATGTTAATCTTTCATTGATTTTGACATTTGTCATTTTGTGGTATTTTTGAAATAAATATTATCCGTTTGTCAATTTTTGTTTTGTTTCAATTTTTAAAATTAAAGTCATATACTTATATATGTAAAGTATTAAATATGATATATATTAAATTGCAATAAATATGTATCTTCCTTAATTTAAAGTTATATATTAAAAAATATTTTATGTTTACATTTTAATTTTTAATTTTTTTTAAATCAACTCGTATAATACACGGGTTTCACATCTACTCTCTATTAAAAAAGTCAGTGGAGAGTTTTATTACCAGAATTAGCCTCAACACAGTTTGAAACAACTTCTATAATTAATTTTGTTACTGTTATCCATGTACAATTTCTTCGATTAACTTTTTTTTTCCTCATATTTACGTACCTGATTTTTGAAATTAATATTACAAATTATATATATATATTAATTGCCAAATAGATGATGTGAGAGCTTTTTACTATTCATTTCATTTTATTATGTATAAAGTCAAGATGTCTAAAATCAAATTAAGTTACATATTTTGATGTATTTAAGACAATAAAAAATAAAAGTCTTTTGAAAATAGAGATTTAGTATTTGGCCATAGTAAATTCTCATATTTTTATTTTCTCCCCTCAAAAAAGTTTTATTTAACAGTTTTCATCCTTCATAATTTTAAAATTAAATTATTGGTAATTTAAAAGTCATGATTTTGGTCCCTTATTATATTTTGAAGTTATGGTCTTAGTCTCTTACATAATTTTTTTTTTTATAGTTTTCATTTTTCTTAATATTGTTTTTTATTTAAACGTTATAAATTTTTACGACACTGTTAATATTTGTATATTATATTCTATATACCAAATACAAATGTGTTACCATGTGTATTAAAATTACGTTTTGTTTCATTACATAATTTTCTTGGGCTATGGTTGAAAATTGTCTTAAAATTTCTCCAACAAACATTATCCATGTTGTATTGCGTTTTTCAATATATCGGACTTCCGCAGCATTGTGCGTACGGTCCAAACCCTAGTATTATATTAAATATCAACTTCGAGTACGTAAGTATAAGGAATTGTTCATTTGTTTATTTTTTTCAAAACCAAATTTACTAAATTCGTATCATATTATAGTTTTTAAAGTCTTTTGTAGAAAATGCAAATAAGGTTTATTTGTAAATAGCAAGTTTGATTCTTATTATAGCAAACTTTTCATATTTATATTTTCTATCCTAAAATAATTTTGATTAAACAAATTTTATCCTTCATAACTTTAAACTTAAATTATTGGTAATTTTAAGTTACAATTTTGATCCCTTGCTATATTTTTGGTCTCTTACATATTTGTTTTTATAGTTTTCATCTATATTAATATTATTTTTTTTATTTAAACGACGATTGATACGTTTAAGATACATTTTCAAACTTTATTTTGTATGTATCATCCATACATAATTTTTTTTTCGTTGAAACTTTATTTTATATTTTTATGATTCACTTTGTAAAGAAGTTTTTCGCCGCAACGCACATAAATTTCTCACAAAAATCTTATCCATGTCAAGATTCGTTTTTCAATATATTGGCCTTCCACAACATCGCGCGGACGGTCCAAACCCAAGTATATTTTAAAAATAAATTGTAATACATTTTATGTCACGATTAACTTAAGTAACGATATTGAGATTTTATATTTAAATTCATTCAATCTATATAGTTGACAGAGTAATTCATATCCACAAGTCGTTACTTGATCATAATGACTTTTATATCCTTTAATACAACACAACAAAAGATGACAAAATTTGGTAGCTAAAACTCAAGGAACTCACACCACATGTTTAAACAATTTATGATGAATTCAAACCATCATGCTAACGTCTAATAGTACAACATCCTAGCACCAAAAAATACTTAAACATTAATAAATCTGACTAAAAAACAACCACCAAGACACGTGGATTTTTCAAAATTCACCAACATACCATCCAAGAGTCATAAACATAACTAAAAATCTTCAAAAATCAACATATATACTAAGATTTTTCACAAATTTCAGCAACTTAGATACTGAGAGAAAGCTTTATAATTATATTACACTTTAACATATTTCATTTTCACATCTTTATAATAGTTATAATTTAGTTTTTAAAGTAAAATCACGTCTCATGCTTCTTAATTGAATAGTTATTCTTTAGTTTTAAAACTAACATGAAGACAAAATTATAAAAATGGTCCCTATGATTTGTCAAAAGTCACAAAGTTAGTCCCTGCTAATTTTTTTTTACGAACATGGTCCCTATGGTTTCCAAAACTTGCATGAATGACCTTTTTTGCTGACGTTGTTACTGTTCATCCGTTAGTGTAAGGGTATTTTTGTCTTTTCAAGTAGCAAAGACTGAGTTTGTGACTAGGCGTAAACCACAGGGACCATTTATGTATTTTTTTTTTATATTTTATGTTTATGAGTTTGTGGCTTTTCCACCCCTTTACTTTTTAAAATATCACTTTGAACCCTTCACTTTGAACTTTGAAAAATATTACTTTCACCCTTCTATTTTCTAAATTTTCGTGTTTAACCCCGTATTATATATAAATTTGATTTTTATTAATAAGTTTCATCCGTTAACCTAAAAAAACTATTTTTACCTGTTTATTTTTATATCTTAGTTGGTATAATTAAAGGTGGTCAATGTTTCGACTTTAATTTACAACTTTCTTTTGTTAGTTTTTTTAAAAAGAATTACATGGTTTTTTTTTATAAATTTTTTGATTTAAATTCGAGTTTCTCTACGTTTCGACCTAATTTTTTTGTTTAAGTTTATGTGCGTTTCCTACGTATGAGACATGTCACATATAATAACTTTTGCTTGTTAATTTTAAAAAATGTATTATATTCGAGTTTGTCTGCATTTCGACGTATTTTTTTGTACATTTTTGCGCTTGTTTTTATATACATTCATATGTATCATTCGGGTCACATATAATAACTTTTGTTCATTAGCTTAAAAAATGTATTATATTCGAGTTTGTCTACGTTTCTGCGGAACATTTTTTCACGTTTTTTTTACGTACTAGTATAGATTCATTCGAGATCGTCTACATTTCGACACATTTTTTTTTATGTTTCATGCTTAACTTTATGTACGTTTTTTTTTCGTGTTTTTTTACGTCTAAACGTACGATCGTCAAAATTCAACTTATAAAATTCAATGCTTATAATTACGCTTTTATCTATTATATGTGAACAAACCCATGCGTAGGAACATATATAAAATAAGCACCAAAACAATAAAAAAAAAAAGTTAAATCGAAACATAAAAAATAAAGAAAAAGAAAAACACAAATTTATATCGACACGTGCATAAAAATAAGTAAGATTCTTTTTAAGTTAAGAAGGAAAGTATAAATAATGAAAAGCGTATATTCTGTTACCCGAGTCATACGTTTGAATTGTACATAAAATTAAGCACGAAAGCATGAAAAAAACTTCGTCGAAACATAGACAAACTCGAATTCAAACTGACAATTTTATAAAAATAACCATGTACTTTTAAAAAAACTAACAAAAAAAAATTCTAAATTAAAGTCGAAACGTTGATCAACTTAAATTATACCGACGAATATTTAAAAGTAAACAAATAAAAAAAAGTTTTTTAGTGAACGAACAAAAATTATCAATAAAAAGCAAATTATATATAATACGAGGTTAAACACAAAAAATTAGAGAATGGAGAGGTCATAATAACATTTTTCAAAGTTCAAAGTGATATTTTAAAAAGTAAAGGGGTGGAAAAACCACAAACTCATAAACATAAAATATTATAAAATTTACATTAATGGTCCCTATGGTTTACCCATAGTCACAAACTCAGTCCCTACTACTTGAAAAGACCAAAATACCCTTATACTAACGGATGAATAGCAACAACGTCAGCAAAACGGGCCATTCATGCAAGTTTTGAAAACCACAAGGACCATGTTCTTAAAAAATAATTAGCAGATACTGACTTTGTGATTTTTGGCAAACCACAAGGACCATTTTTTGTAATTTTGTCTTATATGAATGTTTAATTTATATTGATTCAACAAAAATATCATTATATATATAATCAAAATGTATAAATATAAAATTTATAAAAATGGAAAATACCAATCTAGCCAAAATCCTTAATTACTTATCAAAAAATAGCAAAAAAAATCACTTAGCCAAAAATAGCCCACAAAAGAGTAGTCAACTGTAGGTTGACTACTGTTTCGCCAAATCGTCTACTGTTTCGTGTTTTGTATAAAAAATCATTTTTAGGATACAAAATCGTAGGTTTTTTAAAACCTATGGTATCCTCTCGAAACCTACAGTTTTTTTTTTTTTTTTTTTTTTTTTTTTTTTTTTTTTTTTTTTTTTTTTTGTAGTTAAACCCCCCAAAACAGTAGATTTAAAAAAACCGTAATTTTTTTCACCCAAAACCGTAGGTTTTAAAAAACCTACGATTTTGTATCCTATAAATGATTTTTTTATACAAGCCACGAAACAGTAGACGATTTGGCGAAATAGTAGACGAATATCGAAACCTACAGTTTCGTGGGCTATATTTGGACATTTACTAATTTTTGGCTATAAATTACTAATAACTTCCTTAATTTGGCTAAATTAGTAATTGACCCTTTATAAAAATAACGTATTATGTTTTGTTGATATTAAATTAATTGAATAACTAAAAATTAATAATAATAATAATTAATAATATAAATATTAAAAAACAAAATATGCTAATAGAGTCGTAATTAAATTTATATTTATATATGTAAACTAAATTTTAATAAATCACATGGACGCAAGTCATTGCTTGTCAATATAACACGTATAGAAACGAGTTAATGTCAAAATGTGTCATGTTTTTTTTTATATATAGAATCATTGTTTTAAAAAATATAGTTAGAAAGAAAATAATTAGATGATTTTGTTTATAAAATATCATTAAAGAGGTTTGATTTTACGATTGTGACTTGCAAGTTTCGATTCAGATCTTAATAATAATAATAATAATAATAATAATAATAATAATAATAATAATAATAATAATAATAACAGATTATTTTTCAACTTTAGAAATTTAACTCTTTCTTTATTTAAGAGTCTTGATTTCAAATCGACAATATTTTCTTTATTATAGTTTAAATATGTATTTTAAAGAACTTTTTTATTTTGGTTCCAAACCTAAATTATAAAGATTTATAAATGGAATCTTAGCATCTACATTAATATATATTAAGTAATATATTAATAAAACTAATTAAGATGAGGTGACATTTAGTAAGTGACGTTTGAATAAAAAATAAAAGAAAAACGGCAAAATGATAAGTGAAATAAAGTTTTAAAATTCTCAAAAAAATGACATGTGTCTAATTAAAAAAAGTTGACATCTGATATAAATGATATTTATTTGTTAAGATACATAAGATAAGAATTAAATACAACAAACTAACATAGCCACAAATGAATAATCTTACATACTTATAAAGCTTGCATTTTTCCTTGATTGTCATGCGTTTGAAACCCCCCACAATAATTTGCTAAAACCACATGCATTTGAAACCCCCAAACCTTTTCAAATTCTTAATAATTAATCACACATAATCAATGGTAATTCATATGAGATAATAATTTGCTAAAACCTCATGCATTTGTATGATATTAGAACATGTTTGAGTTTTTGGGTTTTAGACTTTAGTAAATGGGTAATCCGCTTGATACGTAGGATTTGAAGCTATCTTATTCGAATTACCCTAAACAAGAAATAAATTAATAATATATGCTCATGCATGTTTTGTACAGGCCCCAATCAAAATACAATATATCATGATCATACAATTAAATGTCTTTTATTTCATTTTTGGCTTTATAACAAAAGTTTGTTTACGTGGCGAAGAAAGAAAACTTGAAGATGTATATTTAGGTTGGATGTTTATATAAGATTTGTTTTAAATATATAATATAGATATAAATACACAACTGTGTGTCAAATACAGCCCATCACAAATTTAATGTTATAAACTACAATAAAACTCAAAGTGGTTTTCCAAATATAATGTTTATATTATAATATAATATATTAGAAGAATACCATATAGTAGACGAATCCCACATGTTGTGTAGAAATTTAGTTGCATAGATAATATATTATAATTATATTTCATTTAAAATATGTTAGGTCATTTGGTTATTACATTGTTGTATTAGGCACTATAGTCTCATATATTTTGAATGACTCTTACAAAAATGATGTCTGTAATTTGAATATAACGTAATATCTTATGATGTTTATTGAACGATATTATCTTCGATTGAGCACTTTTTAATTGGAATCAACTTTATTATAGTTAAAAATTTTGGCTCTGTTTTTTCTTTTCATTAGTTCTAGAATATGATTTTTTATATTAACTTAAAATATGTCACTATCTTAAAATAAATTGAGAATGAGATTTTTTATATTACTTAAAATACGGCACCATTTTCTATTCAATAGTAAAACTAACAAAAGTCGTTAAATATGTATTTTTATGAGGTTCAACATAAATAGACGACCACAAATAAGAATCCATATCTAATGAATCATCAACTAATTACATTAGATACTAATGTGTACATAAAAATTACATTTAAAATTTTAAACTAATAGTAAAAATATTTCATTATTTATTATGATAAAAAAATTCATTATTTATTACGATAAAAAATCTGTAAATCAAAAAATATACATGTTATTTAATCGCATACAACTTTTATGTATGGCTTATTCACAATACATTAAACCATATTTAACCATATTAAACTACATAATTATCCCACTGCGCAACGCGCGGGCATTCACCTAGTTCATACTAATAAATGAAAATCTTTTTACCACATGTCACATTTTGATGTATTTTTACACATGTAATTTTGTGCTTAATTCTTAGAAATTAATTTCCACTTGTCATTTTGTGGTAATTTTTGATTTTCTTAATTAACTATTCTAAATTTTAGGTTATAGAAAGTACTTAATGTGCCATTAATTAGTTTTCTTATATTTTTAAATTTTAATATGTTTCCTTCAATAAATATAATTCAAAATTGATATTTTTTTTAAAGTTCATTGTCATTTTAAACAAAATGGTCTACATGTAAAAAATAATCAAACTTTGTTCTTTTTTATTGATAAACTAAAAAAATGGTTATGTGGCCAAAATATAATTATTTTTATGTATTTTATTAGTATACATTGAATTATATATTTATTCATCATTTGTTTGTATATATTTTGAAATTTCACTTTAAAAAATATTTAATTTTTACACATTGATATTTAAAGTTTTCTTTAAAAAATACTTAATATTCATATTTTTATATATAATTATTTTTTTAATCAACCCGTGTAGTACACGGGTCTCACACCTAGTTAATACTATAAGACTCAACGATGTGGGAGAGTTTTACCTTCAGTAAAAGCCTATGTATCACTTTTACCGACGGTGAACACCACACCCTAACTTTTTTTTTTGTCGGTGGTGAATCTCAATGGTGAACTTCCACTGATGACATATCTCAATGGTAAACCATTTTTTATTTCTTGATTGGTCTTTGTAATTCTCTTTTCTTTTTTCTTATTTGTTTTTAACATAAATACCACTATGTATACCATTGGTAAAAAAACACCACACCTCATTCATAGGCAAAATATGGCAAAAATTATAAAAGCTTATGTGACGCCTATGTGTCACTCTTTTACCATTAGCAAAAACATCACCACACCCTTTAGTTTAAGGTGCATATTCTAAACTTTTTAAAAATAATTGAACTATATATATATATATATATATATATATATATATATATATATATATATATATATATATATATATATAGAGAGAGAGAGAGAGAGAGAGCCAGGTTCTTTTAAGAACCAAAAGATTTGTGAGAATTTGCAAACTGCTGATGAGCACAATCAACAGTCATATAGACTATTGATTAGCATAATCAACAGTTGTACGGACTGCTGATAAACACAATCAATAGTTATGTAGATTGTTGATGAGCACAATCACCATTTATATTGACTGATGATTGATCATCAGCAATCGATATGGTTGTTGATTGTGCACATCCGTGGTCCATATGACTGCTCATCAGGAGTCCCTACAACTGTTGATTGTGCATACATGAAAATTTCAAAAAAAAAATTGTTAAATCTTTTTTGACCCTAGATATGGCTTAGACACACGATTTGGAGAAGATTTGTGTTTTTTGTGTTGAAAACTAATGAGTTGATTTTGAGTTCGCAAGTTAACACGCTTATTTTAGTTCTCACAATAACTCAGTCATATATATATATATATATATATATATATATATATATATATATATATATATATATATATGGGTAAAGTGAATATACCTAACAACCTTATATAAGCTTAGGTACCTAACCTCATCAAACTACGTCCTTTTGCATTAAATTTTCATTGCAATCATCTAAGGTTCTTAAACTTCATCCCTAAACTTGATTTACTTCAAAAAAAATTGGAAATTCATCATTATATTTCTCCTACATCCTTTCATTTGTAGCGGTAGGATATGAAGTCCATCAGGTGGTATTCGATAGAAAGACGTGATGTAAAAGAAAGATATTGGTGAAAGTCCAAAATTTTTGGAAGTAATCAAGTTATGGGGTTGAAGTTTAAGAACCTTAGGCAATTACAATGTAAATATAATACAAACCGATGTAGTATTATGGAGTTAGGTACCTAAGCTTATATAAGGTTGTTAGGTATATTTACTTTACCCTATATATATATATATATATATATATATATATATATATATATATATATATATATATATATATATATATATATATATGTGTGTGTGTGTGTGTGATCAAAATTTATAAAAAACTAAAATAAAATTAGGAGAGAAACAAATCTATTTGAGGAAATTGGTATTCTTTTTGAGAAACTGGATAGAAACGAAAATGAGGTATGATAATATTAACATTGAAAACACATTTAATATACTCCCTTCATCCCAAAATTATATTCCATCTTTTCTTTTTGGTTTGTCCCAAAATAATAGTCCACTATAAGAATAAATAACATTTTTACCAAAATACCCTCTCATTATTACTTAACCAATTAAGCATTTAATGGAATATTAAATGCAGAGTAAGGACAAAATTATCATTTTATCATATAAAATTAGTGGTAATTAATGTTTTATTAATCTGTGTGTTTTTTGTCTGTTGACAATAATTTTGGGACTGAGGGAGTATTTATGTATGAAAGTATTAGAAAAGCTAAAAGTCAAATTTTGTTAGAGTTTAGTATTAAGAGTACAATAATATTGAATTAGAAAACAAAGCATCGAAGAACTCTTATCTCAGTGGTTAAGGCTTTTAACTCTTATCTCGGTGGTTAAGGCTTTGAACTCTTATCTCGATGGTTAAGGCTTTGCATGCACCTTTGTGTCTAAGGTCTCAAGTTCAAATCAACCTCGTATTTTCCTTTCACATCGCATTTATTTTTTAGATTAGTATAACAAGCTGACGTGTCAGCCATGTCAGCTCCACGTCGAAAGTGATAAACTACAAAAAATGACACGTATATAAAATTTAATTTAAAATTATCAAAAAATGACATGTGTCAAAACTTATGAGAAGAGGACAAGTGACAAACAACATTTTTATTTATTAGGGTAGATTTGACACTGTGAGCAAACTTCATTTTGTCTAGAATTATAGGTCGAATATACATAAATGTTGGAGCAACTTTGTGTTATTGTGCATCCTTTATAAAATACCAAAAAGGTAAAAGTTCATAGTTTGCCGTCGTTCATTAATGACTTTAGGTCATCTATTAAACTTAGCACTAACCACTATAATAGTGGGTGTCACATTATCACCACTAACGGTACTAAGTACCACGAAACCTATGGGATACACACCATTACCACTCCACTCCACATCATTTTATTTATTTATTTATTTTATTTTTTTAATTCAAAAATACAATAAAAATACAACTTTAAAATTAAAAAAAAAAATCATAGAATTTTTTAAACTAGTTTTTCATTGAATAATAAAAATACATTACATTAATATTTAGAAACTACATTATTTAAATAACCTAGAATTAAAAAAAGAACAATAAAACAAAAATAACAAGCAAATATAAAAAAAACTAATATTCGTTCATGTTAAGTTGGTACAAATGTTCCATGTTTCACTGTTATGAATTTCAACAACTTGTGCTAAAAATCCAGTCGTTCCGAGTACGATCTCTTCAATCGGGATGACAACATTGTCTGGATCATATGTGCCAATCACTCGACCTTGATCTTCAATAATCATATTATACATTATAATACATGCTTCGACCATTTATTTAATTCTATATTTATCCCAGAGTCGTGTAACGTATTTCACTATATGTCATGTCTGCTTGAGGATTCCATATCCCTCTCGATATCCTTTCTTGTTGATTCGTGCCTTTTTGTAAACAACTTTGCCTTTTCACTTCGAGGAACCGGGTATGCCTTCATGAATGACATATCACGTGCTTTCCCGGTCCAAATATCGTTGAAAAGAGGAGACTGACCAAGAACATTAATGTGTTAGACCTCGCAACTCCAAAAAACGAATTTCGTATCAACAAATCCTGAGATGCAACTATTTCTAGTATTATAGTTGGCTCACGTATATCACATCACGTAAATTGTTGCGCACACATTTGGCGCATTTGGACATTTTCCCCAAGCTACATGTGTACAATCTAGACTACCAGGCTTACGCGGAAATCCATGCCTCTCCGCATGAGCCAAATATAATATTTCAATATCACGTGGAGTAGGTTTACACAAATATTCTTTGTGAAAAACCTCATGCACACATGCACAAAACTAATCTACACAATCAATTGCGGTTCTCCCGGATACCTTTAAGTAATCGTTGGATGCATCGAATGTTATACCGTATCCCAAATACCTAAGTGCAATCGTACATTTTTGTATACTAGAAAAACTCATTCTTCCTCCAGCATCGGGTTTCTATTTAAAAAAAGCATGACGAGCCTCTAAAGCGTTACTAATATGTAAAAATATAGCATTATTTAGATGGAAACGACGTTTGAACGAGTCATCATTGTAAATACAATTATCTGCAAAATAGTCACGTACCAATAAGTTGTGTGTGGCTTGGCGATCACAATTGACGACCGCTCTTGAACGTGCAACATTCGAACTTTCTTCATCGTGAATGTGTCGCACAACGTTGAAGAAGACCGAGATGAATTACCCTTCGTCATCCGAGTCAAAATTTTTAAAGAAATCCTTATATTTTGTTTTAGAGAATGAGGGTGTAAAATTTGATTAAAGGTGAGTTTAAAATTTGATATACTGTTGAAATATATATTCTCTTATTCAAACTTATCATTAATTAAGAAAAGGTAAGGTTTGTATTTTTTATTATTCTATAGGGTGTATTGTGAAATGTAGTGTGCAGGTGTGATCTTCGGGTTTACACGCGGACCCTATTCGGGTGTGGGTGCTCCATGGAGTTGCTTGCTCCGAGAGTATTTAACGTGTTAATCACGTTCAGTTGCTAAGCTCTCTAGATATTTTCAGTGTTCTCTCTTTCTCTCTAGATTAGGGTTTCTGTAAGGGTTTCGTTACAGAGTTTTTGATCCGTAATAACTTGTTATTAGGTTTCTTGTTTGAGTGTAAGAGATTTTAATGTAGTGAGTTTTCTTTTGTATTTGTTTGATGTAAACCAACTGTTTCATAGTTAATGAAATGTTGATGTTGGGAAATTGTTGAGTTTATCTTTTCGTACATGGTATCAGAGCTTAAGGCTCCTTCATCCTGTTCATCGGTGTCTTTCTAAGGATTACGACTCAGAACAACATTTTAAAAGGTTGTTTCTAACTCCTTTTCTTTTCTTTGGCTATTTCTAGTTGATCGATCAATTTAGGGTTTTATCTCTTTTCTTTACGATCGTTATGATCCTGGTACTGTGAGAGTTTTTTGTGGTTCATTGCAGGTGTTCGTGGCTGATACTTGTTCTGGTCACTTGATAGTTGAACATCGATCACTTTTCTACTCTTCTTCAATCGAATAATCTGTTTAGTCTGAAATAACTCACTAGGGGTCGGATTTCATCACCAATAAACCCTACGTTGCGAACGGACAAACAGAGCCGATTCGTCTTCGCCTCGTCCTTCAAAGCACTGTGAGGGTTGTTCCCTATTTTCTCTTTCATATCTTGTGATTAGGAGATCCTGGTTGTTTTGTATACACCAGTTGTTTTTTTTGCTTTTCCTTTGACTCTGTATTGATTGTCTTGGGCCCCGACAAACGTGGTGACCATCTGGACTCTAAGTCAATACATAAGTCTGATTTCTGTCTGATTTTGTATTTCTTGTTTTCCTGTTTAATTGGCTGTTTCTATTGAGTCAGTATTGGTTGCTTGAAAGATCATATTGTCTGTTTGTTTGTTGTTTGTGTTGTTCTAATGGTTGGTCCTACTGAGTCTCCTGGTAGTAGTGCAAAGGATGATCAAGTTAATTTTGATGATCCTCTTTTTGTTCATCCTTTTGATAATTCTGTTTCTACTATTGTTACAATAAAATTAATTGGTAATGAGAATTTTAGACTACGGAAAACTTCTATGTCTAGAGCACTTAAGGCTAGAAATAAACTTGGTTTTATAGATGGTACTTTTCAGAAAACTAAGGTAGATGAGTCTAAAAGTTCTAAATGGGATAGAGCCAATGCTGTAGTTTGTTTTTGGCTTCTGTCATCTATATCTGATTCCATCTATCAGAGTCAAGCTTATTCTGATGTAGCTGAGGATATTTGGAACAGTCTTTTTGAAACCTATAATAAGTCAGATGGATCTGTTGTTTTTAATATTCATCAATAGATCAATACTTTAAAACAAAATGGAATTTCACTTTCAGACTACTTTAATAAACTTGACTCTCTTTGGAAGGAATTTGATGGTCTTGATGGGTTTTAGCCAAAAGATATCCTATATGCTCATGCAAACCCTAAAGCTTGGATCTAGGTTTCTCTATAGTACATGCTTTTAGTCCAAGACTTAAAACCCTAGATCTAATCAATATAACATATGAATAAGGGTTTAGATCATCCCTTGATTGTTATATAGTAATAACAATCTCAATTCCTTCTTGTATTGACTTTAGAAAGCTTAGAGTCACAAATGTCACTCCTCTAATGGCTCACAAACACCAAGAGCAAGAGGATGAAGAAGAGAAGAGAAGGAGGCTGCCCGAAACGTGTGGAAACCCTAACCAATTAGTTCTATACGTTTTTGGGGCTTAAGGGTTCCTTAAATAGTGAGGCTATTAGGGTTATCTAACAAGGAAACCCTAATTTGGATGCTTAGGCCCTAAGCAACCCATGGACTCTTTCCTTAAGGCCTTTGGACGATTTCTAATGGGTTTCCCCATAGAATTTGTCCACCCCCTTAATAAGGAGTCCATTAGCTCAATATTCAACTATCACACAATTGACAGTTCTAGTCCCTTATGTTTAATTAATGTCTTTTAGCCACAAATTTAATTCTTATTAATTCTTGACTAATATTAATTAAACAATATGATTTCTCCTTTAATATATTATTCTCATAATATATTAATAAATCATATTTAATCCTTTCTCTCCATAATTCATCCTATCCAAGTTGCTTTGGTGAAGGCAACCCAAAAGGACCATGCACCATCGGGTCAAGTACATA
Source organism: Lactuca sativa (assembly GCF_002870075.4). Lineage (NCBI taxonomy): Eukaryota > Viridiplantae > Streptophyta > Magnoliopsida > Asterales > Asteraceae > Lactuca > Lactuca sativa. Next base: position 46,966,572 of record NC_056623.2, read on the forward strand.
CCAAAATAGTTATGGACTTAGACACCAATCCAACAGTCTCCCACTTGGATAAGTCTAATAACTATTCCGCTTATGACTTCAGATCCTGATCTGCAATCGTAGCTTTCCAAAGCCGCTATCAATTCTGATCTTATCAGATACACGTATCCTTTAGATAAGGGATCGTATATTCCTCCATTCTAGATATCGTATAGACTGAGACATGGATCTAAATCATTCTCTCTGTCTATGTGTTGTTTCCCGAATTCAGATTTATGACGACTGACAACAGACTACGATTGAACACATCAATTTGGTCCCGGCTTGGCCAAGTACTTAGGTGCCATCACTAAATCATCGAGGGGCCCATAGATATCGCTTTTATCCTACTTTGGATAAAAGGAACGGATAAACTTTGACTCAATGCTCGCTTGCACTCACTCACCAAATCATACACAACAATATGTTTTATAACACCAAGTTACTGGTGCGTTTACATATTATCAATGTGCAACCGACTCGCAAGATACAACTCACACATCTCGGTTTCAAGAATATAAGATATTATCGTCTCACTAATCACTTATGATAACAATCCATGAAGTGATCCAAGTGAGCGTGGGTTTAATCCAATGCTCAAATCATATTCATAAGCACTCATGAACGTTGCAGCAAACATTTGCTTATGTCTAATGCTATTTAGACAATCCACACACCAATTCACGACAGTCTTCATTCATACCTACTTCCAACATATGAACGACTGTGGTCCGTTCGAATAATTTGACTGTTCTTAACCAATTAAATTATTCAGGAAGTCAAAACATGCAAAGTGAAACACAAGAATAATACTAATCCCATATGGCCTCAAACCTTTGAGTATAAATAAAACACCTTTTATTTATCACCATATTGAGTACTCATTATTTGTCGTTTCGGGTAATCAACTTCTTACTTGAATTATAACTACACTTGTTCCATGCTCTTAGCATGCACACAATGTTTACCTATGGTTCTTACTTTGTGAAATAGATCAAATGAACACATTACCAATCATACTCATTTCACAACTCCTAATCCTTTCCACAAGTGAAAGAATATCAAATTCTTGCCACTTATAGAATATGTTAGATTCTAATATTTTATACAATGATTCTTTTGTAATGTCACTGCACTAAGGTCATAATGACTATTGCCAATGAATTACAAAGCTCTCTATCGGTAGTTGTTACAAGACAATTCCATAGATGTGATGTCTCTCACTCAAAGTACATTCCTTTGAACATCCTTCTTGCATAAAAGTTTCTAATCTAGACATAGATTCTTAATATCCAACTCCCAATATGGAAACCTTTCCATACTTACCATATGACAACTCATTCTTAATAGAATCTTATCTATTCATAATAATATCGATATGCTCCATCCAATATCATACTTCCAACTACTCACAAGCGACCAGTCCTCGGCAAACTTTGGATTGTCCTTTGATAGTTGTTTAATTTAGTCAAAACCGATTCTAGTCCTTTTCCCTCTAAATGTGCTAGACATTTGGAAAATTTTAGAATGGTCAAATATTATAGCATTTACAATCGATCCTATACCCGAAGCGTATGGGACACGATGCATAATAAAGATTCGATACTTTATCAATCTTCTGCCATAATATTTTATGTGCTACGTTCTCTCAATTCGAAATATGAAGAGGAATGCCGTAATCATAATCGAATTTTAAGAACACACTATGTTTCATTGACTAAACTTATTAAAATTCCATAACCTAAGCCTTTATATTTGAAATGAAGCATAATATTCTCTACCTTAATTATAGCAAAACAACTTTACAACCATTGCGACTTTGAAAAGTATAACTCTTGTTTTCTATAATTAGTATTGCTAACTTGCAATACTTGCCTTAATAATCATGCAATCATAACATTTATGCTCCCACTTTCACGATGATTATTATAAACATAACACTTATGCTCCTACTAGCTTTGACATGTATTCAGAAACAACTTAACTTTCAGGAAAAACAATGCCTATTGAATTTCTTTGAGTTCATATTTCTAATACCCAATGCTTTGATAATCTTTTATCAAGACTTCTTAAACTTATACACCTTTGCCTTAGATAGCTCATATGTGTGTCTTAAACAATTCAGACTAATTGCCAAATCTCACAATTCGAATCATGGAAATGGATACCGTAACTATAATCGAATTCGAGAATACAATTTTCACAATCACTATCTTCTTAAAATCTTTCTTAGTGAAAGCATTTCCTCACAGTCATTTTAATAAAGGAGGGAATCTTATGACACTTCGATTTTAATGGTGTATGTGTTCCCATCCATTTGAATTTGTTAAAACCAAAGTTTATGACAAATTCAAACTCATATGGACCGAACTTTCTTAATCTTGATTTCTTGCCTTATGGTAACACGGCTGCCCACCATGTCTTCCAAGTAATTAAGCAGTTCACCCTTTCCTATCAATGTACTTTCAATTGATCAAGGTCCTTGCCTTTTATGCATTCAAATGAGAACTCATAGGGCTCACATGCATAATTAACTCAATTGGAACGGCACAGAAACAAGGTAATGTCAACACGATAGGTTGTAAACCTCTACTCATGTGCTAGTGATGATCGATAAGGTTTATTCTTGATTTGTTCTTGAAACCTTACAAGACCATTAAGACTCCCACTGACTCCTTGACATATAAGATTCTCTTGTCAATAAATATTTCTTGACAAACAAATGTTCAAGAGTTAGTGTAGCCTTTATCAAGACAAAACATTTCATAAAATTGGTCCTAGTTGGTCTCTGTCTTATTCAAGACATCACAACTTTCCAATTTCAAATGTGCGAGAATAGGAAAGCCTTTTTCCAAATTCTACATTTGATGAATGTTATAAACCTTCTTAAGACTTGTCACTCAATATTACAATCTTAACTCTAAGACTTGTTTTGGAATGAAGTATGATTGACTTCTTGATTTAACCATTTCTTCAATTCTTGATTCCTCTTCTTATACATACACTTGTACTAAGATTTATTTAGAGGATCAATTGAGATATGGTTCTTAATCATTAAGTCATATCATAAAGCATAAAAGGTACTCTCCCTTCTTCTTAGAATAGAGAAACTTTTATCTTTCTGCCTACTTGATTCTTCTTATTCGTTCTGCTATTGATTTAAACCTTTTTCAATCAATTCAGAATTACACTTAATCTTATAAGCATAATCATATTTACTGAACCTTTAGTAAATCATGACAAATACCTTTGTTACTCTTGTGGTGGATTTGATCAACACACAACTTTGTGTACTTGATCTACTAGTCTTTCACTTGACACTTTGCCAACGAATTAGTCTAATTTCCAAATATGAAATTTCTCATTCATCGTGCAACCAAGTTGCATGATTCCAAGTTTCTGTCCAATTGAAACTTGGGTGATGAGAAACTCTCCCTATTTGGTAAATTCTTGACATTTCCACTATTAACATAATTAACAATCTTATCCATTCGTTGTAGAAATATGCAAACATCAATTTTCATAATGATTTCATTGCAAGGAAATGAATAAATAAATAAGTCAAACCAAAATTTATTTTATTCATAAAAGCAGCGTAAAACATTTTTCCTTACAATGCAAAATCAACTGAAAAACTATGTAGAAAAATTCCTAACAACTCTATCATAACTTTTTAAGCTCAAAATCTAATCTTCAAATCCATGCGATCGAGATCCATTTCTTCGTGATTAGATTCATCTTGCTTTTCCATCAAGCTTCCTCTCTTTTCACTGATCCTGCAAAACATTCAAATGCAATCTTATCACATCATGTATTAAGAATCAATGAATAGGAACTTAATGGAGTTAGATAGTGGATTTTACCTGAAGCACAACCAAAGTTTTTGACTCTCCAATCTTCTGGACTCTTCAGGCTCTTAGGGAAGACTTGTATCCAACGCCTTTTCTTTTGGCAGCAAACGTAGGCCGGTTCTCCTAGAACGTCCTCAGAAGCATGGTTGGTTGATTTTCCCAACAAATAGGCTCTATTGATTTGCCAAATCATTTCTGATTCAGCAGCAATGAGCATGTAAGTTAGGTCAATGAGGTTTTCGTCATGATCCATCATATAATACTTTCTTTTGAACTCATTATATGATTCGGGAAGTGACTGCAAAACCCAGTTCACAACCAACTTATCCAGGAATGACGCACCCAACATTATCAACCTATCGATGTGTGCTTTCATTCCTAGAACGTGGGCACACACGGGTTTACCATCTTCATGTTTCATTTCCAATAGGGATTTAGTGACATCGAACCTTTCAATTCTTCGATCTTGTGGGTTAGGGAGAACAACGGGAGGAGGAGGAGGAAGTGAAGCATGATTTCTTATTCCTCGATCGAATCGTGGAATATCATCTTCATGTGGAATGCTTGTTCCACGGGATTTGGGAAGACCATAGTTGTCGAACTTTGACATCTACAAAACGGGAGACAACAAATTCAAGTTAGTTGATCGATTGAGTCCTTAATAAATCACCCAAATGAGATATTAAGGCTAGGACCCAACACAATATTCCACAACTCGGGAGAGGGATGTCATAACCCTAATTGCAGAACATTTGAAGGTAAGTGAATGACGATTCACTAATTTTCCACCATGAAAAACGAAAAATAGATTAAGTCTTAAATGTATTGAAAACTCCTAGATTCTTTGAGATTCATTGAACCTTTTCAATGGCATGTTTAAATCTCGATATGCCCCTCCAGTCTGTGACTGGGATGCCGAGGATCACAAAGCGGGTGTGAATAACCATGCAAACTTACATGGTGCCCTCACATGTTACAGTCACCTATTCGATGTTCTGGTAAACCACACACGCTCCACCGAACTATGACAAAAATTGAGTCACCCTTTGCTACCTTTGCTTAGAACCATTTAGTGTGCCGGTAAACCATACACGCTACACTAACGTCTTCGCAAGGGCACAAAGTGTAATTTCATGGAATTGCATCAATTCACTTTTGCCTAAAGTAACTAAGATTGGGAATTTGTAAAACATTTAGTTACTTTTATACTTCATTATACTTATAATGGAAGGTTTCTGTCCTATCCTACCCGTTCGGCTAACGGCCCTCCACTAGTCAAGAATGCGGTGGGTAAGAGTGGATACCCATTCAATCGTCATTTTATAAGCAATTTCCTTAAACACCCCTTATAGACTAGCTTCGTGAATTAGGCCTACTAACGGTAAGCCTGACTTTTACTCATACATACATATATATATATATATATATATATATATATATATATATATATATATATATATATATATATATATATATATATATATATATATATATATATATATATATATATAATGTTAGACTTTTAATGATGTATATAGTATAGGGTGTATTTTACACTTTTAAAATACTAGGTGGTCAAATTTAACAATTATACTTTTAATTCAATTAAATTGTAAACCAAAACTTTATGGATTTATTAAACCTCTCTTAATTATACACTTTAATTAATTAATAAAACCATAAGGGTGTGATTTGAACTTTTCAAAACAATATTAGGGTTTTAGAATTTAACATTCCTAAATTAAACTTTTAATCAACTTTTAAATTCCAAAACTTGAGGGCAAGTTTTGAAACATTTCAAAACATTAGGGTTTAGAATTCAAATATTTCAAAATCAAACTTTTCAATCAAAATTTAAATTCCAAAAACTTGAGGGCATGTTTTAAAACTTTTCAAAACATTAGGGTTTTAACTATTTAAATTTCAAAATAAAACTATTAAGTTCAAATTTAAACTATAAAACCTAAAGGGGAAAAATTAAAACTTTTTCACAAGATAATTCAAATCTAAATTACAAATAATCAAATTTTGTCTAATAAAACAAGTGATTATCTAAATTTTGACAATTATCTTCTATTTAGGTAAGGATAACCACCAAATATTGATAAAATTCGGATTTTATAACAAAAACATATTTAAGGTAATTATCCAAACCCAAAACAGGAAGAAAATCGCGAAAATTAGCTGTCAGACGTTTCGACTCGTCGAGTCTGGACTTGGACTCATCGAGTACACCTGACTCGGCGAGTGCACCAAGTGACTCGGCGAGTCAAACACTCAGAACCCAAAATTTTTGATTTTCAGTGCTGATTTCGATTAAATATGCATCAATAAAATAGAAACCAATCAAGGCTCTGATACCACTGATGGGTTTTAGCCAAAAGACATCCTATGTGCTCATGCAAACCCTAAAGCTTGGATCTAGGTTTCTCTATAGTACATGCTTTTAATCCAAGACTTAAAACCCTAGATCTAATCAATATAACATATGAATAAGGGTTTAGATCATACCTTGATTGTTATATAGTAATGGCAATCTCAATTCCTTCTTGTATTGACTTTAGAAAGCTTAGAGTCACAACTGTCACTCCTCTAATGGCTCACAAACACCAAGAGCAAGAGGATGAAGAAGAGAAGAGAAGGAGGCTGCCCAAAACGTGTGGAAACCCTAACCAATTAGTTCTATACGTTTTTGGGGCTTAAGGGTTCCTTAAATAGTGAGGCTATTAGGGTTATCTAACAAGGAAACCCTAATTTGGATGCTTAGGCCCTAAGCAACCCATGGACTCTTTCCTTAAGGCCTTTGGACGATTTCTAATGGGTTTCCCCATAGAATTCGTCCACCCCCTTAATAAGGAGTCCATTAGCTCAATATTCAACTATCACACAATTGACAGTTCTAGTCCCTTAAGTTTAATTAATGTCTTTTAGCCACAAATTTAATTCTTATTAATTCTTGACTAATATTAATTAAACAATATGATTTCTCCTTTAATATATTATTCTCATAATATATTAATAAATCATATTTAATCCTTTCTCTCCATAATTCATCCTATCAAGTTGCTTTGGTGAAGGCAACCCAAAAGGAACATGCACCACCGGGTCAAGTACATACCAAAATAGTTATGGACATAGACACTAATCCAACAGGTCTTACTAGTCTTACTGAGTGTACATGTGAAGCATCTGTTAAACATAGGGATCATTCTAATCTTGTGAAACTTGTGCAGTTTCTTAGTGGTCTAGATGATTCCTATAGTCAAGTCAAGAGTCATATTCTTCTCATGGAACCTTTACCTAATGTCAAAACTGCTTTTTCTATATTGTCTAGAGAAGAGTAACTTCAAAGAAATGGTTCTTTATCTTCTCTTCAGACCTCTAAGTCTCAGCCTACTGCTTTCAATAGTAGGTTAATAATAAATTTAACTCAAACAACTCTAATAAGAGTAAAAATCAAGTTGTTCAATGTAAAAATTGTGGTATTAAAGGTCATTAAATTGAGAAATGCTATAAGATAATTGGGTATCCAAAAGATTTTAAACAAAAAATTGAGTCAAACAGTCAAAAGGGTTTTTCTGCTAATTCTGTGACCATCACTTCTGTGGGTTCTAATACTCCTGGCTTAGCTAATCCTGTTGGAGATTCTGAGTTCCATCAGCTTACTAAGGAACAATACATCAAGTTTTTGCAATTAATAAATGATAAACAAATCTGTGAGGAAGCACCTGCAAGTGACATGGCAGGTACTTGCTTGTTTCAAGATTTTAATTCTTCTTTTGATTGTCAAAAATGGATTGTTGATTCTGGAGCCAATCAACATATGATTGCTTCTGAATCATTTTTTCATGACACTGTGGATGTGTCTAAATTGAATCTTCTTGTAAGTCACCCTAATGGTACTTCTGCTAAGATTGAAAAGATTGGCAATATGAACATATCTAATTCTTTAACTTTGTTTGATGTTTTTGCTGTACCAAATTTTAATGTGAACTTGTTGTCTGTCCATAAAGTTTGTAAAGATAGTAATTGTGAGGTCATTTTTAATGAACATAGTTGTAAAATTCAGGGTTTACAATCAAAGGAGATGGTAGGGAATGGTAAAGAATCTGGAGGTCTCTATTATATGAATAGTGTGCCTTCAGGTAATTTTCTTAATGCTAATCATTCCTCATCTGTTTGTTGTGTGTCTAAGTTTACATGGCATAATAGGCTTGGACACCCCTCTGACCAAGCTTTAGTATCTCTAAAACATAAACTTAATTTTGAAAATGGTGTCCTTCCTCCTTGTGATGTGTATCATAGGGCTAAACAAACTCGAGAGTCTTTCCCTGTTAGTCAACATGTCACATCTAGTCTTGGTGAATTAATTCATCTAGATGTGTGGGTCCTTATAGAGTGATCACATCAGAAGGGTTTAGATATTTCTTGACCATTGTGGATGATTACACTAGAGCTACGTGGGTTTATTTGTTAAAGACTAAGGAAGAAGTTTTTGGATGTGTTTCTGTGTTTCTTAATATTTTGCTCAATCAATTTGAAGTTAAAGGCAAAACTGTTACGTCAGATAATGGAACTGAGTTTTTGAATCATAAGATGAAACAATTGTTTGAGTCTAAAGGAATTTTACATCAAACATCATGTGTTCATACTCCACAACAAAATGGTATTGTAGAAAGGAAACACAGACACATTTTAAATGTTGCAAGGTCTTTAATTTTTCAATCTGGTTTACCTTTGAAATACTGGGGAGAAGCTGTTTTAACATCTGTTTTTTTAATCAATAGAACACCTACATCAGTTTTAAATGGTGCTTCTCCTTATGAATTGGTCTATATATCTTCTCCTGTATTTGATAAACTTAGAGTTTTTGGATGTTTATGTTTTGCAACAAAACTGAATAATTCAGATAAATTTTTTGAAAGAGCTGATAAATGTGTTTTTCTTGGTTATTCTTCTGATAAAAAGGGATATAGAGTACCTAGTCTTGATACAAATCTTATTTTTGTTTCCAGGGATGTAAAGTTTTATGAATCAGTGTTTCCTTTCAAACTGAAGTTTTCATCTGTGAATGATATATTGAATGTTCCTGTGTGCTCTAGTGATCCTTTTTCCTATGACGAGTCTTTGTATTCTAGTTCTTTACTTGATAATCCTAGTAATGATAACTTTAGAAATGTCCATCAGTTGGATGGTGCTAGTGGAGACCAATACTTAATTCCTTTGATGTCAGCAACCAGTTTGGTGAGACACATGTGCCTTCATCTGGTGAGATGATTCCTAGTTCTTCTACATTGACTGAGGAAAGTGGTCCAAATAACACAAATCCTTCCGATGATCAGTCTTCTAGGACTACTAGGTCTGGACATGCTATACATTTACCAGCTAGGTTTAGTGATTATGTTGTTGAAAGGAAGCATAAATATGGGATTGAAAGATCAATTAACTATTCTTATCTTAATAATGAAACTTATTGTTTTGTTTCAAATCTTAATAAAACATTAGAACCAAAAACTTATAATGAAGCTGCTTTAGACCCAAATTGGGTAAAGGCAATGAATGAGGAAATGGAGGCCCTGTATAGAAATAATACCTGGGAAATAACTGATCTTCCTAAAGGAAGAAAAGCTATTGGTTGTCGTTGGATTTATAAAATTAAATATAAGTCTAATGGTGAAATAGAAAGGTATAAAGCTAAACTTGTAGCAAAAGGTTATAGTCAAAGGGAAGGTATTGATTATGAGGAGACTTTCTCTCCAGTAGCTAAAATGGTCTCTATAAGAATAGTTTTGTCTCTAGCTGTTCATCATTCATGACCATTATATCATCTTGACATAAATAATGCTTTTTTATATGGTGATTTGTTTGAAAATGTTTATATGCAACTTCCTGAAGGATATCATTCTAAGAATGATATTAGAGTTTGTAAACTTATAAAGTCTCTTTATGGTCTTAAACAAGCTCCCAGAAAGTGGAATGAAAAATTGTGTCAATCTCTTTCAACTTTTGGTTTTAAACAAAGTATAAATGATTATTCCTTGTTTGTTAGAAATTATGAAAACACAGTTGTAATTTTGCTAGTTTATGTAGATGATATTATTATTACTGGAAATTGTGTTTTAGAGTTGGAAAAGGTCAAAGTTTTTTTGAAGTCACAATTTTTTATAAAAGATTTAGGAGAGTTTAAATATTTTTTGGGAATTGAAGTTATTAAAACTGAAAAAGGATTGTGTCTAAATCAAAGAAAATATTGTTTGGAATTGTTAAATGATTTTGGGATGCTTGCTTGTAAACCAGTTAAAACTCCTCTTGAAGCAAATTTAGTTATTAAAAGAGAGTCTGATTTGGATAGTTCTGATTATATTGTTAATATAACTGAGTTTCAAAAGTTAATTGGCAAATTAATGTATCTAACTATGACTAGACCAGACATCTCTTATGCTGTTCAAATTTTGAGTCAGTACATGCATAAACCTTATAAATCTCATCTCAATATTGCTTTTAGACTCTTAAGGTATCTAAAAGATTGTCCAGGAAAAGGCATTCATATAACAAAAACTGATTGTCTAGATCTTAAAGCTTTTGTAGATGCAGATTGGGCAAAATGCTTGTTTAGTCGTAGATCAGTTACTGGTTTTCTAATATATTTTGGAGGATCTCTTGTATCCTGGAAAAGCAAGAAACAAAGTACTGTTTCTCGTTCTTCAACTGAATCTGAATATAGGGCTCTAGGATTTGTGGCTTGTGAAGTTTTGTGGATCTTGAAATTACTATTTGATTTTGGAATAACAGGTTTAACTCCTGTAAATGTTTTTCTGTGACAATGAATCTGCTATTAAGATGGCTTTGAATCCTGTGTTTCATGAAAAAACTAAACATTTTGAAGTTGATCTTCATTTTATTCGTGAAAAAATTGAAAAAGGTATTTTCAAAATAAATAAGATTGAGTCATCAAATCAAACTGCAGACATTTTTACTAAAGCTTTGGGTGTTAGTCAACATGAGTTTTTCTCTAATAGAGTTGGTCTTATTAATGTTTTTAAAAATAAGTGATTAATTTAATATAATTAATGTTTAGTTTGTGGGGGGGGGGGGGGGGGGGGGGGTGTTTGAAATATATATTCTCTTATTCAAACTTAAAATTAATTAAGAAAAGGTAAGGTTTGTATAATAGGGTGTATTGTGAAATGTAGTGTGCAGGTGTGATCTTCGGGTTTACACGCGGACCCTATTCGGGTGTGGGTGCTCCATGGAGCTGCTTGCTCCGAGAGTATTTAACGTGTTAATCACGTTCAGTTGCTAAGCTCTCTAGATATTTTTAGTGTTCTCTCTTTCTCTCTAACGTTCAGTTGCTAAGCTCTCTAGATATTTTCAGTGTTCTCTCTTTCTCTCTAGATTAGGGTTTCTGTAAGGGTTTTGTTACACAGTTTTTGATCCGTAATAACTTGTTATCAGGTTTCTTGTTTGAATGTAAGAGAGTTTAATGTAGTGAGTTTTCTTTTGTATTTGTTTGATGTAAACCAATTGTTTCATGGTGATTGAAATATTGATGTTGGGAAATTGTTGAGTTTATCTTTCCGTACATATATTGTGATTATATGTGCTGAGTTTGTAAAAAAAAATTAAAAACTTGAAAATTGGACCTGTGAATTGGGCAAAGGTTTCTAATTAATCGTTTACCCTCATCACTAGCCATCACGAAACGCAACGACCACAACGACACACCAGGACGGTGTGTACAATCGTGGTTCGTGGCAACATAACACGGACCCATTCATGCTTTCTATACCGCTTTATGGGGGTGTGGAATCTATCCTTTTTGTTACGTTGACTTAACCAATGAACATAGACGCACCAAACAAATCTCACATTTACACAATTGACCTAAACCTTCAAAATTGTTTTTCTAAGTTTCATATCTGAAATTACAAAGATAGTCTTGACTCCATCCATCTGGACCTTATGGGAGAAACCCTATTATAATAGAAGGAACAACAAACAGAAACATCCACTGTACAAATGGAAAACAAATTACAAACTTTAAACCAACCATGCGTTCAAAATTACAAAATACAGATTCATTTCAAGCTCAAGAAACCTAGTTCATGATAAGCTATGTACTCTCCATACAAAAGTCAATCAAGACATGATTTAATGACATTGGAAACCTTTATTTATAGAGGCCTTATGGTTACTTAGAAAGATCCATCCATCATGGCAGCAAGGTCATCACAGGTCCAAAGATCGACCCCACTTCCACCATTGACGAAAGCATCAATGGAACAAGAACCCCAGCTTTCTTCAAAACACGGCATTTGAAACAACAAGTCATCAGAAAGAGACATGTCACCTTCTGCCACCACATTTGAAGAATCTGACTTCAGTTTCTTTGCAGGACTCATATAACCAAAGTCGGAGTTGCTACCATGATCAGAACCAACATAAGATACTTCAAACATATCCTCAAAAGTATCAACAGGCGTAACTTGTGGTTTCTTTTTCACAGATTCAAGTGAACCATAGTTTCTGTTATTCATGTCTTGGTTGAGGGTTGAGTTAACCTTAGGAAGTCGTTTCTGGGACTTTGGCTTAACGGCTTGTCTCAGTGAAGAAGTTACGTCCGGAAAATTAACCTTTGCTTTCGACCCACGAATCCTTCTTGCCTCTGCATCATAAGCATGTGCAGCTTCTTCAGCAGTATTAAAAGTTCCAAGCCAGACTCGGACCCCTTTACTCGGGTCACGGATCTCCGCAGCCCATTTACCCCAAGGTCGTTGACGGATTCCTCTGTACTGGTTTTTCCTTTTCCTTGAACCAGATTTCTCAGCTTCATCATCTTGCTTTATCGAACTTAAGCCTAATTCAAGAATATGTATCAGGAAAAAAGAATTCAAGAAACACCCAAAACAAAGAAACCAACATCCTCACTCTCTATCTCTCTATGTTTGTAAATTAAACCGACATAAAGTTCAGCAATTTAACAAATATATACTTTCAGATAACCCAATTGGTCATGTTATGAGTCGAATCTACAAGTTCCAATTTCGTATGATTCTCTTAGTTAAATCGGAAGAAATATACATTCTGCATGTGAATATCAATATAATCTGGATACCAAAAAACATAAGAGAAACATGATACCAGAAGCAGGAGCAGAGTGTTTGGATGAAGATACAGGAAAAGACTTGCTGATATCTACTTCGATTTCAAGCTCATCCTGGAATCCCTGAAAATCAGCCTCGAAATCATCGTCAAGATCTGTAGCGTGGGAAGGGAAACGCTTTGAGTAACGATTACTTGGACTGGTTAAGAGATGGGTGTTCCAGAGAAGTTCGGCGGTCAGACGGGGAGACCGATTTGTTGTCGGCGCAATGCAATCGGAGATGATGGCACCTCCACACATATCTGCTAATAGAATTCGAAGTAAATTGGCTCCAAGATAAAGGGTTTAATGATCGATTGCAATGGTGAAGGAAATTTTAGGGGAGAAATGATGGATGAATCTTGAAAAGTGAAATGGGTGATACGGAAATGGGAAGTATAAACGGAGGTCCTGCAAAATGAAATAGGAGATTACGTCACTACCCCTAAACCGGCATGGACAGTGGTGTGGTGTCTCGTAAACACGTGGCTGAACGATGCGCCCTCGAGCGCGATGCCACCTTTAACGCTTTACTACGTTTTTCGTGTTCCGTACCATATAATATTTACTTAAATTCTTAATTACATTTTCGCAAAATAGCAAGAGAGTTATTGGTTTTTACAAAAATAGCCATCGCATATTAGCAAGGCTTTTCGTGAACTCAACTTCAGTTTCGTCGAATCCGATCAAACACGCTTTTGGTTTTATCATCTGGGCTGTGGTTTCATGGCCCAGCTTAGGTTTTCCGGCCCGATAGTCTATTATAATTAAAGTCCAAAAAGATTATTTTTCCCAATCAAACTCACATGAGCTCTCTCACATGCTTAAAGACCGAACCAATGTTGTAAGTGATGCATTATTTAGCTTTTTTATCATTTAAATTGTTATTTACTACTTAAATGTATGTTTTTTGGTTGCTGTTTGCCCGTATATCCGGAAAATTATAAAGTATGAAGAACGAAACCACAGATGGCATGTATATGACCATGTCATATGATAACTCTGGAATGCGTAAATTATGCATTAAAAATTGCACAACCATAGATGACAATGTCATCTTTGGTTTCGTTCTTCACATTACTTGATTTTTCCGTTTTCCTTGTTGTTTATCAAGATTTTTATATAGTTATGTGGTATCCCCTAAATATTTACTAGTAACTTGTATGATTTTAGGGTATAATACCAAAAAACTGAAGAACAAAATCGTAAGTTAGCTAAGGAAACTACATATAAGACAATGACATCTTCAGTTTCATTCTTCATATTTTTCTTGTTGTTTATCTGATTTTTTTCATAGTTATGTGAAAATCGAAGATGAGATGAGAGGAAACCACATACGATCAAATACCACATGCGATTTCGTCATCTCAGAAATGATTTTTTTATAGACTTGGCCAAAATCGGAGACGACGCCATGAAACCGCAACCCAGAATAATAACATAATGTACATACTGCCAGACATATATGGGTGCCCGACCTACCCTGTCGGTTTATCTCAAGTCTCAACCGGACCCGGGGACTAGTCCCTTACCTACCACTATCACATAATCACATAACATACTAGCACATAAAGCATAATAGATAGTGGCATAACAGACAATTATCACAACGATAATCATCTCAACTATAATCTCCTACTAGTGGGTTGGCCTTGGTGCCTTAGACCCATTTCTACTGGAAGGTAACTCACCTCAATGTCGTTAAGTAGCTGAATTGTCCTTGGTGTTGGGATCAACTCCTCTTAAACTCTTACACATAACAATCTCCTTTAATTACCTTTTCACACTCATAACTCCTTTAAGGGTCAACTCAGGTCCATGGTCAAAGTCACAATCAACATTCTGGTCAAAGTCAACATCCTGGTTGACTCAACTCGCCGAGTTGGTCCATTAACTCGTCGAGTTCTATTATCCATAAAACCATGAAATATCGATCCTACTCGTCAACTTCTTTCATGAACTCGTCAAGTTCCCCTTCATACAAGTCGGGGCATTTCACTCGCAACTAACCGAGTTCATCCTTGAACTCGTCGAGTTCCTCTTCATATTAGTTGGGACATTTTACTCTCAACTCGCCGAGTTCATCCTTGAACTCGTCGAGTTCCTCTTCATATTAGTTGGGACATTTTACTCTCAACTCGCCGAGTTCATCCTTGAACTCGTCGAGTTCCTCTTCATATCAGTTGGGACATTTTGCTCTCAACTCGCCGAGTTACTCCTTGAACTCGTCGAGTTCTTCGATATTCAAGTCCATAAACACATCCAACTCGTTGAGTCATCTTCTAGACTCAACGGGTTTGCTCAGTATCAGAAAAGGTTGGGGGACCATGACCCAACTCGCGCGAGTCGTATGAACGACTCGTCGAGTCCCCCAAAGTCCAAATCCATACAATCGTTTTTAGTCGGGCTTAATGCATCCAAAACATAGATCTGGCCTCCTAGGGTCGATATAACATGTAAAGTTACAAACTTTACATTCATGCATGGATTATTTAGCTCAAAAGCCCTAAAAAGTGGTTCATATGATGAATAGGACTCCCATGGCCATAAAGTTGGCACCTTTATGCCATGGAGTCCCTCAAAGACTCTGGATCTAAAGTTATTACCCCAAAACATGATTGCATCCATGAATGGTTCCATAATATGCTCCCAATGGCCCTAAACTACCCCATGAAGAGATCTAGTAAACCAATAGACAAGGTATAGAATTTATACCTCAAATGAACTGGAAATGAAGTTCTTCTTCTGGATCCAAAGCTCCTTCCTTCAACCAATCACTTCTATCTTCCACCCCTTCAAGAAAACACCAAGGAATCACTCCCTTTTCAGTCATACACACTCACAAAGCTCAAGATCACGAATTAGAGTTTGCTGGACTATGGGAGGCGATAAAGGAGGCCACAATGGGAGTGTTAAGGTCTTTAAATAGGGTGCAAACCCTGAAATTTTGGGTTTCACTCTAGCAGCCCTACTCGTCGAGTAGACTTCAAGCCCTACATCCAAAAATCCCATTCCTACTCGACGAGTTTGGGGCCTCCAACTTGTCGAGTCCCTTTGCAAAAACGAATAATTCTTTATTAAAATACATACCAGGAACCGGGCGTTATAGCGGTTGAGCGGCAGGGCAGGATGGGGCGAAGCATGTATATAGGGAACTATATACACTATAAGAAAAAAGGGTATCAGTGACTGACATAATTAGTGTCTGATGATCAATAATCAGTCTCTGGTGAGAATCAAGGACTGATTTAGCTAGTCCCTAGCTAGTCCCCGAGACCTAGTCTTAGATAGTTGATTTTTTATGTATCTGGGACTGAAAATCAGTCTCAAATACATCAAAATATCAAAGACAAGAAATCAGTCTTTGATAATATCTCATTCAATCTCTAATTTGTTTTCTTCAAATCCCCGATTTGATATCATATCAGTCCCTGATGCAATCTTTTAAGGACTGAATATTAGTCATTTATAATATAACAGTCAGTCTCCAATATGTTTCAATGAAATATCTATTTTACGTTATATCGGTCTCTGATAGTATCTTTCAAAGACTGAATATTAGTCGTTGATACTATCATGTTTAGTCCCCAATGTCTTTCCTTCTAGACCCCATGCTATCACTCAAGGACTAAATATCAATCTTTGATACTATCTCATTTAGTCTTTAATATGTTTTTTCAATGACTGAATATTAGTTTCAGATAGAATATCATGTAGTACCTAGCCTGATTTTTAAGTGACTAAATACCAGTGTCAAATACAACATTGTTTGATCCCTAGCCTGCTTTTTAGTGACTAGATACCGACCTCAAATACAATGTCACTCAGTCTGTTATCAATTACTATGGTTTTGAATACCATACGAAACAGTTTAGTTCAACTATTTATTTGAACTGAGAACCGTTCAACCATCCATATATGCATGATATAAAAATGACTAAAAACAAACCGATAAGAACCGGTAAGAACCTTGTGGTTATTCCTTAAAATGGTTTTCTAACAACAATATTGTCAATATTTGAAACATAAATGTCTTTAAAGTCTAACAAGCCTAAGTATTTTGCCAGTCATATACAATATAAAACTATCAAACTAAATAATTGTTTCCAGTCCTCATCGATGAACTTCAACAATTGATTTTCATCTTCAACAAATCCACTAATCCACTGCCCCTGAAATCACACAATACAATCACTTAAATATATAGAAGGTACCTTGCCAGGTTATATGTAATTGAAAAGAAAAGGAGAATGTATTACCATCCAAATGAAAACCATCACTTCATTATTTTCTCTTTCTTCATGGCAATATCAATTTGTTACTTCTCAATGAACATGTATGCCAACATCCTACACATAACATGAGGGGTGAAGTAAATGTATTACATTTAAATGTTTGTGAAATAGGTATTCTTTCCTACTTCAACATGCTGGTCAACTTGACTAAGAGAGTTTCTATGAACTGAGCTTATAAGATAAAATCTGAACAAGATGCTCTTTAATTGTTGATTTTCCCATAATATCCCTTCCTATCATGTGAGGCCGAAGTTGATGGGTAGCAAAGATATATTATGATGTTCTTAAAGATCGTAAATTGAAATATTGGAAAGAAATGTATACCTCCATTGAACTATGAGAGCAATATCGAGTTCACTATCTATTTCCTGTAGATCCTTATCATCATCAATAGTTTCTCTTTTGGGGTAAGCTTTTAGTAGTGAGTCATACAAATATATGAATCTTTTACATAAGGTTTCATACTACAAGACCTGCTTCCAAGAAATCCTTTAACTGCCACGAAAAATAGTATTATACAATGGAAAACTTTGATCAAAACAAGATATTTTAAAAAATAATAATAATAAAAAAGAACAAGTAATAAAGAAATTGAGAAATATACTATAGGAGTAAGCGAATACCTTTCCTTTTTTTTTTATCTTGTTTGAAACAAATCTGTTGGCACCCTACATACACATACATCAATTATACGTTTACAAAAGTTCTTTTATATAAACCTATAATGGCACACAATGGTCTCCAACCAAGGCCCTTCAAGAAATTACGAACCATATTTTTCAAGTGTAAGGAATAAGCCAAATCACACACCTGAAAACACAAGCAAACAAGTTTACTTATATCTGTAACTTTTATGTTGTAAATGAGTTTTAAAGTTCAAATAACTTGCGAGTACTTTGTGACTTTACATTGTGGATCAACATCAACAGTAAAAATATTGCTTTGAGAAATTCTAGGGCATACCCGTCACAAGGTAAAATAGTTGGTCTCGTAGCAAGTTGCAACAAATAAAAAAAGTAACCAGCTACCAAAAACTTAAAAATAAGAAGGAACAATGTATACCATGAAAATTAAAATGAGAAGGAAATAAAGTAAATACAAGTTAAAGGGCACGTTTGAACCTTAACCCAATATTGGACGTCATAATGCCCTGAATGCGTTTATGTGTGTAAATTGGTAGACATGAAAAAAATATGATTTGAGAAGACCACATGAATAGTCTACACAACCACAACAGGACAGAGATGGAGCATCTGCGTTATAAATTTTTAAGTTAACACAATTATAAAAGGAAGTGTGAAACAAGGTGACGTCCTAAAACAATTGTACCTGTATGTCAACGGAACAAGCACAACAGGACAGAGATGGAGCATCTGGGCCGATGAAGGAGAGAAAAGGGATAAACGACGACACAATAAGGTTTGTGAGGCAATTAAATTGACGAGTCAAGGAGGGTTTTCATAGTTAGGTTTTTTTTTCTTTTGAAGTTTTGGGGATTGAAATGGCGGGTTTAAAGGAGGGAAACGAAAATTTGCTAAAATATGAATCAATTTTATCTATATTTTCAAAAGATGTTAAATCTTAAATCTTAAATATTAAAATATAAAAATGTTAAATATTACTTAATTTATTATATATATATATATATATATATATATATATATATATATATATATATATATATATCATCTAGTTTTTTGGGACAGATTGACTAGTTGAACTGGTGTTGTCGTCGCCGATTATAGAGGTGGTTGTGGAGTGGTGGGTATGTAGGTTGAGGTGGTGATAGCATAGGTGGCTATTGACGGTGACGACAACGAAAATGATTGAGGTGGTGTTGATGGTCACAAAGGTGTCAATGATAGTGACAAAGGTGGTAGTGGTGGTGGCTGGTATCATGGAGATAGTGGTAATATATAGTGTAGAGGTGGTGGTGGGAGAGGTAGCAATGGAGGTGGAGAGGATGAAGGCGGAAATGGAAGAGGTAGTGGTGGAAGTGTAGAGGAAGGATATGGTGGTGGCATAATGTGGTAATGGTGGCGGTGGTGGCAGTGCTTGTGATGGATGAGGTGGTGGTTGTCGCGGAAAAAGTGTCGCTTGTGAAGGTGATAATGGTAGTGGTGGCAGAGGGATTGTAGTTGGTGGAGGTGGTGGAAGTGACGCTGACGGAGTTGGTAATGGTAAAGTGGTGGTAGTGACAAGGGTAATAGTGGTGGCCACAGTAGTAATGGTATAGGTGGTGGTGGAGACGATGGTCTTGGAGGCGGCGGTAGTGACAACGATGTTGTTGCTAGTTGTGGTAGCAGAAGGGGTAGAGGTGGCACAAACGGTGTTGGAAGCGGTGGAGGGATGGAGGTGGTGGTCGTTTTGGAGGTGATCGAGGCAGAGGTGATGGTCTTGTAGAAGGATGTGGTGATGGTAACAACGGTGGCTGCAGCGAGGACGGATGTAGTTGTGGAAGAGGTATTAGGGGAGGAGGTGGCATAAGTAGTGGTAATAGGGATGTAGGGGATGAAGATGGAAGTAGAAGTGGTGGTGGTGGTGATGGTCATGAAGGTTGTGGTGATGGCGACAGATGTGATGGCAGTGATGGTCGTGAAGGGGGTGATGTTGGTGAGGCGTTGGAGGGGGTGGAGGTGATACATTATTTATTATATATGAATTATCATAGTTTCTCGGATACTAAATGTAAAATATAAATATGTTTGTAATGTTTATTCTCAATTTCTATTGGTCATACCGTAGGAAAAAGGGTTAAGGGTGAAATATAATATGACGCTTTTAGACGACGGTCATAAATAAAAACAATAATGTATTTTCTTTTTCTCAATTTTAGAAGTCAATATACGACAACATTGTTTTATGTCTTAAATTTTTAGAAAAGATGATGTAACCTCACAAAAAATAATTATTTTTGTCGTAGATCATTTAACATTTTACTAATGATGATATACTTTTTGGGACATATATTTTTGTGTAATATAATTTTTTTGTGAGTCCTAATTCAGTCTACCATAAGTTTTTTCTTCTAATAATAGATGAGGATTTAGTCCCTAATAAGGCTTCCTCACAAACAAAATTGGTTCTAACTTCTAATATATATTCTAATATATATGAGATTAAAATTCAGTGATCACTATGTTTTGAATAAAATTATATACACTACCGATTCATGGATATTTGATATATGTTATCTATTACTAAATAATCTATCACAAAGACTAATATTTAGTCTCTAATAAGTACTCTAAAAACCAACACCAATACATGTTTATTTGGGAGTAAAATTAAGTCCCTAATGATTTTTCATCGAAAGTCAAAATTTGGCTAGTCTATATGAGACTAAACTTCAGTCCTTAATAATTTTCATCCAAATAGTATATGTGACTAATTAATAGATCTCTGATATATGTTTTGTATAAATAAACAATCAGTCTTATATATTAATTTATAGTCCATTATAAGTGTCAATTCGAATGTAAAATATGTGTGGCTATTACAAACTGAAATCTAGTCTTTAAAATTTTTCCTTCAAAAGCCAAATTGGAGTAATTTTATCAAAGACTGAAATTTAGTCTTTAATAAGTTCTTGAGAAATCAAAATTGGCCCAAATTTATTAGGGACTGAAATCTAGTTCCTAAAAAGTTCCCCTTTAAAGTAAAATGTAATGTTAGTCGATTCGAGATTAAATTTTAGTCCCTAATGTGTTTCCCTCTAAACCTAAACCGGTACAAACATATTAGGGACTAAAATTTAGTCCCTAACAAGTGTCCTTCTTAAAGTCAAATCAGCGCTAATCTATTTGAGACTGAAATTTAGTCCCTAATGTGTTTCCCTCCATACCTAAATTGATGTAAACATATTACATACTAAAATTCAGTCTGGAATAGTTCTAATTAGTCCCAAGTTATTCATACATTTAAATCAGTCCTAGATAGTATTCGAGACTGATTCAACAGTCTCAAATACATGGTATCCAAGACCGATTAATCAGTTTTTAATAGCTTAGTCACAAAAGCCCATTTTTCTTGTAGTGATATAGAAGACTCATTCTAACTTCTAAATTGATGAATTTCTATTTTTGAAGTGGGATTTTATGATACACTTTTTCGTTTTCCCACTAGGTAGGAAGGAGAGGTGGCCCTCAAATGTTTTCAAGTTTTACATTTTGGGGTTTTTAAATATTTAAATGATTTTTTTTGGACAATATAAAAATTAAAGGTTTTGTGGCATTGGAATTATTCTGCTACTAATAAATATAGATATTAGTGTTATAAGATATAAAATGTCTCTATATCTATTAAGGGGTGTTAATTTGACAAATAAAACTTATGACTTATTACATTATAACTTATTAGCTTATTAACTTAGAACCTAATAAGTTAGAAAGAAGTTAACTTATAAGGCTATTGGATATAAGCAACATGTTATTACATGTTATCACACCCAAAATGTCCACCTCATCATCCTAGTCACACCTTTGGTGTTATAACACCCAATATGAAAATGGGAAACACCAAATAACATGTGCTAACACCCTTTATTTTCTATTTTTTTATGTTTTTAATTTCTATTTTACCCATTTGTTTTTTATATATTTCATAATATTTAAATTTATCGTATAACTTAAATCATAAATTAAAAATAAATTTAAAAACTAAAAATAAAATTTTAATAAATTCTAAATTAAATGCAACGTCTAATTTTCACGACCAAATTTTTTTTATTTTATTTAAAGTAAATATTCCCAATTATAAAACCATTTTAAGAAAACCACCTATTCCCAACTACAATTATTAAAAATCAGAGTACTATAATGAGCACGAAATCCTCAATGTTGTTCATGAGTGTGTACAATCCCACATTCGCCTTCCCATAGCCACCAATGATACCTGAAACAATAAAGAACTGGGTAAGCATAAAGCTTAATGACTTTCCCCCAAAATATCCCATACGATAAACATAAAAGCATGCATAACGGCCCACAACCTTCGGGTTGGAATGCCCAGGCGAAATCAGTCCTTGGACTGGAATGCCAACATGTAATGAGTCCAATCAACCATCGGGCTGGAATACCCAAGGTTTGTTGGCCTACCGCCTCAACCCAACCACCCTTCCTGAGCCTCCGTGCCTATGGCTTATAGTTGGCTCGCACCGGGTATCTTGGCCTAAAACATAGAGTAGGAACGCCTCAACCAACTACTACCATATGTCGATATATAGACAATCAGGATCACGTAGGCACATAATATAGGCAAACAAAAAGCATACAACTCACTACCGCCTATTAGTCCTCTCTTAACACACATTCCTACTACCAACTAACCTCCATGGAATGCATAACCACAAGTACCCAGAGGTGAGATAACCACCCAAACAGATGATCCTACTCGAGAGCCACAACCAAATGAGGAACAAGCAAGAAAGCCTATATCAAGAATTCTCAGGCTATCCTACTTGACTAAATACAGTCCCTAGGGCACTCCACTAGATGATAACCAACAAGTACAGATAAAAACACATATCTAACAGATCATTACAACATAACAACATCCTATAAATAGGATACATATATAACATATCACTACAATATAGAAACATCCTATATACCAGGATATAGATCTAACAGATCAGTACAACATAGTAACATCCTATATACCAGAATACATAACTAACTGATCACTACATCATAACAACATAGTAAGTACCAACAATCCAAGGAATACATGACCACATATACTCATAGGTGAGGTAGACACTCGGACAGGTGTTCCTACCCTAGAGCCACAACCAAACAAGGAACATGAAAGAAAGCCTAGATCAAGAGTCATCAGTCTATCATACATTACTATATATACAATCCCTATGACATCCTTCTACTAAAAGACAACCAAAACTAGTGGACCAACATTGGTGTCTTCGGCCCAGGGGTACGAGGAGGCAAAACTCACTTGAAATGAAGAACCCGAAAAACTGAGACATGTTTCCCTTTCTGCGCTGCGTGCTCCCTTGAATTCGCTAATCACCAAAAACCAAGTAAAACCTTAATCAATAGTCCAAAACTCTCAAGTTTGACCTAAAGTTAAACTTGGTCAAAAGTCAACGGTCAACGAAATTCAACAAAGTCAAAGTCCATGGCAACTGCGTATGCCCATCGTACTCCTCATACGCCCCAACATACATGACCTGATCTTATTTATCCATTACGTACTTTATAACTTAAGACCTTTTGTCTAGATCTTAGATCTAGACTCAAAACATCGACTTAAGTCATAAAGCTTTCACCTTTATGACTTTCCATGGCTAGAAAAGGTCCAAAAGCCAAAACCCTAACTTATTAATCCATTAAGACATCATCACTCTTGCTAGGGGTGAGCATAATAACCAAAAAACCGAACCATAACCAAATTAACAATTAAAACCGAACCATTTTTAAATCCATTGGTACGGTTTCTATATTTTGTTAACCGACAAAAAGCGGTTCGGTTTTGGTTTTATAGGATAACCGATCCATTATTAACCGAACCGATATAATTGTAGTGTGTATATATATATATATATATATATATATATATATATATATATATATATTAAAAATTATAGATATATCAATAATATACAAACCTAACCAAAACTTTAAGAAAATCCACTAATTCATTGATTTTTATACATCTAAGACAAAAACATGTTTGGCTAAAGCTAAATGTTTTCCAGTCATGTATAATACTTAATTGGTTGAGTTAAAATTTTTAACCGGAGCTTGGAAGTCCACACGTATGGTTTGAGGTTTGAGTTCTATATATTTCATATTTTGTTGAAATCTCAAATTGACGAAAACATATGTTTTTGAGTTTTGTAAATTTACATATTTACTTGACATTTCTTGGGATTTCTCATCACCAAAGTTAAATGTTTATTTTGTTTTTGCTCATCCATTGAGTTTATAAATTTATAGTATATTAACATTTCGTTCATGTATTCGATTACCTCAATAATTGTCTGTTTCTTTATATTAATGGATTTTGAATTTATATATCATTTTTTTTCATTATGGTTAACCGATATTAACCATTAACCAAAATCATTAACCGATTAAAACCATTAACCATAACCAATATTAATCGATACCAAATGGATACCAAAATATATTAACCGAATGTAATGGTTATGGTTCGGTTTTGACCTATAACTGAACCAAACCGCCCTATACACACCCTAACTCTTGCATAGAGGGGATAGAAGGACCACGATCACATTTTTACGGTTCCTAATAGCTTCATAATGGATAAAGTTTCCAACTTTATCCATTAGAATGATCCCAACAAACAAGATCTAGTCTTTAAGTCTCAAAGGGACCAAAAGTGCATCTTTTCCAACTTAATCGATTAAGTCTAAGTCTCCAACCTTCACATATGAATCAATATGATGTTTAGATGGATAAAGTTTCCAACTTTATCCAAAACAATGTCACAAACTTTCAAGATCTAAACTTTATGCACTTAAAGTGACCAAAAGCACATAACACCCTAACCTAGCTAGATCTAACAATTTCATCATCAAGATTCAAGCTTTATGTAACATCCCAAAATTTATGACCACAAATATAATTTTTAATTAAGTAATTATAAAACCAATAGTCTTAAAACATCCATATTATCATCCCATATCAAAACCCATATGTCAATAATCAAAACATGTCATAAGAAAACAACATCATAGTATAACTCCCAAAAATCTTATGTGCGGAAAACGTAGTGTGATGCGCTGCGATCATGTCGGCTCCTTTCCTTTTGAAGAAGAAGTACCTGAAACCAAAACTGAAAATCGTAAGCATGAAGCTTAATGAGTTCCCCATCATACCACATAATCACATACTGCCAGAAAAGTATCACAAAGACAATCATCTCTACTGTAAACGACTACTAGTGGGTCGGCAACCCTCGTTAGGGAAGTTCCCTTTCCAAAAAAAACGACTACTAGTGGTTCGGAGAATGGAGGATGTTGAAGGGGTGGAGGCTGAGAATGAAATGAGTTTGGGGAAGTTAAGGAGCTTAAATATGGCTCAAACCACGAAAATAACGTTTGGGTTCTGAATACGTACACCTAGCATACCAAGGATGCCTAGTACACCTATCGTACTTCTCTTATGCCTAACGTACGAGGCTAACCAAAAATCATCCTAACTTCAAACGGTCGTAAGTTCTTCGTTCCAACTCCGTTTTCGACGTTTTTTATATCCACAAAAGGTGTTGAAGAGCCCCATAATATTATCTAGATATCTTGGACAAAAAACTTCTTGAACAAAAATCCACATTTCATGCAAGAACTCGGACTATGACTTTTCCCTTTTTAACCTTCGACCCAAAACATAATTCAAGGGTCAGATCTCTCAACCATCATTACATCCTTCCACAAGGTCTAATATTTACCTCCTTAAGGCCCAAATCCTTTACACAATCGACATAAATAGGATGTTACAATTTCCTCCCACTTAAATTAGATTACTTAAATTAGATTACTTAAATTAGATTTCAAGGGAGGATGTTGAAGAGGTGGAGGCTGAGAATGGAATGGAATGAGTTTAGGGAAGTTAAGGAACTTAAATAGGGCTCAAACCTTGAAAATAAGATTTGGGTTCTGATCGCGCACGCCCAACATACTCCTGGTATGTCTAACATACCAGGGATGCCTAGTACGTCCAGCGTATGCGGCTAATCCAAAATCGTCCAAACATTAAACGGTCGTAACTTCTTCGTTCCAACTTTGTTTTCGATGTTCTTTATATCCACGGAAAGGTGTTGAAGATCCCCACAATATTATCTAGATATCTTGGACTATAACTTCTCGAACAAAAATCTATATTTCATGAAAGAACTTGGACTATGACTTTTCCCTTTTTACCGTTTGGCCCAAAACACAATTCCAGGGTTAGATCTCTTAACCATCATTACCTCCTTCCATAAGGTGTAATCTTTACCTCCTTCAGGGCCAAAACATTTACATAATCGACTTTCGGCCCACGGATCTAAAATAAGAAATGACGGGAAACATGATGTTACATTAAAAATAACATTAAAAAAATCACAACAAAGGACAAAACATTTAAAAACCTAAAAAACCATAAAGTATGAGAAAAATTACATTCCCCCCCCCCTAAATTGTTCATCTTTAGTACCATCATAGATATGATATACCAAATCTTATTGAAGTTGCTTATGTTTTCGTTGGTCTTGAATGTCAACGACTCTATGTAAGTATTCTGATGTTCCTATTTGAAATTGTATGTCCAGGTTCCGAAGGCAAATACTCTGCAATGTTTCGTCCTTTATCTTCAATCGCCATGTTATGCATTGTAACCCCCGTAGCTCCAAGCTAGTCAATTTAGAGACGATAAACATCAAAAATGACTTTTTTTATGGAAGATTATTTAGAAGGATTAATCTTAACTAAGTTGTAGTATATGTTACAAGGATTCCGTACATATAAAGAACGTCGAAATCCGAGTTATAACGAAGAAGTTATGACATGTCGAAGTTTCGCGATAGAACCGACACGACATAACGCGACGTAAATAGTGAATTTACGTTAAAGCGATATTCGACCTTAGCGATCTAAATGAAAGTCGTAGAATATATTAAACCGAGAGCGTGCATAAAAAGAACGCCCAAATCTGACTTCGTATGAGGAAGTTATGATTTTCCGAAGTTTCAACTTAGCAGTATGCAGTCCGAATACTCGATTTGAGATCGAGCGGTTTTTAGCCGAAACAATCTAAACAAGAATCGAATATCTCGTCAATGGTAGTGCAACGGTAAAAAGACAGATGCAAACGGACCTCAGATGAAGAAGTTATGAATTTATAACGGAGTTATCCTGTCCCGGCCTACTAAAAATAATATAATAAAAATAAAGTCAAAATTAGCCAACGGAGTCTAAACGAGAGTTGTGGAGCATAATCTCACATACGCATGGATATAAATAACGTCAAAAACCGAGCTTGTCTACGAAAGATATGAATTTCTGAAGTTCGGGGCGCGAACCCCAAGGTTGTGTCGGAGCTCACGAGGTGAGCAGACAGTGGACGTCTTCCAGGGCAAGTAGCCATGATGAACGCAATGACATATTGAGCTCACGAGGTGAGCATATGTCACTCACGAGGTGAGCATATGTGGCTTACGAGGTGAACCTATCATTTTTTCCCTATAAATAGAATTCAAGGACAACCGAGTTTGGTTACTCATTTCTTACTCTCCCACTCCCGATACTCTGTCTAAGCCCTATTTTAACCCCCCGAAGCCCCAGTATCATTCCCGATACCCGAAGCAAATCCCGAAGTCCCGAAGATCCCGAGAAGAAAAGAGTTTCAAGCCGAAGCTCTGCCCACGAGAAGCCCAGTTTGTGAAGATAACCCGGTTTCACCGAAGAATACTACTCAAAGAGTCGTAGTGCTGCTCGAGTATCGTCTTATCAGGTGAGTGTAAACTCCCTTTCATAAACACGATTTTAATACAAGTATTGTTTGAATGTATTAAGTATATGTTTTGGGTGAGTGTGTAGTCACTCTCTTCCAACACATAAATACGAAGTATTTGCTGTGAAATACGTGCTATGTGTTATATATTGTTTGTTTATATGAGATGGGCGTGGAATGGATGTTGTATATAGTTTTTAAATGAGTTAAGTTGTATATGTATTTTGTATCTAAAAATATGTTGGGTAGAACATGGGTAGATGAACGATGAGAGATGAAAGATGGTATGAGTAAACGTCGATAGTTATGGACCTAGCACATGTTAGAGATGAACTTTGGTAGATACGGATTAAGGTATAGTTAATTGTCCCTATTATGGGAGTATGGGTTGGGCACAGTTATTGATCCGGGAGTATGGATCAGATTAGGATTTAGGTAAGTTAATTGTCCCTAGTCCGGGAGAATTGATTGGGTACAGTTATTGATCTGGGAGTATGGATCAGATCAGGAGATTAGTTTTAGATCCGGGAGTATGGATCATGTAAAGAGATAAACTTGGTATTAGTCATGGAGTACGGATTAAGACTAAGTTAATTGTCCCTAGTCCGGGAGAATGGATTGGGCACAGTTATTGATCCGGGAGGATGGATCAGATCAGGAGATTAGTTTTAGATCCGGGAGTATGGATCAGGTGAAGAGATTAGTTTTAGATTCCGAGAGTATGGATCAAATGAGGAGATTAGTTTGTTAGTTTTAGATGCGTGAGTATGGATTGGGTAAAGAGGGTAAATTGTGATACGAGAGTATGGATCGTTTCGTTGTAAGGATCGACGGGGTGGGACAAGAGTTGCTTGTATATAGTGAAATTGTATATGTTTATGAGTTCTAATATATATATATATATATATATATATATATATATATATATATATATATATATATATATATATATATATATATATATATGATATAACATTATGGGTTGAAAACCCTATATGCTCACCAGGCTCCCAAGCCTGACTCACTCAGTTTTCTTTGCATTACAGGTAATGGCACAAGAGTATAAGTTGGTGGACTTGACGAGAGATTTTGGATTATAGATCAGTAGTTATAAATAACTGTTGTAAGGTCTATTTTATATTGTTTATGCTTTTGGTCTGTATCGTAACATGACATCCCGAGATTTTGTTATTTAATGAAAATACATTTCTTTAAAGAAATGCTTTGATAAATTGTTATCATATTTTGTTTTGGGAACAAATTCCGCAACTGTTTTCTTTAAAAAATTACTCTAATTTTAGAAACAAAGCAAAAACAAATTGGTTTTTTCTGGTCGTGAAATTGGGGATGTCACAGTTGGTATCAGAGCATTAGTTTAAGCGAACTAGGAATTTGTAGGATTTCTAGACTTAAACTTAGAATGCTAAGCGATGATTATGAGATGAGTGTCTACCATATTTTAAGACACGGGCACTAGTATATTTTAGGAAAGTTGCCTAAAATGCTTTTATGTGCTAAATGTTATATGTTTGCCATATGATATTATTTGTTCGGATCTATGGTTTGTTTCCGACCGGGTCTGGAAACCTTATGTGTTTAGGATTGTAAGCGTATAATGACGGCATTAGAATTAGCATGTAAATGTTTCGGAGTGATAAGGAGATTCATACGTCTATTGTAAATAAAGCTTTTTTATCTTAAATTCTCTCCCGATACACCGAACGTCTGCTTGGATGTACAAAACGTTATGGTGAAGACTCATAGAGAAATGAGTAAATGGAGGAAATGAAAGGCTTATGATAGTGAATGACGCATATTGGAAGATATCGTAAGAGTGGTATCTTGCCTTGAAAATATGTCTGATAAAATAAACGGAATGTTTAGAGGAGTACGGTACGTCTAAAGTACACCTTCGATTGGCAGGATGATGGAACTATTGGTGTAATTCTTGAAGTCGTCCCATAATCTGGAATTTCCATCACTAATCGAGTTGAAGCATGATTGATGATAGAAGATACGCATGGAAGAAGTCCTAGTAGAGTCTAGGAAAATTGGTATGATTAATTGGACACATTCGTATTTATTAAATTGTTTTGTGATTTTAGGACTTGGGGACTGTGAGACAATACTTGGGACGAGTATGAGTAGGTGTGAATTGTAGTAGAGATCTATACTACTGGAAGCACAGGACTCACGCTTGGATCAGGGAAAGTCACAAGGTTACTAAGAAGCTAGTAATTGATTTCGTTTTATTCAAGTATGTCATTACCATTGTTTCGGTAATGACTAAGAAGATGATTGATATTTTGAGCCTACTGGTCATATCAAATTGAGTCCGACTACGACGAGTTTGTTACGTGGTTCGGAGAACCAATTTCGATGTAGCATCTGACTGAGGTCAGAAGATTGAAATCAATGCGACCAATAGCATCGTGCTCGTTAGTATCTAGATATGCTAAATTTTAAAATATGACTATATCACATTAGAATATGAAGGAAGGTATATTCCACTTTGAAATTTGACTCTAAGAGACTTGAGTCAAAGCGTTGCATCATACGATGAGAAGTCAATAGAACATGACCCATCGATCTGTTACAATAGATAAGGGGAACTACTTATCCTAAGAAGAAGAAGGAGCCCACAATAAGGACTTATTTTGTAACTTGAAGGTTATGGCTAAAAGTCCAACATAGTACGAAAAGTAGATGCAAGATTGAGCATCGTCTGCAGTCAAGAAGCCCTAGAGTTAGATGCTCTTTCGAGGAAACATAGGAGCTACGATTATTACCTAGGATGAAGAAATAACGTATGGAATCATTATACAAGCCTTAGTTCGTTGATGATTCCGGGACGTAATCA
The DNA here is from genome assembly GCF_002870075.4 of Lactuca sativa. NCBI lineage: Eukaryota > Viridiplantae > Streptophyta > Magnoliopsida > Asterales > Asteraceae > Lactuca > Lactuca sativa. The sequence goes on from NC_056623.2 coordinate 46,997,210, forward strand.
TCCTAAGGGGGAGATAATTGTAACGCCTGTAGATCCGTGCTAGTCAATTCAAAGACGATAAGCATAAAAAATGACTTTTTGATGGAAGATTATTTAGAAGGATTAATCTTAATTAAGTTTTAGTATATGTTACAAGGATTCCGTAGATATAAAGAAAGCCAAAATCCGAGTTATAACGAAGAAATTTATGACCGGTCAAAGTTTCGCGACAGAACCGGCACGACACATCGCGACGTAAATAGTAAATTTACGTTAGAGCGATATTTGGACTTAGCGATCTAAATGAAAGTCGTAGAATACGTTAAACCGAGAGCGTGCATAAAAAGAACGCCCAAATCTGACTTCGTATGAGGAGGTTATGATTTTCCGAAGTTTCGACTTAGCAATATGCAGCCCGAATACTCTATTTGAGATCGAGCGGTTTTTAGCCGAAACAATCTAAACAAGAATCAAATATCTCTTCAATGGTAGTGCAAAGGTAAAAATACAGATGAAAACGGACGTCGGATGAAGAAGTTATGAATTTATAACGGAGTTTTCCTGTCCCGGCCTACTAAAAATAATATAATAAAAATAAATTCAAAATTAGCCAACGGAGTCTAAATGAGAGTTGTAGAGCATAATCTCACCTACGCGTGAATATAAAGAGCATCGAAAACGGAGCTCGTATGCGAAAGATATGAATTTCTAAAGTTCGGGGCGCGAACCCCAAGGCTGTGTCAGAGCTCACAAGGTGAGCATTAGTGGCTCACGAGGTGAGCAGATGGTGGACGTCTTCCAGGGCAAGTAACCATGATGAACGCAATGACATATGTCGCTCACGAGGTGAGCATATGTGGCTTACGAGGCGAACCTATCATTTTTGCCCTATAAATAGAATTCAAGGGCAACCGAGTTTGGTTGATCATTTCTTACTCTCCCAATCCCGATACTCTCTCTAAACCCTATTTTAACCCCCCGAAGCCCCGGTATCATTCCCGAGACCCGAAGCAAATCCTGAAGTCCCGAAGATCCTGAGAAGAAAAGAGTTTCAAGTCGAAGCTCTGCCCACGAGAAGCCCGGTTTGTGAAGATAACCCGGTTTCACCGAAGAATACTACTCGAAGAGTCGTAGTGCTACTCGAGCATTGTCTTATCAGGTGAGTGTAAACTCCCATTCATAAACACGATTTTAATACAAGTATTGTTTGAATGTATTAAGTATATGTTTTGGGTGAGTGTGTAGTCACTCTCTTCCAACACATAAATACGAAGTATTTGCTATGAAATATGTGCTATGTGTTATATATTGTTTGTTTATATGAGATGGGCATGGAATGGATGTTGTATATAGTTTTTAAATGAGTTAAGCTGTATATGTATTTTGTATCTAAAAATATGTTGGGTAGAACATGGGTAGATGAACGATGAGAGATGAAAGATGGTATGAGTAAATGTCGATAGTTATGGACCTAGCACCTGTTAGAGAAGAACTTTGGTAGATACAGATTAAGGTATAGTTAATTGTCCCTATTCTGGGAGTATGGGTTGGGCACAATTATTGATCCGAGAGTATGGATCAGATCAGGATTTAGGTAAGTTAATTGTCCCTAGTCCGTGAGAATGGATTGGGTACAATTATTGATCTGGGAGTATGGATCAGATCAGGAGATTAGTTTTAGATCCGGGAGTATGGATCATGTAAAGAGATAAACTTGTTATTAGTCTGGGAGTACGGATTAAGACTAAGTTAATTGTCCATAGTCCGGGAGAATGGATTGGGCACAATTATTGATCCAGGAGTATGGATCAGATCAGGAGATTAGTTTTAGATCTGGGAGTATGGATCCGGTGAAGAGATTAGTTTTAGATTCCGAGAGTATGGATCAAATGAGGAGATTAGTTTGTTAGTTTTAGATCCGTGAGTATGGATTGGGTAAAGAGGTAAATTGTGATACGAGAGTATGGATCGTTTCGTTGTATGGATCGACGGGGTGGGATAAGAGTTGCTTGTATATAGTGAAATTGTATATGTTTGTGAGTTCTTATATATATATATATATATGTATATATATATATGTATATATATGTGTGTGTATATATATATATATATATATATATATATATATATATATATATATATATATATATATATATATGATATAACATTGTGGGTTGAAAACCTTATATGCTCACCAGGCTCCCAAGCCTGACCCACTCAGTTTTCTTTGCATTACAGGTAATGGCACAAGAGTATTAGTTGGTGGACTTGACGAGAGATTTTGGATTATAGATTAGTAGTTATAAATAACTGTTGTAAGGTCTATTTTATATTGTTGATGCTTTTGGTCTGTATCGGAACATGACATCCCTAGATTTTGTTATTTAATGAAAATACATTTCTTTAAAGAAATGCTTTGATAAATTGTTATCATATTTTGTTTTGGGAACAAATTCTGCAACTGTTTTCTTTAAAAGATTACTCTGATTTTAAAAACAAAGCAAAAACAAATCGGTCTTTTCTGGCAGTGAAATTGGGGATGTCACATGCATTATGATACATGTATACATGATATCTCGTAAAGTGTTCAAGTGATATGGTCATGTCGCACGTTCAACTATGTGCCATTTTGTTTTCAGAACTCCAAAGTACATTCCACGTCCTTACGTGCTGCTTCTTGTCTTCTCTTGGAAATTTGTCTCTTGGTTCTATCGGGTGTTGAAACGCCTTCACAAACATGGAATATGGTGGATATATTCCATCCATGAGGTAATGCCCAAACTTATATTCATTTCCATTCACTATGACAGGAGCATCTAATGCCTTTCCTGTTAAAAGATCCTGCAATATTAGTGACTGATCAAGAATGTTTGCGTCGCTGTTAGAACGTGCAACTATGAAAAAAACATGTCAAATCCATAAATCTTGTGAAGCAACAAGCTCTAATACCAACGAAGAAGCTCCAATATGACCACTTCTTATTGACCTTTCCACACCACATGACAATTTCTCCATATCCACTTTGTGTAATCAATGCTTCCAAGCATACCCGGAAAACCATGTCGTTCATCATGCGCCGCATATAGTTGTTGCATGTCATTCAATGAAGGTTTGCGCAAGTATTTGTCACCGAAGGTTTCGATAACACCTCTTGCCAATCTATACAAACTTTCTCGTGCAGTTCGCTTCGACATTCTCATATAGTCATCAATGGAATCTAGCGACTCCCTAATAGCCATTAGCTTGATTGTAACAACATATTTTTGCAACCCTATAATACCTCGTTTACCTCTCGCATCATACTTTATTTGAAAAAATTCATACCCAAACGTATATTTAATTTGTAAAAAATGTGTACTTATGTTATCTAAAACACAATTATCTAAAAAGTATATTTATGTTATTTAAAAAACAATTATCAAAAAAGTGAGTTACGAATACCTATTTTCCAATGCATTGGCTATCCGTTGAAACACATTTTTCTTTGCAAACGAAACATTTTTTTGAAATCGTTAGGTTGATAGACACAATTATCCGTAAAACAATCGTGTACTAGACATCTATGCTCTTCTTCACGATCTCTGTTTGACGTCGCACGCTTTGTCTGTAGTGGAGCTGACTCACGTGGTAGCATGTCTATAGAATATCGGTACATCATACACACGTATATACCATCGTCGTCGTTATCATTGTTGTATGGATGAAACAGATCAAAATAATCCATTTTATTTTGTAAATAGAAAAATAGAAAAGATAAGGCAATTGAAAGAAATGTGTAATTGAGACAAATTGATGAATTTTGTAGGTAAAATTGAGATAAAATGTGTATTAGTGGTAGATATATACGGCTTTTTTTTTGTGACCGTTTTTAAACGGTCTAAGATTTGACCGTTTGAGAAAATTGGAGCCGTTGCCTCCCATTACCACAAACAACCAATGCCGTCACTCCAAATAAGGGGCAATGTTTATGACGTTATGACGTCGTTTTTCAGTTGCCATGTTGGAATAATGCACACTTGCATTGCCGGTAACATGAAAAAATTGACTTATTAGTAGTTTGTCACCACTATAAGTTAATTTTATTCAAACATTAGCTTATAGCGGTGTGGAACCGATAATAAAAATTGCTAAAAATTATAAAGACATAAAAAAAAATGCCGCTAAAAATCTCCTGCGGTGGCACAAAAGCAAAATACCACTAATCTATCCGACAATTTTAGATGGCGATATTGAATGGATTACATATATGGCCTCTTCAATTCTCCTAAGTTCTTTGCTCTTCCTAACATGATTCTATTTAAAAATTCTGATTTTGAATAATAGAATAGTGTTTCTAAACTAAGCTACCACAACAATTGCTCCATCCAAAGAATGATCTTCTCATGTCTATACAACAATTTTAGAGCCACCACACATCACGTATACGTATAAAAAGAGAAAGCATAAACAATCAAATAAAGATTTTCTTCAATCTCAATGTTCACTTCAAACACAAATAGAAATTTTAAATTAAAATAAAATAAAGTGCAAAACGAACGCACTGCATTAAATACGGTTTGAAATTGAAAGAAATAAAAAACTCTCCTTGATTCTAAGCTGACAAATCAGGTAAAACACAGGCATGGCTTCCATTGTGCTCCTTTCCACATCCATAGCAAAAATGATACCCACATCTGTGCATATTAAGATGAGTTAGTTCGTTAATTCTTATGCAAAACCACAACAAAAAAAATCCATGAAAGTTACCTGCAAGAAATGTGCTGACAACCCTCGTTCTTTTCGACATAAAAGTTACAGCTTGGGCACCTTCTCCATTTTTTGTTCTTGGCAAGCTCCATTAACATTAAATCTTCTGGATTTCTTTCATATTCCTTTAAGCTCTTATACTCACTGCAATCCATCCCGGAATGCCATGCCACCTTACACTGCGCACAGAACAATCTGTTGCAGTTTGGGCATTCCGACGATGTCACAGCTTCTCCGCCATCATCCACCAACATGGCCGAACAATCTTTGAACGGGCAGTAGAATTTCTGAGACCCCAGGATCAACGTCTCGCACAAAGCGTCTTCCCATCTCTCAAGCACTTCTTTTGGGACAATGGATCGACAAATTTCGGGTCCTATTAGCCCTTTGCATTTCGGTTCTGGACACTTCACCAAAACAATATTCTCTTTGATTTTCGCAGATACGTGTCCACGTATGCAATCTGAACAGAACAGATGACGGCAGACTGTTGCGTTTGTAAACATTTCAGATGAACTTTTGGAGTCCATGCAAATACCGCAGAAGCTCTCTGATGATTGCGCTGCTTCAGATGGTAGAAGTGTCTGCTTCCTGATCTTCAGTGCAGGTCGAGGTGTAGAAGTGGAAGGGAATGATGATGATGATGGACTTGTTAGAGATGCTGAAGATACAAGAGCCTCTTGAAGTTGAAGTTCCTCGGCGTATTTCTCATCGGAAATGGGAAAGATTTCATCGTTGTCGTGGAGAGCTGAGAAGTAGAAATCATCTACAGTGTGGTAAATATCTGAATTTGAACTGCTAGCCATATTCTTAAGACTGATGAGCCTCTGTATGTGCTGTATAACTTATATTAACATCATATTAAATGCAAATTACACGCGTAATAATACCAATCGACCGTTATGGAACATGAAGGGTTTGCTGTTTGGGGATATTGTTATACTAGAAGGTTTCCAAGCTTATAAAAAATTCCAAGATTTCACATTATGCAATCAGCTCTATGAATTTTGATATTTCAACTTTGAAAACATTTAACATTCTGATTTCGCTATTCAACGTGGATTTTTTTTTTTTTAATATAGGTTGATTTTAGAAATATTTTATAAAAATGGGTAGATTATACATTTTCATGAGTTTTCTTGGATGACCCAAAAAAAAAAGAAAAACACCTATTTCAAAGCCACCCAGAAACCAATCGGAAATCAAATCCAAGTCAATGGCAAACTAAATACATTTCTATTCGATTTCCAGATCTACGAATGGTTTAATGTTGTGTGTTTAGTACTCTTAGAGAAAGCAAAAGGATAGAGACAGAGAGGAGCGTGTGTTAGAGGTTGTGTGTTTAGGTAGATTGCTACACATAATGAATCCAAAATCAGAACCATTGCTACACATTCTTCATCAAGGTTTCCCAGAACGAAGACAAGCCAATTGGCACAGGGCCCCGAGAAAAATAGGGTCTCGGATTTTAGCCATTTTCTATTTAATATTTATATAAATAATATGTTATCCGACATTCTTAACAAAAAAACATTTGGTTTAGTTGGAAGGAGGCGCTTATTATCTTCTCTTTTTCCGAAACAGCCACGGTTCGATTCTTCTTTTGGAATATAGAAAGCCTTTTTTACATTATCCCTTTAAATGATAAATGCTAACACCGATTATAGTTCTAGCCTGTTCTGTCTTTACAAAATATCACATATGATAACGTATTTGTTTGTTATAATTTTGGAAGTTTACATGCAATTTTTCATGATATTGTTGGAAAAGAATTATGAAATGACAAAATGATTTTATATTTTATTATATTTAGTTCTTATAAAAACTATTTTTATGAACATAGTTATCTATGCATATTTTATAATAAAACGGTTAAATTGGTTATAAAGTATTTCTATTAACATTGTTATTTTAACGATTATTTTAAACCGAAACATCTACCAAGTAGCTAGAATTAAAACATTTTCAAACATTTTTTAGTGGGTCTTACATCAATTGGAGGACCAACATTCTTACTTCTAGTCTTAAACCGGTTAAAAGCCAAAAATGTGCCCACATTCACTATGACTTCTTTTCTTTTCATGGAGTTGTTAAAAATATGGTCATTCATGTATTTCAAAATATCACAAAACCATGATCATGAGGACCACCAAAATCATTTTTTTTTTGGGTTTAGATTGCTCCTTTTAAAAAAATTAATGATTCTTTGATTTAATGTTTTGTTTATAACTATTGTGGCCAACCATAGGAAGTGTTGGGTGTGCGTTAATCCATCGGAGTCGAGTGGCTTCTATCACGGTTACAATTATTGTCGTTGATTACTTGTAAACGAATAATTTTTTTTATCGTAATCACTAATATAACTAGTGATATTCTATTAGGTTTTGAATCTTATCGTAATATTAATAAATTTTGCTTATATATACAAAAATATATTTAGGACCCATTTTCAATATTCACACAGGGCCTTCAAAATCATTGGACCGGCCCTGCCAATTGTTCATGTAAAAAATGAAATCAAGATCAAAATCATAAATGGCGGTGGTAGATTTCACAAAAAGAGAGAAGAGATGAGGAGAAAAATAAGGGACAACAATCCATTTCTGTTCCATTTCCAGATCTGCAAATGGCGTTTGAGGGTGAATGTGTAGTTGCGGTGGCGGTGCAGGGTGGTTCTGAGGTGCAGTGGTTGTTGGATTGTGACATTTGCGGCGGTGGCGATTGATGGTGTTACATCGGTGGTGGTTTGGTGGTGGTGTTTGTTTAGAGTTCTTACACGGAGCAAAATGGTAGAGAGAGAAGGGAGGAGGTTGAAGATTATTAAGACTCGTTCTTGCTGAGGTGGAGCAGAAGCATCAACACCATCCCTTCTTGTTGTATCTAGTTGTGTTGCTTCTGTTGTGGCCATGACTAGATGCAACGTGGTTTTCTATTGGTTGCCCAAATTCTCTCTCTATCTCTCTCCTCTTAACATGGTGTTATAACACCATGAACACCACCCCTCTTCTTGTTGCTTCTTGTCATAACACAATTTCAAGTTGCTCATACCATATGCTCTAATCTGTGTCACCGTCTGTTAATGAATCGTTGTGTTGGGAAATGCTTGGTGTCGTTGGATGTTGAAGACGACTAAGTTACTCAAATCCAAGAACATCAATTATAATTATAATTATAAAATTTTATTACATTTATTATCGTATATACCATGTCATCAATAGCAAAGTTTTTTAAAAAAATATTTAGAAGAAATGTCATTATTCCACCTCGTCCTTTTTAACATGTTAATAGAGATTTTATGCCTTTAGGATACCAAAAAATAACATTAGAGACTCTTTAAACCAAAAACGAAAACTTCATTGGACAAACATTAACTTATTTATGAATTACTTTTAGCAAATTATACCATTAAAGAAAAATCATATCAACACATTCAAAACAGTATCTAATTGACTTGTTCTCCTCGCGATGCATTATTCATACTCTTCTAGAAATTTGTCGTTAACAACCCTATCATCTATTTTCATCATATAAAAAACAACACCAACGTTTTCCAATTTTTTTAATTACTACCAAGCTTCAAAATCGATTGCTTTTATTTATTTTATGTACCTTACGAGTTTTTTTTTTTTTTTTTTTTTTCTTTTTTTTTTTTGTGTGGTTTATGCCAATAGCCCAACAAAATGTTTTAAGGCTCGAGTTTTTGTATTTTTTTTCATGTCCTTATTTTTCGATGTTTGGAAGACAAAAACAATGGTATCCTAAAGACCATTTCCATTCCTATAGATTTTCCATTATGTGAATTATTCCTTGATGTTTGTTGCATTAACACATAATTGTCTGTCTTGTCTTGAACAACAAAATGTATACAAAAATCAACACTAGTTGTACATAATCTCCTCATCAATGATGGCGTAAGAAACCGATAATATATTATTGTTGACATCGATTTGTAAAAACAATAAGAATTTTACCCTTATATGAATCCCTCAAATGACAAACATTGATGAATGATTTCACAACTATAGTAGGATTTGAAGCTTTCAAAGTTGTAGTATACTAGGAAACTCTATAAAGTTACTCTCCCAAGTTCCATAAGTATTATCTATTTCTTTTCTCCGACCATGTCATGCTTTCCAATAAGAAACATCCACACTGATACTGTTTTTAATATTTTCTTATATATATTTCACTGAATAAGCAATGTCGTTTTGAATTAAGTGTATGATGTAGGAGGCAATAGTTACATAGTTTAAATTTATGTTATTATTGTCTATACAAGATCCAAAGCAATTGTATGCATCCGCCCAACGAGTAATCCTCCAAACATAGTTTAAATTTATGTTATTATTGTCTAAATTTATGTTATTATGTTATTATTGTCTATTTAACAAGTGGCAGTAAGAAGGCTAAGGAGAAGGATTGATCAGCAAGACGACAAGGGAGTTCCACAAAGACGTAACACCCGAAGCTCTTCGGTTGAAGACTTTATTTTATTTTATTTTGAACGATTGTTTGTCATTTAATTGATATTTGAAAATTGGGGTGTTACAAGTTGGTATCAAAGCCTGGTTTAAGCAGATTAGGTGTTTGCATAAACACTGCTTAAGACGGAAAGAACGAGAGGTAATCAAACGACTAAATTAGACCACATATCGCTTGTAGGTATCATGTCTTCAAAGAGATCTGGAAGGTATGCTAGGGTCACCTAGGAGGAAGAACACATCCCAATTGGAGCTTATGTCAGAGCATTAGAGATGTACTAGAAGATCCACAGATCCCAAATGCTAGTCGCGGACAGGGCCAAGGAAGAGGTAGGGGTAGAAGAAGAGGTCGATGAGCTATTACAGCACCGATACCAGCACAATCGGCCAATGGCAGCTCCGGATCCCACCACGGTCGAGGTCGAGGTCGCGAAAGGGGTCGTGCGGCAAACACGATCACTAGAGAAGACTTGGCTAATGAGATTGCTCGAGCAATTCGAGCGACCTTGCCCGATGTAGTTGCTCAGGCACGAGAAGCTATAATGGGTGAGTATGAAAGTAATTTGGGTGAGGTGAAGAAGGCTATGAGTACACTACACCAAATGTGAATCAGGAACCAAGTATTGCACAACCCTCAAGGCATTATGTCAACCACGATTGGCGAGGTTGTAGTTATAAGACATTCATGAGTTGCAATCCACCGGTGTTTAACAGAGAAATTGACCCCGTGTTGTCATCAACATGGATCATGGAGATTAAGGGAACGTTTGATACTAGCAAGTGTGCGGAAGAAGACAAGGTGGTTTATGCTGCGACAATGCTAAAAAGGGAGACAATACATTGGTGGGGCATGGTGAAGGAAGTTAGGGGGCGTGAGGTGGCCAAGAATATGTCATGGGATGAGTTTCTAATAATCTTTAAAGAAAAGTTTTGCCCGTGAACAGCGGTTAAACAGTTAGAGAAAGTGTTGAGTTGAAAAACTCTATGATCGTTTAGATTTATAAACAGATTAATCACAATAATAAGAACAGAAAGATCAAACAGTGGAATGAATCAAAATATGTTGAATGATTCAATAGATTCATGCCTCAGCAGAGCTCGACTAAGAACTTCCGATGTAGAGGCTGTTTTAGGGTTACAATCGATAAAAGTATTAACCGTGAATTATCGACTCCAAATCTTACGTACTAAGATGCATGCAAGCATCTATAAATACTAAACCCTAGAAAATTAAATCACGGATGGACAGGCCCAATCCGGATACAAAATTAGACTAAAGAATGAGCCCAAGACGCAACACCTAATAGACCCAACAATCTCCCCCTTTGTGTCAATCGGAGCGAGACTCTACTTCGGCTTGTTGGGTCCAGCTGCAGGAACTTTCTTTGTGGTTTCAAACAAACGAGGAATGAGGGAAATGATGGTTTGTCTGAAACGAATGTACCACTGGATCATATCATCGAAATATTTCTTGTCATCATCAGAGTTCTGCTTGCATCGATTGATGATCCCCAGAACATGTTCCAGGCATGCAGTGGTATAAAGATGCTTATCTGCCAAGGCGAACATGCATTTTTGGCATTCATTCCTTGTGAACATGACTGAGTTCCGCTTTGGGTCGATCCTCCCCATATGCATCATATTTAAATCACTTGCAGAACCAACAGGAGAGATGGTGGGTTTTTTTCTTGAAAATACTTGTGATCTCCTGATCCATCTTGCAAACTAACATCCTTTTGAAGTGATCTATGATTGGCCCATATTCAGCTTCTTTGGTGAGGAGGATGTTATGCAGAATGATCCAATCATGTGGATTTAGGTTAGGAAGATCAGCAAGTGAAATTGCATGTTCGGTCTTAGCTGACCCCCTCAACACTTTGAACCAGACATTTGTAAAGTTACCCTCCCAAAAAGGTTTGAGGACACGAACATTTATGATCTTCTGCGCACTCCATGTCTGATACTTAGGCTGAGTAGAACTCAAATAGAACTCAACAAGTTCCCAATCGACCTTCGGGTGAGGATGAGGGACATCATCAACATGGGAGAAAGTATGAAATATGAAGGCCTTTCGGGTCAAGGGCATGTCAAACTGAGAGTCAACAGAATTGACCCTGTCCAAGGAAATCACCGGTTCGAGCCATAGGATGTTGGGAGTATCAATAGCTTCTTTGATAAGCTTCTCGAGAGTCCACGGAGGGAATAGAGTTTTTCGACTCTCAAGGAGATCATGAGTCTCCTTCATTTTTCTTTCATTTGCCTCTCCCTCTCTGGCAACACGAGCACTCATATCTGAATCCTTTTCCCTGACTTGTTTCTTCAAGAGATCAACAATGGTCTCTTTGTCATCATCACCATCACTGTCTTCAAGAATCTTTTTCCCTTTATCTTTAGCACCCGAACATGAAGATTGACCTGTTGTTGGAGATTCGGTTGCTTTAGATGAAGCAGATGCAGAAGTAGAAGATCATAAACCTCCTTCATTTTTCTTTCATTCGCCTCTGCCTCTCTGGCAACATGAACACTCATATCTGAATCCTTTTCCCTGGCTTGTTTCTTCAAGAGATCAACAATGGTCTCTTTGTCATCATCACCATCACTGTCTTCAAGAATCTTTTTCCCTTTATCTTTAGCACCCGAACCTGAAGCTTGACCTGTTGTTGGAGGTTCGGTTGCTTTAGATGAAGCAAATGCAGAAGTAGGAGGCGGTTGAGATTGATTTTCACCCTTTGAGACCCCTTCTCCCCCTTGTTTTGGATGGGCCACGAACTCGGGAAGCCCTTCAATTTTGCAGAGCAGGTCAAGGGCGGGAGCAAGCTTCTCTGCTAGAGTTCGCCTCACTGAGTAATTCAGGATTGGATCGTATGCTTCAATAATGTTAAAAAGGGCGGCGTGGACATCCGAAACACACGTGGAAATGACCGCTCGCTCAGATCGGAGAGACGCAACTTCCTTTTCTGATTGGGAAAGCTGAAGACTCCTGACCTTAAGAGTAGTGGTTTTGCGAGCAAGCGCATCCATGACAGAGTTCTCTGAAGCAAGGTCTTCTTGAAGCTTTGTCAAACGTTCCTCAATAGTTGCCTAGAAAGTTTTGTTGTCAGCTTCAAGAGACTGACGAAGACTGGCAAAGGATTGCAGTTCTGATGCGAATGAAGTGGCCAGCTTCTTGACAACGGAATCAACCGTCGCTGCATTGGATTCAGCGCCCCCTGTAAAGACTGCAAAAGACTGTCAGCATCAAGAAATAGTTTTTCGACTTTTTCGGTCGCTGCAGCACAGGCCTTTGTAGATGCGTCGATAGCAGCAGTGGAAGAGATGATTGAGGCTTCATGTGCCTTGGTGAAAGAATCAACTAGCCCCTGAATAGTAGCCTCTGAGATATTGGACTGAGAAGAAGAGGAGGAAGCGATGAGACTATCGATTTTCTCATGAAGTTCCTTGAGATGCTTTTTAGTGACAGGAGCATCATCATCATCATCGCTTTGAACCTGATAGGGACTGTAGTAGACAGAGTCGAAGGTCATTTCTTCCCCTCCAAGAAAAGTCTCGTCATCTGCTGAGTGATTGGGAGATGAAGGCGAAGGAGGAGGTTCGGTTGTGGTAGTAACCCCTATGATTACGCATGAGAGAGAAAAACGCTTCCGTTTTGCACGCCTTTCCATCAGATACCCTTTTTGAATTCTTGAAACCTTTAGTCTCCCAGCTGAGTCATCAACTTATCCTTTTAAAATGAGCTGTCTTCATAGAGAAACCACGTAGATAAACCATAACAACGTTAAAAATCAGAGCTATAAAAATAACTTGTAGTGAACCAAACCAGAATTTTGGAAAATCAAAAAGATTTTCGTGCATAGAGTGTCAAAGATAAAGAAATAAAGCAACGTATATGTGGGAAATTGTGATGTCAATATTGACACGAAACAGTGGATCCCGGGCATGAATCTCTTCCTTCAAAGTCAAGAGAGACTTTAAAGTGTTTGTGTGGTTTCCCGTTGAATTACGATCAATCACTTGTTAAGAAGTGTTGAACGGCATCTTTTAATGAGGCTGATAAGGGTGGCTTTCGCTTCAGTTCAGAGTTCCTGATCTTGACATAAGATAGAAACCGAATGAAGTACTTGTGAGACCAATGTGGTCTGTTGAACAAGTAGGTTTGGATAATATTTAAGTGACATGTTGGAAATACTCAGTGTGGAATCTCAAGAAAATTTAAAACTGGATTCTAAGGGAAGAAATGTTATGGTATGTAACAATTTCATAAGAATCACACAAATAGAAAATTAGAGATTTCATGGTACAACCACTTGGGTGGATTCGTTAATTCATAAGTGAAAGCTAGAGCAAATTTAATTGTTTATCGTCAATGCATAATAGGTATTGAATTGTGGGTTTCACTTAGCACGTAGTGACACGAAGCTAAGATCACAAACACATAGATTGTGTAACCATAAACCTCAGTGGTAATTTCTGAGAGTCTCAAGGGTTACATGTATGAAGCGAATATGATGAAGAAAAATGTTTGAGATGGTGTAAGAAAACCAAAGTACCTCTGCTATAAATATAGTGACTAAGCAGAAAACTCTTAACTCATCTGAGAAAAGAGTAAGGTAGCTCATGATTAGAATAAATGTAGCAGCCTAATTGGGAAGACAAGGTTTGTATATACCAAGTCAGTAAGGCTTTATTCAGAATCAGTTGAGGCTCTGGACAACATGCAACAACATGCTTCTAGGGACACTTAACAAGTAAAAGGTGTGAGAGTGATACCTTTTTGAGATAAGCGAAAACAAGTGCAATGGGACCGAACCCGAAATAGACCGAGCGTTCGGTTCATTTCAGTTCCCATGTGAACCGAGCCCGAAATAGACCAAGCGTTCGGTTCATTTCGCTTCCAAATTTTAATTTTGAGAAGATATTTTTGGTACTGACTCCGATTCCATCATACATAGACCTTGTAGGATTTTATTAAAACTTGCTTCAGGAAGGGCTTTGGTAAAGATGTCGGCCAGTTGATGATTTGTTCGAACAAAGTGAATTTCTACGTTTCCTTCTTCCACATGATCCTTAATAAAATGATACCTCAGTGCTATATGCTTCGTCTTGGAATGTTGCACTGGGTTATGACAGATCCTAATTGCACTTTCTGAGTCGCAATATCGAGGGATCTTTTTCATATTGAGTCCATAGTCCCGGAGTTGGCTTTGGATCCAAATCACTTGAGATGTGCATGAGGCGGCTACAATGTACTCTACTTCGGCTGCAGACAAAGAAACACACGTTTGTTTCTTAGATTGTCAGCTCACCAACTTCCCGTCGAGGAATTGACAGCCTCCTATAGTGCTTTTTCGGTCTAGACCACATCCTCCTAGGTCTGCATCTGAGTAGGCTTGAACAAAGAAACCTGAGTTTGAGGGATACCAGAGACCGAGAGAGGTCGTTCGCTTCAGATACCGGAATATGTTCTTTATTGCCAGCATGTGTGGTTCACGAGGGTTTGCTTGAAACCTGGCATAATAGCATACATAAAACATTATATCGGGCCTGCTAGTTGTGAGGTACATCATGGAACCAATCATTTGGCGATAAAAACGTTATGTCGACTGCCGGTTTTCCAAAGATGGTGTGAGCTTGGTACCGAACGCCATAGGGACTTTGACCTTTGAGTCTCCCATCATGCCGAACTTGGCAAGAAGAGTCTTGGTATATGCTTCCTGGTTGATAAAGATGCCTTCGGGTCCCTGTCTAATATTTAAACCAAGGAAAAAGTTAATCGGACCCATTGAGCTCATTTCAAATTTAGTCTCCATCAACTTTCTAAATTCAGCTGTTAGGCTGGGATTCGTTGAGCCAAAGATGATATCATCGACATAGATTTGAACGATCATAAGGTGGTTACCTTCCTTTTTACGAAAGAAGGTTGGGTCAACCGAACCTTGTTTGAATTTAGACATCTTTAAAAACTTAGTTAATGTTTCATACCATGCCCTAGGTGCTTGTTTCATACAATAAACAGCTTTATCCAAGATGTAGCAGTTATTTGGATGCTTTTCATTCACAAAGCCAGGAGGTTGCTCCACGTACACAATTTCTTCAAGTTCCCCATTGAGAAAGGCGCACTTTACATCCATCCGGTAGACCTCAAAGTTCTTGTGTGCAACATAGGCGAGAAATATTCGAACAAATTCCAGCCTTGCCACCGGAGCGAATGTCTCTTCGTAATCGATTCCTTCTTCCTGGCAGTAACCTTTTACCACTAGCCAAGCTTTATTTCGAATCACATTACCCTCCTTGTCCATTTTGTTTCTGAACACCCATTTGATACCTATGACCGAGGCATCTTTTGGTGTTGGAATGAGTCTCCAGACCTTATTTCTTTCGAATTCATTGAGTTTGTCTTGCATTGCCTGAACCCAATCAGAATGATCGAGAGCAATATTGACGGTCTTCGGCTCAATTTTGGAGATGAAAGAGTTGAACATGCAAAATTCTACTTTGGAGAATAAAGCAGTTTGCTTCACCTTCAGTTGTGATCGTGTTAGAACTTTTTCTGATGCGTCACCCACTATTTGAGATACAGGATGATCTCTGGTCCATTTGGTGAGAGGAGGATAATTTGGGTCATAGGACGGATCCAGTTCAGCATTTACCATTTCTTCTAATTCTGATTGAACATCATCGTCATAGAGCATATCAGAATTCTCCCCCTCGACAGATGACGAATCATTTGGATTTGACCCAAAAATTCTTTCTTCAACTGGGCTTTCGGGCTGATCCGGACTTTCCGTTGTCACTGGACTTTCGGGTGCTACAGGACTTTCGGGTGCAGCGGGGCTTTCGGGTTCATCAAAAATTGGATTCTCCCCCTGAATATGTGAGTCTTGTTGATTTCAAGAAGATAGATTCTCCCCCTCGACCGAAGTGCCGCTTTGGGGAGGTTCTTTTCAAACCGGTTCTTCCGCTCCCATTCGTTTGGCTGCATCTTCGACGGTCTTCTTAAGGTGATCAATCTTGTTGTCTGCTGCCGTGGCCTCAGAGTGAGCTGCTTTCTCAGGTTCATCAAATAGATCCATGAACTGGTCAAAAAGATTGGCGATAGAGGCTGTGACTTGACCTGTTTGAGAGAAAATCTCTCCAATTGTTTCTGCAATAGACTTCAACATCTTGACGTAATTGTCATCGAACGTCACATAATAGGTTTCTTCAATTCTTTTATAACGCTTATTCAAAACCCTGTATGCCTTTGAAGTAAGAGAATATCCCAGAAAGATACCTTCATCAGCTTTGACATCAAACTTGTTGCGATGTTCTTTGGAGTTGAAGATGAAGCACCTGGAACCGAACACGTGAAAGAACTTGACATTCAGCTTCCTGTTGTTAATTATCTCATAAGGAGTGAGAGAGAAACGCTTGTTGAGATAAGACCTGTTCTGAGTAAAACACGCTGCAGCAATGACATTATCCCAGAAATATAAAGGAAGGGAAGCAAAACTTAGCATTGTTCGGGCCGCCTCACACAGAGATCGGTTTCGCCTTTCGACAATTCCGTTCTGTTGAGGTGTATAAGGGGCTGAGAAGTTGTGACTGGTGCCTTTCTCCGCTAAGAAGTCTTCGAATCCTTTGTTCTTGAATTCCAGTCCGTTGTCGCTCCTAATGTTTCGAACGACTTTTCTTAGTTGCACTTCGACCTTCTTGATAAAGACCTTCAGTTTGGGAGTCTCCTCAGATTTGTGCTTCAAAAAGAATACCCAAGTAAATCATGAGAAGTCATCAACAATAACAAGAATTTACTTGTTACCGCCAACACTCTCGATTGATGATGGACCACATAAGTCGATGTGAAGCAACTCAAGTGGTTCAACAACTTTGGTGTTTATGATCGTTGGGTGACTTTGACGACTTTGTTTCCCCATTTCACATGCAGCACATAAGTGTTCACGATCGAACTTGAGCAATGGAAGTCCCCGAACATGACCACCGGTGACTAGCTTGTTGATGTCTTTGAAGTTGAGATGTGAGAGCCTTCGGTGCCACAACCAACTTTCGTCTGAATGAGCTTTGGACAAAAGACATATTGCTGGATTCCCTTTGATTGGTTTGAGATTCAGAGGGAACATCTCACCTTTTCGTTCAGACTTGAGAATGACTTTGTTGGATTTCTTCTCTATTATCTCTGAACCTTCGTCATCGAATGAGACTTTGAGACCTATTCCTTCCACCAGTTGAGACACACTGATGAGGTTATGCTGCAACCCCTCTACATACGCCACCTTCCTGAGTGTAAAATCTCCATTGGTTATCATCCCATAACCCTTTATCGTTCCATAAGAGTTGTTATCAAACTTGACATTGCCACCGTTTTGAAGTGATCGAAACTCCCTTAGCTCTTCCTTCCTTCCTGTCATGTGACGTGAGCAGCCACTGTCTATGTACCATTCGTCGTCAAACTGCTCGTCACTAATAACCTGCAAAAGTTAAGCATATTTAGGAACCCAAAGTTTCTTGGGTCCACGTGAGCCTTTTACAGAAACAGGAATAGTAAGAGATACATCAACTAGATATGTTTGTTTTATTAAGGTTGTTTCATCTTTTCTCTTAATGGTAAATACTTTGATTATATTGGTGTTAGATGCAGGTATTTTGGATTCAGGTTCGGGCATTTGGACTTTAGCCTGCTTTTGGTCTTCATTTGCTGAGGAAATCTTCCTTTTTTCTTTTCAAATCCTTCGATGATTGCGAATTTGGTGTATAACGAGAATTAAGCTTAGAAGAAGAATGAGAACGAGAAGAATTAAAAGAGAAGAAATTAGAATGAGAATCTTTCCTGACTTGAGGTTCGAAATGACCCTTTCGGTTGAGATCATTTGAGTGACCGAACCTGGACCTTCGGTTGCTGTTTGATGATGGACCGAAACTGTTTTTCTGGTTGTTGGTAGTAGCTGGATCGAAGCTGGGTCTGCTACTATAAAAGCTTGAAGGGCTAAAATCAGATCTTTGTTGGTTGTTATTTGATGGACCAAAACCAGCCTTTCGGTTGTTGTTGCTTTCGGGACCGAACCTATCTTTTCGATTTTGTTCTTCCTGTGGCCCGAAAGTCTTCCTATGGTTCTTTTGGATTGATGGATCGAAGCTCCTTTTACTCTTGTTTTCTTCTCCTTTTGGCTTGGAGTTTCTGTCAAAGTGAGTATAGTGAGGATTTTGGGAACGCCAAAACTGCTTTCGCTCTGAGAGATTTTTCTTGTATCTCAAGTTTCTCTGCTGCTTTTGATTTTTCACCTGTTTCGGTTGTCTGTGAATATTTGTCTTCTGTTTCTGCTTCTTAGCAATAGGTTCACTCTTCATGAAAGAGGTTTCGTTAGTTGAGGTGACATCTTCCACTGGAATCTCTTTTGTGCTGCTGGAACTTGGAACGTCAAAGTTGGTAGGTTTATTCAATGGTTCTGCCACGTATCTCCCTTTGGCTTTCCATGATGTTCGCTCCGACATACCAACTGTTTCATCTGCATTGTCTATCGGTGCAGACCAGAAAAACTCATCACAGCCATCCGCATTATCTTCATTCACTATGGCAATGAGTTCGGATGTCTGATGTTCGGTTACTCCTGTGACCTTATAAACCTGATTAGGATTGGTTCGAACCTTTTGGTACACAACGGCCTTTTCTTTAAGGATTGGGGACTTATGTTTGGATAAACGAGCAAATTCCACAGAATTTTCAGAAATCAAGTTTTTGTGGTTTTCAGTTTCGCTTCTAATGAACTCGGAACAATCAACCTCATCCTCTACAGAAATTTCACTCATGTCATCGTCCTCATTAAGTTCAGATGCATTTTCAACATCGATTTTATTTTCTGAACTTAATTTGGTACTCAACGAGTCAAATTTTTGTATAGTTTCGGCTCTGAGTTTCAACTTATCATTTTCATCCAAAAGATTCTTAAGCATGTCCTTATGGTCTTTGGACTTTATAAAAGATTCTATTTTTTCCAGACCATACATATAGGTGGGATTAACATCATCAGAAGATACAACACTTTCGCAGTTGTATGCTTCGGCATCGATTTCATCCTCCTTTAACTCAAGGAAGGGCAGAATCATGCGATGTATCTTCTGGCCTATTTCACAGTTTAAATGCAGCTGAGTAATGTTAGTATAAAGTCTTTTTGCAATTAAACAAAAAACATTCCTCTGTTTTAATAATTTAAGATTGTCTCTTTGCAAATAAATGTTCTCATCCCTAGACTTAACCAGCTCCAACTCCTTCCGCTCTATCCATATCCTTCTCTCCTCACTCTTGGATGACACCCTGCTTATTTGGTCAGTTAGATTAGAATTCGTGACACACGTTTGAGTTAAACAACTATCTAGATTTGAAATTCTTGAATTCAAGTTATTTAATTCCTTTTCATATGAAGTTTGTGGAATTTTAAACGAAATAAAAATAGATTGTACCTTCTTGATTAGTTCATCTAGCTCACTGATCTCTACACTGAGAGGCTTCGCTGTAAAGCATACATCCTCTCGCTCTTTAGCCTCTTCATTTCCACCATCAGTGTTGTATCCTCTCATCTGGGATACATCCGTCACCATCAGACATCTTCCACCAGCATCACCCTTCTTCGCCACATATGCCTTTCCATGAGAAGGCTTTCTCACTTCATCATCTTCTGAGTCGGTTGACCACACCTACACGCCACCGAACTAATCATCATCTACCGAATCCTGCATAACAAGAGCATTCATAGAAGGATTAGTAGCGGCTTTCTTCCTCTTAATCTCTTCCAGTCTTTTCAGGAGACTTGCTTCTTCATCTTTCTCTGCCATCTTCTTCAGCACGCAATCTTTTGCGTAGTGATTTTTCCCACCAGAGTAGAAGCAACTGACACCAGAGTCAGCTTCACCCTTCGCTTCCTTCTTTGATTCTTCAACCTTCGACTCCTCTTTCACTTTTTCAGAGTTGTAGCTTCCCTGCCAATTTCGATTCTTGTTGGTAGGGAACTTCTTCTTAATGAACCTTCTAGGATTTGATACCATCATAGCATAGTCTTCAGCTGTTAAATCGTAATCTCCCAGATTCAAATCTTCTTCTTCTTCTGCTGCATTCTTACCTTTGGACAAAAGCGCCAAAGACCCCAAGTTTGAAACCACACTTTTCTCTTGTAACACAATCTTTTCTTGGGATTTTAGAATCCCCATCAGTTTTGCCAAGGAATATGATTTGAACTGCTCATGAGCTTTAACCGTCGACACAACTGCCCTCCATTCGGGTCTTAGTCCATTTAAGAAGGTGACCTTCTGTTCGATGAGCTTTCTTTCAATGTCATGCTTGATCATCTTGCTGAGAAGATGATTGAACCGATCAAATGTTTGTGTAACTACTTCATCCGGCATCTGCTTGAATTCTCCAAATTCAGAGAGAAGTAAGGTCTGAATTGAATGCTCTAGATCTTCATCTGTGGAGTACAGCTCTCACAGCCGATCCCAGATTTCTTTTCCTGTACCGCAAGAACTTACTAATCGAATCGTGTCGGATTGAAGAGCGAATCGAATTAGTCTCAATGCCTTAATGTTGCATTGGAACTTCTCCTTTTCATCATGAGTGACGTCTTTCACATCTTTTAATAAATCATCATACTCCTTTTGAGTTTTAATGATTCTAGAAGTGCTTGAATGAGCGAAAGGGCCAGATGTGATAGCTTCCCATATCAGATACCCGTTATCTTCAGATCCAATAACGTAATCTTCAAAGTGGTGTGTCTATACTTCATAGTCTTGAGTGTAGAGGATTGGAATCTTGGTGGTTGATCCAATGCTATTAGAGATGTTGATGGGATTGGATTGAGAATCGTCCATGCTTGATCGTGTAACCTGTTATAAGATCAGACTTTGTAATACGTAATATTAGGGCAAGATGAATAATTAATGAGATACGTCAATTATGCAGTGACGACTCAATAAATATCAATGAATGTGGAATAAACCCTAATCACTTCTTTCACAGAAGAGATGTGTATGAATTACACAGTCTCCTGCTCTCATACCAATTGTTGAGTTGAAAAACTCTATAATCGTTTAGATCTATAAACAGATTAATCACAGTAATAAGAACAGAAAGATCAAATAGTGGAATGAATCAAAATATGCTGAATGATTCAATAGATTCACACCTCAGTAGAGCTCGACTAAGAACTTCCGCTGTAGAGGCTGTTTTAGGGTTACAATCGATAAAAGTATTAACCGTGAATTATCGACTCCAAATCTTACGTACTAAGATGCATGCAAGCATCTATAAATACTAAACCCTAGAAAATTAAATCACAGATGGACAGGCCCAATCCGGATACAAAATTGGACTAAAAAACGAGCCCAAGACGCAACACCTAATAGACCCAACATAAAGAATTCTTGAGGTTGGAACAAGGGAATATGACTGTGAGGGAGTACACTACTAAGTTCACTGAGAAAGCTAGATTTGCAGAGTTTTACGTGTCCACGGAGGAAAGGAGGGTTGGAAGGTATATTTGGGGACTAAAAACCGTCATTCGTGAATTTGTAGAAATTCAGAAACCAGGTACCTTCGAGTCTGATGTAGAAGCCGCAGAAGGCCGAGAGAGGGAAAAGAATTGTCAGGGTGAGAATAAGGATTCAGGGAAAAGGAAATTGGAAAGTTCAAATACAGACTCAAAGAAAGGAAAGACTCCTACTTCAGATCGTAACTATGAGCAATAGTCTGGGATAGAACAATGTACTATATGCAAACGATTCCATAAAGGTGAGTGTAATATGAACCAAAGAACTTGCTACAAATGTGGAAAGACAGGACATATCGCTCCTGATTGTAAAATGGAGAAAGTATGTTATGGGTGCGGGTCCCCAGATCATATCAGGTCAAACTGTCCTCAGAATAAGGGTACTAATAACCAACACATGATGACAGAGAAAGGGAATCGGTCGGGAGATGAAAAAGCAGAAACGACAAGAACAAAAGGAAGGGTTTTCCTTATGACACCCCAGGAAGCTCAAGATAAGTCGATATAATGATAAGTATCTTCTTAGTAAGCTCTATGCATATGTGGGTGATATTTAGTTCGAGTGCAAACAATTGTTTTTCTTTCTTTACTTTTTGTATGTGCCTAGATTGGAATGTAAAAAGTTTCTCTAGAAATAGAGAATGATGATGACCATTGGGTAATAATAAGAGACAATTTTGATTATTGTTTCATTGAAATAGACAGTTGTTTGCACCTCCCAAACTTATACTTGTAGCACTATGATGTTTTGATATCATGATAGGAATGGCTTAGTTTTCGATAACCATGCTAACATAAATTGTAGTAGGAAAAGAATTTAGGCGTGGTTAATAAATAGGGGGAACATGATATTGTATGTATATCAGTTGTAAGGGAGTTCTTGAGAGCCCTATTGGTTAGCACCAACAAGGATGAAAGAATTTATGTGGCTGTTGCAGGACTTGTAAGGTTTTATTTGACATGGTAAATCACCGGGGGGGGGGGGGGTGCACCGGTGTTGTTCGTCACGAAAAATGATGGGACGATGTAAATATGCGTAGATTACAAAGAGTGAAAGAAGGTGTAAGATCTTTACTGACTACAATAGTGTCAATTTCATGTTTGATCAGATATGATTGAACATGAGGCTACAAGATAAGTGGAAATTCTAAGAGACTGTGACTATAAGGTATTATGTCACCTAGGGGGGAATAACGTTGTCACTTATGCTCTAAGTCATAAGTAAGGAAGGAATTAAGCACGATTTAAAATAATGAGAATTGATGTAAGTGTCTGTTTACTGGGTGGACCGAAGAAGAGTCTGAAAGAATCCATGGAAGAGGGTAAGTGGAAAGTTTTTAGATTCGTTTAAGTGGTGTATGATGACACATTTAATGGGACATGGGTGTATGATAGTCGGGAACATAACGGGTGTGTTGAGACCGACGGGAGATAGGATTTGAGAATTTACTCATTTCCTTGGATATTTAAATGCTTGAACATAACGAACAGGTTGTTGCCAAGTGGGAAGGGAAGTGGACCATTGGTTATTTCTCTGGATATCTAAAATGTTCCTTAAATTGTTTCATTGGGTGAAACATACTTGTGGGAAAATTTATTGATGAGATCGTTCGCTTGTGTATTTATGATCAGAACCTTAGTTTAATATCATCATTTTGGAAAAGTTTACAACGAGAAATGGATTATCTGGTCAAGAATTTAAGGAATGTGGAGATACAACTCATGAAAGCTTAGTGAAAGTAACATAAATGGTCAGATGCGACATGGGGAAATGTATGAGATAATAAGACCAAATACCCTTATTTGGTTGTTTAGTTCAAATTTCGAGGACGGAATTTTTCGAAGTTGGGAAGTTTGTGATAACTCAAATTTAAAATATATAAATATATATGTAATTAGACTATATAATTATAATAAAATGATTAATTCAAGGATTAATGAGTTAATTAGTAAAGATTTATGGGGTTTAATGTCCAAACCCGTCACCTTCATTGGGGAAGTAAAATTCAAGCAAATGAAAGGTTTCATCAGTTATAAACTTGGGCATTATAAAGAGCCTGAAAAATGGTGCAAAATGCCAACTGGAATTGCGAGAAAACATTGAGAATCGAAGGAGAAATGGGTGGAGTAAGATTGCGAAGTTTTTTTTTTTTTTTTTTTTTTTTTTTTTTTTTTTTTTTGGAGTTCAAGCATTATAAGGTATGTTCTTCTAGTTCCTGATCGAATTAGTTAAGGATTTAGCTTTAGAATATGTGTTATGTGGTCTAGCTCGATCGTACATGTCTGTTTCATCCATGTTGAGGTTCAATTTGCTAGAAAATGCATTTATAAGTTTTAATAAAAAAAACGATATAGTCAATCTAGAATTATGTTGTTTTATGTTAAACTAAAATGGGATTTGTGTTGGTAAGCTGTGGAGAGGACAAACATTGGTTTTTACACAATTATTTGATATTATTCTGAGTAAGTTCGAAGCTCAAAAAAAAAAAGAATGGCAGATTTTTCGGGTGGGGAAGACAGAGGTTCGGGACTGTTGTATTGGAACGAATATTTCTTAGCCGATAGTCATTATCTTATTAATAAGTTTTTCATATTTATCCTTTATTATCTTTTATGGTTTCCTTTGATTAAGGATTGTTTAGTTTTGGCTTTCTGGATTGTATTTAAAGAACTGTTTTATTGGCTTGGTGACAATAAGAAAATATGTTCCATTCCATCTCTCTGATTATCAAAATCTACATGGTATCAGAGCAGGTTTCGGAAACATCAAAACCATAAACAGGCATCGTCATCATGGCAGGCGATGATCCAGGCAAATCCAAAAACAATCCAGAACCGATCGATGCAAATTCAGAATACTACCTGCATCCTTCTGAGTATCCGAAATAGCTCCAAGTAAACGAGAGCCTCACCGACAACAACTTCAATGATTGGAGCCAAGAGATGACCAATTTTTTGTTCGCAAAGAATAAGATTGGTTTCGTTGATGGCACCCTCCATAAACCCGACAAAAGTAACGAGAAGTATATGGCGTGGATGCGGTGTGATGCCATGATCAAAGGATGGCTCACTACCACCATGGACAAGGAGATACGAAGCAGTGTGAAGTATGCCAACACTGCCCTCGAAATCTGGAATGATTTACACGAAAGATTCGGGAAGGAAAGTGCTCCAAGAGGATATGAACTCAAGCAATCCATCACACAGACACGTCAAGAAGGGACCTCTGTTTCAGCCTACTATACCAAACTCAGAGGTATATGGGATGAAATAGATTCCATTTTGCCGACTCCTCGATGTGAATGCGATGGCTACGAGTGTAATATCGGAAAGAAAATTACTGAACTCAAGGAAAAAGAAAGACTCTACGAGTTTCTAATGGGTCTTGATGCCGAATTTTCAGTCATGAGGACCCAAATACTAGCCACCAAGCCGACGCCTAGCCTCGGGATAGCATACCATCTGGTGGCGGAAGATGAACAACAGCGAAGTATTGTTGCTGGAAGAAAGATCACGACCACTCCAGATGCCGCTGCCTTCCAAGCCTCGCAGCAAGTCAGCTGTGAGAATCAGAATCACAAAAAGAACTGGCAAAAGACCGACAAGACAAGCTCTAACAATAAATCCGGACACTGCACCTTTTGTGGCAAAGATGGACACGTTAGAGACGGGTGCTTCAAGCTTGTCGGATACCCGGACTGGTAGCAAGGGAAAGGAAAGAAGGAGATGGTGAAGCCAAAGGCAGCCTTGGCAGAAACGTGCGTTGACAAGATGCCATGATTGAGCGACCAACAATATGAAATGCTTCTAAAGATTCTCATCAAGAGCAGCAACGACAAACCCAACAATACCCCGAAGGCAAACATGGCAGGTAAATTTAATAATGAAAGTGACTAGATAATTGACTCGGGAGCAACCGAATGTATGACTTACAATCAGGAGTCTCTTGAAAACTTCACTATGGGAGGTAGAGAATTTCCCATCACCATCCCCAATGGTGAAACCATTCCCGTCAAAGGAAACGGTGAACTTACCTTTAAAGGAGGGATTAAAATTAAAGGAAACGGTGGACACGTTAGAGACGGGTGCTTCAAGCTTGTCGGATACCCGGACTGGTAGCAAGGGAAAGGAAAGAAGGAGATGGTGAAGCCAAAGGTAGCCTTGGCAGAAACGTGCGTTGACAAGATGCCATGATTGAGCGACCAACAATATGAAATGCTTCTAAAGATTCTCAGCAAGAGCAGCAACGACAAACCCAACAATACCCCGAAGGCAAACATGGCAGGTAAATTTAATAATGAAAGTGACTAGATAATTGACTCGGGAGCAACCGAATGTATGACTTACAATCAGGAGTCTCTTGAAAACTTCACTATGGGAGGTAGAGAATTTCCCGTCACCATCCCTAATGGTGAAACCATTCCCGTCAAAGGAAACGGTGAACTTACCTTTAAAGGAGGGATTAAAATTAAAGGAGTTCTTTATATACCAAATTTTAAATGCAACCTTATATCTGTCAGTCAACTAACGAGAAATTTGAATTATGCCATTACCTTTTTCCCGGATTTCTTTGTAATACAGGGCTTGAGTACGAGGGGCTTGATTGGAATGGGTAAGTGCATTGGTGGACTCTACAGAATGGGGATCATGCAAGAAGGTCGGTGAGCTATGGCAGTCACTACCACAAATCAATGGCATAAAAGACTTGGTCACCCATCAAATAAAAAATTATCTCATATTTCTTTATGTAAGGATTTTAGTAGTAACTCTAAAGAAGCTTTTTGTGATTCATGTCTGAGAGCTAAATTAACTAGACTCCCTTTTCCTACAAGTACAATAAAAACGAATGATTGTTTTGAGATGATTCATTGTGATATTTGGGGTGGTTATAGAACATTTTCACTTACACATGGAAGTTATTTCCTCACTATAGTTGATGATTATAGTAGGGCTGTTTGGGTTTACATAATCAGGCACAAATACGAGGCAAGTGATTATTTGATCAGTTTTTACAATCTCATCCAAACACAATTCCAGAAGAACATTAAATGAATCAGATGTGACAATGGAGGAGAGTTCACCTCCAATCACATGAAAAGCTTCTATGCTAATCACGACATCGAGCTCGAAACAACCTATCCACATACCCCTCAACAAAACGGGGTTGTGGAAAGAAAGCACATGCACCTCTTGGAAATAGCGCGTGCCTTGCGATTTGAAGGGAAGTTACCCATAAGGTTTTGGGGGGAATGTGTTTTGTCGGCTGCCTATATCATCAACAGATTACCTTCCAAAGTAATTAAATACAAAACGCCATATGAGATAATATATGGAAAATAACCTCCTTATGAGCACATGCGTGTATTGGGCTGTCTGACTTACTTCTGTAACACCAAAACAAAGGGAGATAAATTTGCTCCACGAGGAAAGGCAGGGGTGTTTTTGGGATTCCCTTTTGGCACAAAGGGTTACAAAGTCTATGATTTAGAAAAACGAAAAATAGTCGTAAGTCGTGATGTCAAGTTTTTTGAAAACGTCTTCCCATTCTCTAGCCACAAAGAGAATGTAAACCAGGTAGAGAATGAAATCGTTGGTGAGTCTCAACCAACTGATGGGCCTGGAATCGACATGGAAAGTGATTTATACCATAAAGAAAATCCCAGCGCATCCATTGTAACAGAAGAGGCCGACGACATGGATTCAGCCATGCAAAGTAATGAGCCCAATAACCCACCAGAAGATATGACATGAGCTGACGAAGCCAATAACGATCTGTCACCTAATAATGGTGACCCGCAATATCTGAACAATTCAAGCCGTACTTCTCAAAGGGCCAAGACTCAACCCTCACGGTTCAAGGATTACGAAGTTAACATCCCACCGTCTGTCGATCATGCACACCCAAGTTCCAATCAAGCTTCCTCCACGGTACACCCTCTTGCTCATTATGTCACTTATGAAAAGTTTTCTAACAAACACAAAAGATTTTTAGCGGCCATCACGTCACATGATGAGCCTAAAACTTTCTTTCAGGCATCACAAAATGAAAATTGGCGAAATGCCATGAAACGTGAAATCAAGGCACTTGAAGAAAATCAAACGTGGTCCTTGGGACCTTTACCCGATGGAAAGAAAGCAATAGATTCTAAATGGGTGTACAAGATCAAGTATAAACCAAATGGGGAGATCGAACGCTACAAAGCCAGGCTCGTAGCAAAGGGCTTCACACAGATGGAAGGAATGGACTATCACGACACTTTCGCGCCTGTTGCAAAATTAGTAATGATGCGCACTCTTCTTACTTTAGCTGTGAAGAAGGACTGGATTATACACCAGTTAGACGTCAACAATGCGTTCTTACATGGTGATCTCAACGAAGAAGTGTACATGAAGCTTCCACAAGGTTTCTCAAAAGACAATGATACACGTGTTTGTCGCCTCAAGAAGTCACTATATGGCCTTAAACAAGCGTCACGTAATTGGTATCATAATTTCACCCAATCTCTGTTAGAGCTTGGTTTCACTCAATCCAGGGCAGATTATTCGTTGTCTATATACAACAAAAATGCAGTTTTTGTAGCAGCTTTGATTTATGTTGACGATGTGATCATTGTTGGTAATGATATGGACATGATTCAATACACCAAGTCTCAACTCCACCACAGATTTAGCATTAAAGACCTCGGCACCTTGAAGTATTTTTTGGGAATCGAAGTGGCTCGTACGAAGGAGGGTTTAGTCCTTAGTTAGCGAAAATATACTTTGGACATTTTAGAGGACAGTGGCTTGCAAGGGTGTCGTCCAAGTGGGTTTCCCATGGAACAAAATCTAAAACTCGATAAGAATGAGGAAGAAGAAAAGGTTGATGTTGGTAAATACAGGCGATTGGTTGGACGATTGTTATATTTGCAAGCCACACGCCCGGATATTTCTTACTCTGTTAACGTGTTAAGTCAATTTGTCTCCGACCCTAGACAAAATCATATGAATGTGGTTACTTGTGTCTTAAGATATTTAAAAGCCACCCCGGGTCAAGGTATTTTGATACCCCGCCAAGGAGGCCTGAAACTAGTCTCTTACTGTGATGCTGATTGGCTTGGATGTCCCTTTTCAAGACATTCTCGCACCGGGTACTTGCTCCTCCTCGGTAGTGCTCCCATATCTTGGAAGTCGAAGAAACAATCAGTTGTTTCCCGTTCATCGGCTGAAGCGGAGTACATGGCAATGGCTAGCACAGTCAGCGAAATATTGTGGGTTCGATCATTGCTTAAGGAAGTTTGCGAAGCACCTACGGAAGGAACTACTCTATTTTGTGACAACTTAGCTGCCAAACACATTGCTAACAATCCATTTTTTCATGAAAGAACGAAGCATGTAGAAATGGATTGTTATTTTGTCCGAGAGCGAGTTGAGTCGGATGAAATACGTCCCATGCACATTAATACCACAGGTCAAATAGCCGATCTTCTTACCAAGCCATTAGGAGCTCAGCAACTTCGAAACTTACTTGTCAAGTTGGGCATGCAAGATTTACACGCTCCAACTTGAGGGGGAATATTGGAACAAATATT
Organism: Lactuca sativa; assembly: GCF_002870075.4. Taxonomy (NCBI): domain Eukaryota; kingdom Viridiplantae; phylum Streptophyta; class Magnoliopsida; order Asterales; family Asteraceae; genus Lactuca; species Lactuca sativa. Next base: position 47,026,514 of record NC_056623.2, read on the forward strand.
TCTTAGCCGATAGTCATTATTTTATTAATCAGTTTTTCATATTTATCCTTTATTATCTTTTATGGTTTCCTTTGATTAAGGATTGTTTAGTTTTGGCTTTCTGGATTATATTTAAATAACTGTTTTATTGGCTTGGTGATAATAAGAAAATACGTTTCATTCCATCTCTCTGATTATCAAAATCTACATGTTGTTTCCATGGACGGGTCAAAGGTTTCATTATAAAGTTTAAATTGGATGAATTTTTAAATAGTAAATAAAAAAACATCATACGTATTTGTGTGAAATATATAAATTGCCTTTTCAAAGCATCTCACATCTATTTTCCTTTCGGTTGAAACTCCAATTACATAAACGATCCCTCCATGTGCGACGAGTTGCTGGTTTTATTTTGATTCATATAATCAAAGCATATGTTTTTGAAAGTTAAACATTGGGGATTATGAAATTGCGTAATCAGTCCCTATCAATCTTTAAACATGTTGTTTTTAGTTTTTTTTATTTTATTTTTTTATTTTATTTTATTTTTTTATTTTATGGATTAAATATTAGATTTCATGGTCAACCATTGAAGTTTTGGTAATTAAAACATTTGTCCATTTTATAGAATAAAAAATTAACCGATTGATTTTAAAATTATATATTTTAATATATTTCTAGCATGGCAAATTAAAATGATGGTGGGTCGAACAAGATTTACGATTAGTTATATTAAAAGTCACGGACACATAGGATAAGATAGGATAACATGTTTTTTGGATCATTCTCTTAGAAAAAACTGTTGGTGGAATGTAGGGAGTGTGTAGCGCGATAATCTTCGGTTTAAGACTTTTCAGCTGCGAGGTGAGTTTTCTCGTATTCTGTGGTTGTTCGCACATAAATGTTTATCATGTGTGTATTATGTGGTTTTTATTTATTTGTTGACAATATGTTTTATGATAAGTATGATTGCGTGCAAATGTTATTTTGGAATTGTTCTCTATTGTGTGTGTTTTTTGGATGACATGTTTAGCGGGAATGGGTGGGTGTTTAATCGTCATGAGCATGATGAATGTGTGTGATCGGCGGGGATGGGAATTGACAATCATACTCATTTCTTTGGATATTTAAAATACTTGAGTACAATGGATGATGAGTTGTCTCAAAGAGATGAGAAACGAACCTTTGGTTCTTTCTCCGAATAATTAATCGTTCCCCTAAATTATGTCATTGAGTGATATATTTGTTGTATGATTTATTGAAGATATATGATAAAACTATTTGTTTATTTTTTAAGTGATGGACATATATGTGCAACACGAACTCACTAGGCCCTAAGCTTACCCTTTTAGATACTTTAAATGTGCGCAACCCAAAAAACTATTTAACAAGTGACAGTAAGAAGGCTAAGGAGAGGATTGATCAGCAAGACGACAAGGGAGTTCCGCAAAGACGTAACACCCGAAGCTCTTCGGTTGAAGACTTTATTTTATTTTATCTTGCTTCCGCTATAGACTATAGTTTATAAGTAAGTTCATAATTGATCTTAGGAGATGTTGGAACGATTGTTTGTCATTTAATCGATATTTGAAAATTGGGGTGTTACACCCTTCACCCCTAGATTCCTACACTATGCTATCTAAAAGCTACTTTTACTTTCCCAAACCTTAAACTCTTTATTTTGGGTCATCAACCAAAGTGTTAGTGCCTCTTTTTACCCATTCATTGCTCTCAAATTGCATTTCTAACATTATTTTCTTTTCAGATTCATTCCATAAATCTATATGAATGTTTTCTTGAAAATAGGTTATGTCATTATCTCTTATGTCCCCAATAGGGAAAATGACTTACCAAGGTAATTAACTTTTTGATATGTTCATATATAGGTAACTATCTTTTTTTGTATATATATAGATAACAAACTTGTTGGAAGTGTTCACATATGACCATTATGACCTGCTATAGCAGGTTAAATCCTAGATGTGAACACTTTCAACAAGTTCGTTACCTAGATGTGTACAAAATAAATAGTTACCCAAATATGAATGAAACGAAAAGTAAAAATAAATTACATGAATGGTCCCTGTGGTTTGGAGGAATTTGTGTTTTTGGTCCCTAACTTATTTTTCTAATTCGGATGGTCCTTACTGTTTATTTTTGTTGCGCGTTTGGTCCCTGCTTACCTAAAAAGACTATTTTGCCCTTATTAATTTATTTTTTTAATTAATTTTCTTATTTATGTATTTATTTTTTATATATTTAAAAAAATTAATAGACCCCACATATCTGTATCTCCTCACCATAAACCTCAAACCATTTTTGAGAAATTTAATTCAGATGATCCCTACTATTTTTTTTTGTTGCGCGTTTGGTCTCTGTCTTACCTAAAAAGACCATTGTGCCCTTATTAATTTATTTTTTTAATTAATTTTCTTATTTATGTATTTATTTTTGATATATTTAAAAAAATTAACAGACTACACATATTTGTATCTCCTCACTATAAACCTGAAACCACGTTTGAGAAATTTAATTTGGGTCTTACCGGTCACCATCCCATCTCTCATCCTCCTCAACTTTTATTTCTTTTCCATCTTTAGTGACATCGACGTCTTTATCATCTTTCTTTTTTTGGTACTTCAACTCTGGCGAACAAACACCATAACCTACTGTTTCTTCATCTTTAGTGGTTGTGGTGTTGATTCGATGGAGTTGAAGGACCGAAAAAAAAAGGATGGTGAAGACGTTGATATCACTAAAGATGGAAAATAAATAGAAGTTGAGGATGATGAGAGATGAGATTGTAAGGAGATACATATATATGGGGTCTATTAATTTTTTTAAATATATAAAATATACATACATAATTAAAAAATAATAATAATAAAGGCACAATAGTCTTTTTAGGTAAGACAGGGACCAAAGTCGTAACAAAATTAACCAGTAGGGATCCTCCGAGTTAAAAAAATAAATTAATTAAAAAATAAACAGTAAAGATCATCCGAGTAGATACAAATATGTGGGGTCTATTAATTTTTTTAATATGTAAAAAAATAAATACATAAATAAGAAAATTAATTAAAAAATAAATTAATAAGGACACAATAGTCTTTTTAGATAAAATAGGGACCAAACACGCAATAAAAATAAACACTAGGGGCCATTCGTGTAATTAAAGACAAAAAACACAAATTCTCCCAAACCACAGGGACCATTCGTGTAATTTACTGTTACTTTTCATTTTGTTCATATTTGGGTAACTATTTTTTTTGTACACGTTTAGGTAACGAACTTGTTGAAAGTGTTCACATCTAGGATTTAACCTGTTATAGCAGGTCATAATGGTCATATGTGAACACTTCCAACAAGTTTGTTACCTAGATATGTACAAAAAAAAATAGTTACCTATATATGAACATACCGAAAAGTTAATTACCTTGGTAAGTCATTTTCCCGTCCCCAATATTGTTCATAAAGTTTATAATCAAAATTTCACTTACATCATGGAAATCATCTCCAACATCACTTAACGGCTCGCTAAGACTATCGCCACTACATTGGGAATTAGGTTTATCATATACGAAGTTATTTTATGTCTAACATCTATCAATACTAGGTAAACAAAATAGTATATTTGAGGGTCGGTCACAAAATCATGAGATGGACCGGCTATGATACTTCACAATATTACGAAGAATATCTACAAACTAGTATTTGTAGGTCAAATTATTTGTTTGTGAGTATTTTTTTTTCAGTTCTACTCAAGCTTTAAGGAATGCATCTGCAAAATAAATAGTAAATATAAAATACATAAATTATTATTCTACATATAATAGTATATAGTAGATATTTGAAATTAAGAAAATATTAACTACCTTATGACTAAGTTGCAAATGAAGATTGGTAGCTGAAGTTAAAAACGTGAATTAAGAATAAAGAGAATCTAAAAAAATTGCAAATTTGAGCGAATATTTGTTTATGAAAGAAAAATTATGAAAATCGAAATTTGTAATCCGAATTTATAAAATTGAACTAAGATTAAATGATTCTATAACTTTTTTACTTTTGCTTGTCACATTTTCAGATGAAAGTGACAGCTTACACTTTTTATTTTTAAGATGAACAATATAATACCTATTTTTCTAGATGAAAATAATATGCAATAATTTTTTGTTTTTGTAAAGGTGAAATATTATATAAGTTAGGAGATTCATATTATAAAGGTGAAATTATAAACGTTTGAAAAATAAAAGATATAAACGGAAAATATTATATAAGTTAGGAGATTCATATTATATACTAAAATGATAAAATATGAGACTTAATTTATAGAGAAAAAAATACCATGATCGTCATTTTTTTCAAAGGTTTTTCTACAAAATCACCATAAATCACTATAAATAAGAAAAATAACCAAAATAGCCATAATTTTTATATACCATTATTTGGTAAAACCTTGGTGGTGTGTAAATTTTTTATTATTTTATTTTTAATTATTATTATTATTTTAATCTTTCGTAGGTTAACACTTGCAAAAGTTTAGAGGAAAAATCTAGGTGACTTGCAATTTTTTTTGAGATATTTGCAGTTTGTTCTTGTGATTATAGTCTGATGATTTTTATGAAGTTTGTATAAAAATTCATGATTGTTTTCTTAATTTTCATAGAATAACTTACTTTGGAGCAAAAAAGTATATATATATATATATATATATATATATATATATATATATATATATATATATATATATATATATATATATATATATATATATATATATATATATATAATATTTTTGTATGTATTTTCAACAATTTTTTATTTTTATACATACATATGAGTTAAGTTCTGGAGTCATGACGAACTTTTTAGAACTTTGCTTAAAAAGATAATATATATTTTTCCATTTGAAATATTTGGTCATTGAGTTTTTTTTTTCCATATTTATCCTTCAACTTGTTTAAACTGTACATATTTAATTTTTATGAGTTATGACCAACTATTTCACGTAAGCCGAAAAAATGACTTAATAGGGTAATTTATTTTTTAATTTTTACACATTTTGTCCATATATTTTTTATATTATAAAATATGTCATTGTTTATTTTTGTACACGCATTCAATATTTATGACAAGTTTCATCAGATTTTGTTTACAACATCCTATGTAGAACAATTATTAATGAAATATTTGGAGCTGTTGATGTTAATGGCCACCACGGCTTCAACTGCTTGGTTGCTTAGGTCGTGTAGTGTTGCTTAGGTCTTATATGCTAAACGTCGTAACTTTTTTATATGATCTTAGATTTGAACGAAATATTATATTCAAACATTCGTATTTGAGTAATCTAAACAAAAAATGTACTAGATTCAGATACAAACGTTCATATTTAAATGAAGATAAAAGTTAGAAAATCGAATCCATAAATCCAAAAAATAAAAAAAACCTCTTTAAGTTGCATGTAATATTTATCACTTAGTAATTAAGTGATAATTACCAAAGATCTTATAGCTAAGCGATATGCTTACTATAAAATAGTTTTTTACTTTTTATTTCAAAAATAAAAGTTAACTATAATTTCAAAAATAACATAATTTGCCTCCAACTCGAAACGACACAATGACTTGGCACCTTACTTTTGCTGGTAAATCTGTCAAAATTTACTTTTTATTTATTTTTTAATAATTACGACAGGGGCTGGGCAATGTAAAAACAAGGAAACCAATCAGTGAGGAAAATAAATTATATCTTCCATGTATTTTTTAAAACCGAATAATGAAAATCGTTGCTTCTTTCGTTGTGTTGTGCTTTCAAAAAGAAGTGGATTACAACATCCTAGTTGGAGGACTACTCGGTTTTGACTTTTGATTTTGATCGATGGAACAAAAGGATTTGCAAATGAAACTTCATCTCGTTATTCTATTGAAAACAGTAAATTAAAAAGTTAGATTTTGCAAATAGAATGTATCACACGTCACTAATTAATTACGGGTTGAAAATGAAAAAAATAAACAATGTTTACTTAAAGATTCTAAACAGAACAGACATGGATTAATATTCCAGTGCGCTTCTTTCCGCATCCATAGCAAAATTGATATCCACATCTGCAACAAGACGCCAGTCGCAATCAATTCATGATGATGATGATGGATCGTTTTGGGATGATGCGGATGATCTTGATGTATTTATTTGGAATTCCGATTGTAATAGAGCTTCTTGAAGTTGCAGTTTTGCCGCGTATTTCTCATCATATATAAGAAAGCTCTCATCTTTGACATGGAGAGTTGGCAAAACACTGCTAGCTATGTTGACGCGCTTATGTTTGTACTGTAATTTTTTTTTATCAAACATAATTAAATTGCACACGAAATAAAAACAATATATACATTCAGGATTTGCTGTTTGGTGATTGTTATACTGAAAGGTTTCCTTATACAAGTTAAAAAAAAAAAGACATTTTATCAAACAAACAACCTAAATCTTGGATTGAAAACATAATATATACGACTAAACACCCAGAAGAAAAACAGGGATTGCACCTCACCTCTAAAACCCTGATAGAAGTCGCCTCTTTAATCTTGTTTCTCAGCAGCTATATACACCACAATGCGACGATCAATATAGTTGTAATAATCAGTTTCTGAGTGCTGGATAACCTGTTTGAAGAGGATAATTTGTAAAGACATCAATGGAATGCACAGTGATGGATTGGCAGCCAATATACCTTAGAATACGATCCCATTGCTCTTTGACGAGTACGAAAAGAGGACCTTCAGTCTTTTCCATGATATTACAGAAGGGACAAAGCAGAGAAGAAAATCCAGAAAAATATAAAGACGCACTTCTGTGAATCTCGACTCCAGTTCTTAGATTGTGGTCTTGCTTTAGAGGGGAAGACAGCTGCGTTAAATATGGAGTTGAAACTACGTTTATACTTTTATTATACGATCTTCTCCATGAATCTTGGCTCCGCTTTTAACAAAGTAACAACCCGAACCCCGGTCGTAATCCAAATCGAGATTTAGAATATTTTCATCCTTTAAACAAAATTTTCCCAATTTTTTTATCATCGAGTTAATTTCAGAAATGATATGTTTGCTGATTTTCAGATTAATCCTAAACTTTTTTCCTTACAAAACAGACCTAGAGCTTTGTAAAAAATTTCATCAAATGAGAATTAGTTAATGGTTAGGCCATGCGGTATGGATTGGGTCAACCTACACGTAATGCCTATGTGGCATAGTAGGCTACGCGTGAACACCGCCCCAAAGATGGGTGAGTGTCTTGTGGCGTGGTAAGTGCTACGGAAGAAGACATGGACTAGTGTGTCTATCTCTCTCTACATTCTCTCTCTCTTCTTCACCATCACCTCACTAGTGAACACCATTTCCACAACCTAGTGGGTTGGTTGTGGAATGGTTAAAATAATGACATGGCATGCTTTCATTCTTTTCTCATGCGTAAGGATACCCCTTAGCCTTATCGTAACAAATGTCTTTCTTGGAACTTGTATAAGACTATAAGCAAACTACCAAACCTTTTTTGGATTGTGATGAGAAATGTCTTTTATAGTGCCATTTTGTGATCATTTGTGGAAGGTAGAAACTATCAAAGGCTTTTTTTTGTAGGGATAATGACTTGAAAGGGTAACGAACTTTCCACTTTTGTCACATTTAGTCACTAAACTTTTTTTCGTTATCTATTTGCCATTGAACTATTGAAACTGTTCACATTTTACCCTTATGACCGGCTGTAAAATGTGAACAGTTTCAATAGTTCAATGGCAAATAGATAACGAAAAAAAGTTTAGTGACTAAATATGAACAAAATCGAAAATTCGTTTCCCTCTAAAAAGCTCAATGACTAAATGTGAACAAACTTTCTCTTGTATTATGTTTTAGCAAATTATTTATTTTTATTAAATTGTAGCAACATTTGTTGATGAAGAAATCTATAAAATAAAAAAAAATAAAAAAAATTAAAAAAAAAAAAAAAAAAAAAACAGAACCCTGAAAATATATTTAAAAAAAAAACAAAAAACCAAAACCGAAAAAAAAAACCAATGGTTTGACATTTTCCAAAATAAAAAATCAAAATTTCCAATTTCATTTTGGGTTTACAAAAAAATGAACCATTCTCACTGATGTGAATTATGACCATTAGTTTGGCATGCGGAATTTGTGACATCCCATGAATATGTAGTTACAACATCGTCTGAACTCGTAATTCATAGTAAGGGGTTAGAGTATCATCACATGAATACGTAGTTACAACATCGCTTGAACTCGTAATTCATCACCTACAGGTTATGGCCCTGCTGGTGTTTCCACTAGGTTGTCTAGAATAGTCTGTGGTCGCCATCTATACTCTGGTAGATGACTACATCGCCACATTGTCGGTTAGGGTTATGGTATCTCCTTTCATCCTACATCACATATTCATCATCATCGATTTACCTAATTATCATCACCTTTCTATCATCATTTTATTTCATCACACACCAACTATTTCATCTACCCATGTTTCATCCGCAACATATTTGTAGATATAAAATAAATATACCGTTTAAATCTTTTAAAACATGTATAAAATCGTTCATCCAGCATAGACAACAAGTATTCAAATAATATGCACACATAGCATGTAATTTATATAAAATACTTCATATCTATGTGTAAGATGAAAATAACTATATATACCATAAAAATCCCATAAATGCTTCCTAACTTCGAACCCCAAGGTTTACTCTACTAAAGCTTCATATTCTTGGCTCTCTGGACCTAGAATGGTCCAGATCTATCACACCAAAAAGCTCAAGATAGCTCTTCCTTTCACTCTACACACTCAAGCTCGCTAGGGTTCTCACTTATGGGAAAGGTAGTCGCAATTGAAGGCCATAAGTGTCTTTAAATATGGCTCGGGCCCAAAGATTTAGGGTTTCTGCCAACAACGCGGACTCGTCGAGTCCATTCATTAATCCGAGTCATCAGTCGCGACCTTACTCGACGAGTTGAGGCGTCAACTCGTCGACTCTCTCTTCTTAACTCAAAAGAAAAATACTTAAATTATGATACCAGGAAATCTGGATGTTACATTTTGTTTTTTTATTTCATAGATTTCTTCATCAACAAATGTTGCTACAATTAAACAAAAATAAATAATTTGCTAAAACATAATACAATAGTAAGTTTGTTCACATTTAGTCATTGAACTTTTTAGATGGAAACGAACTTTCGATTTTGTTCACATTTAGTCACTAAACTTTTTTTCGTTATCTATTTGCCACTAAACTATTGAAATTGTTCATATTTTACCCTTATGACCGGTAACAGCCGGTCATAAGGGTAAAATATGAACGGTTTCAATAGTTCAATGGCAAATAGATAACGAAAAAAAGTTTAGTGACTAAATGTGACAAAATTCGAAAGTTCGTTACCCTTTCAAGTCATTATCCCTTTTTTGTATTATGATGATAGGTCCCCTATTTGGTTTGCAAGCGAAAATGGTATCATTTTTCATTTTCATGCTAGGGGTGTTTGAGATTGTTTATCTAAGTTGTTTATTGACTTATTAGGTTTGAACCCCTAGAAACCATGGTTGAAAAAAGAAAAACACTATTGATAATTACAAATCGTAATGACTAATTAAAGATATTGTCAAATCGGAAAATAAACTAAAACTAGAACAAATTACACAAATGGTCATTAAGGTTTTGTCTTTTTCACTAAAGTAGTCCTTACGGAATTTTTTTCCCTCAGATGGTACCTACGGAGCAAACCTTGCAAACAAAAGGCCCCTGTGACTAACTTTGCTAACAGATTATGTTAAGTTTTGTTAAATGACAAAAATACCCTTTGTTTTATGCACATAGATGGTCCTCTCTCTCTCTCTCTCTCTCTCTTTCTCTCTTTCTCTCTCTCTCTCTCTCTCTCTCTCTCTCTCTCCACCAGGTTATGATTTAGGGGTTTTCACAATTGTTTCAAAAATTTAAAAGCCAAATTTAGAAAATTGTGGGCAAACTGTGTTTTAGGCGTAGCTAAGAACTTTGCACCATGGAAAGATCATTCAGACAAAAGATCAAACACTTGGTGGGCAATAAGATCAAACATGTTTCCCTGTAGCATTTTACAAACTTGAAAGAACACCTGAAAGCATAAACATCGTTTCTACGCCCATTTTCATTCTCATGCTCTTCACTTGCTCATAACCAATTAACCCCTGTACCAAAAAAGCATAATTTTGAATGGAAGATTCACTCACGATGAACAACATGAAGCAATTTCATAAACAATCAAATGTAAATCAAAGGAGAGATGAAGAAATACCGACTAGTCAAACCCCACCTTGCTCACCGATATCTCCCAAGATTCATCAATTACATCCTCAAAGAACAACGTCTCCTCTTCACCCTAATCGGAATCTTGATCGGTTCTGCCTTCGTCATCCTCATACCATAATTTACCACCACCCGATACTGGTAAAGGATATGAAATCCCACATGTGCAATGGAAGAGAAAGTTCAAGAAGAAGAAGACATTTATCGGATCAATGCTTTCCGGCAAAACCAGAAGGAGATGAGGGGGGAACAAGAGTTGTAACTGCTTCCTCCGGTGAGCTTCTCATCTCGTCACTTGATAGCATCACGAATAGTAGCAGCGGGCACGAGGGTGCTGGCGGAGCTGTGGTTGCCGGTGTTCCTAGGTGTCGTCGATGGTGAAGGAATGAAACAACAGAGGAATGAAGTTGAAGATGTAAAAGACCCATATATGAGAGAGAGAGAGAGGGGGAGGGGGGGGGGGGGACCATTTATGTGCATAAAACAAAGGGTATTTTTTTTCATTTCATAAAACTTAACAGAATCTATTAGCAAAGTAAGTCACAAGGGCCTTTTGTGTGCAAGGTTTGCTCCGTAGGTACCATCTGAGGGAAAAAAGTTCCGTAAGGACTACTTTAAGGAAAAAGACAAAACCTTAAGGACCATTTGTGTCATTTGTTCATAAAACTAGCTTATATTAAATCTCTATTACATATTCTACAACTAAACTATCAATGTTCCTCCTCGTGTTGTGGTTGAGAAGATCCATAAAGACAAAAGATGAATATGGTTACAAATAATCCAACTAATTTATGTTATATTAATGGACTAATAAGGACTACACTTTCATTTTCTAAAAAAAAGGATTGCTTTTCTTGATCCACGAGCTAATTTTGTTAGAACTTTTGAGCCTAATGAAAATCAATTTCAAAGATTAACGCATTAAACATTAAAAAAAAAACCCACAACTCCATTGACCTAACAACAAATATGAATATTCCTACATATATAACACCATATTCCCAAATCAAATTAAGTAATTACAAGAGATTAATTCCAGCATTATTTAAATAACCAGATATAAAACAATAGAAAAAGAAAATCAATCCACCCAACTTATGCAAAATCAAAATCTCAACCCAATTGGTGCAAAAGGAAAATCAATCAACCCAACTTGTGTAGAACTCGATTAGAAACACTAAAAAATTATGCAAATATGTTGATGAGTTGATCACGAGTTAATTCAGCCCTACATTAGTTTCTTAGTTCTAATACATGATCAAAGCAACGACCAATATAAAGATATAGAAACTAAGATCGATAATAATGTAGTTACATATGTATATCTAGAGTTAGATTGTCAATCCTAATTGGTAATGCAGTTACATACCTATTTTTTGTTTTTTTGTGAATAGAAATAGAAAACAAACAAATTAATAAAACATGATATTTTAATAAATTCTAAATTACACATAATATTTTCTTTTAAAAATACAACAAAGGATAAAAACATTTAAAAAAAACATTAAAAGACAAAAAAGATTTACATTTTTTCCCATAAATTATTCATCTTCGTTACCATGGTATATATAATTTGTCAAGTCTAGCTTGTTGAAGTTTCTTGTGTTTTTGTTGGTTTTTGAATATCAACGACTCTATGTAAATATTTCGTTGTCCCTAGTTGAAATTGCATATGTTTAGGTTCCGTAGGCGAATACTCCGTAATATTTCATCATTTATCTTCAATCACCATGTTATGCATTATAATACATGCATACATAATATCTCATAGAGTTGCTAACTCATATGGTCACGTCGCATGTTGAACTATGTGTAATTTTGATTTTAGAACTCCAAAAGCACGTTTAACGCCCTTACGTGCTCCTTTTTGTCATCTCTTGAAAATTTTGTCTTTTGGGTCTACCGGGTGTCGAAACACCTTCACCACATATAGTTGTTGTATATCATTTAATGAATGTTTTCACAAGTATTTGTCACTGAAGGTTTCAACATCTCTTGACAATTTATACAAACTTTCTCAGACATTCTCATATAATCGTCAATAGAATCGGGTGACTTCCTCATAGCCATAAGCTTAATTGTCGCAACACATTTTTGTAACCTTGTGAAACCTCACTTACCTCTAGCATCGTACCTCCTTCGTAAAAATTCATGCCTAAACATATATTTAATAGGTAAAAATGTATATTTATTTTATCTAAAACCTACATTATAATTTACAAAATTTAAAAGAAACGATACTTGTTTTTCAATGCGTTGACTATCCGTTCAAACACATTTTTTTGCAAACGAAACCTTCTTTTGAAATTGCTAGCTTGGTAGACATAATTATCCACAAAATAATTGTTAGCTAAACGTCTATGCTCTTCTTCGCGATCTCTGTTTAATGTCGCACGCCGTGTGAGTAGTGGAGCAAGATTTGGTTGTAGCAGCATGAGTGTAGAATACCATTTTTTGTTATCATCTTTGAACGTTTGGAAAGGATCAAACAATTCTATTTTTTTTGTTTTGATATAATGAAAGTTTATATGAAAAAGAAAGAAAGAAAAAGAAAGTGGTAAAAATTGGTGTTGTTTTTATGTATTTATATGTGATTTAAAATGCATAAAAGATTTTTTGTAACACCGTAAATTTTCAGACAAAATTTTCATTTTTAAATTACAAAAATTATCATAATATATTCCACAAAAATCCCAATAATCAATTAATAAAACACAATTCCATAATAGTTAAATTAATAATCCAGGATCCTCCAAAAGACAACTCTTTATCTCGTGTGTACAATCAAGCCGACGCCTTCCCGTGATCCTGAGAAGTACCTGAAACACATAACACACAACACGGTAAGCACGAAGCTTAGTGAGTTCCCCAAAATACCACAAATACACATTAGCCACTCGAGGCCATAACTCGGTAAGACCCTCCGGTCAATGTGTCTCAGTGGGACCCTCCAGTCCCACAACTCTAATAGACCCTCCGGTCCTAACTCTGTGGACCCTCCGGTCCTAACTCTGTGGACCCTCCGGTCCTAACTCTGTGGACCCTCCGGTCCTAACTCTATAAGCTCATAATAAATACACAACATAATTCACATGGACATAATGCAGGACATCGCAGTACTCAAATAAACACATAAGATTAATATATACACAAATTACCATAACAACATAATTCACAAAGACAGTATGCACGATAACACATAAAACATAATAAACAAATAAGACCCTCCGACCGATAGTGTACTAAGACCCTCCGGTCTATATTTACTGAGACCCTCTGGTCAATAATATACTAAGACCCTCCGGTCAATAGTGCAAATAAGACCCTCTGTTCATCAACAAGAATAAGACCCTCCCGTCACACACAAATTACAACACATATAAGTATAATGAGAAGACTCACCTCGAATGGCGAACAGATCCTATACATGCTGCTGCTACACTCTGACTTCTATCACTAAGTCAAACCCACAAATAACCCCATTAGGTTCTAAGAACAACCTTAACATTATTAGGTCTAAATATAGTCCACCAATCCGGTCCATAATATCTCAAGTCCATTAGGCCCACCAAGGGCCAATCATGGCCCAATTTTCCAAATTAGGCCCAAACCCTCATATGGGCCTTACCCTAAAGTCCATCTAAATATCCTGGTTCACATGAATGCTCTTGGATGGTCCATCAATGGCCCAAACACCAACCGCAATAGGAAAGCCCAACACAAGGCCCAAGAAAAATTAGGGTTTTCACATAAAATGACGATTAGGGCTAAGTGTTTCTCACTTGACCCATTAAGGACTTAGCCCATTAAGCCCATCATTCCACTAAGACATCATATAATAGAATTGTCATGAGTTATATCTTCAGTCACTGGACCAAATGCGGGTCCCAATAGGCCCAATCCAACAAGCCCAAAAATTAGGGTTTTTAGCCCAATAGCCATCCATAAAGCCCAGATCAAGCATTTGGGCCAATTAGGGTTCACTATGCCAAGCACCACCCATTACCACCCCGGGTAGTGGTAGTCATGGCGGCGGGCTAGCGGCAGCCACCATTTCTAATGGTGGTGGTGATGGTTCCTGTCCAAAAAGTGCATAAATGACCTCCCATATAGAATACACACACCCACAACCACCACCAACGGTGACTGGTGGCGGCCAATGGTGGCAGAAAAACGAAATGGATGGCAGCCACCACCTTGAAGTGGTGGTGGTGGTGGTCTCTTTGATTTTTAATTGTGCAAACCCATAAACACGCTCACAAATGCGATTTGAGCAGACAAACATAACCAAATCAGCCTCACAGGCGGCAGACGAAAATTAACGGCATAGCAGCGGCGACCCTTGGCCACCAGCGACCACCGTCGGTGGTCAAAACGCAATACACGCAACAAATGGTGAAAGGAAGAGGAAACAGATTGCGATTTGACTTACTGAGGAATTACGATGGCTCCCGGCTCACGTACGATGTACACGTCGTGCATCACGACCCTCAGCGGTTTCCCTCCGACTTCACGTCCCGTTCTCGACAGTAGTATGAGGCAGCGCACAATGGTGGCAGCAGGCGGCACATCGTCTGATTGGAATAGCGATGGAGACGATGGGTGGCGGCTAAGGACTCAATCGCGACGGCTGAAGGTGCTTCAAAGACATGGTGGCGGCCGATATGCAATAGTGTAGCGCTAGGGTTCCTAATCCCATCCGAACAAAAGGAAAAGAAGTATACGGGATTAACTCGTGCTCCTCTCTAACTATGATACAAATTAAACACTTTTGGTC